>NC_058132.1:199272597-199360132 GCF_016433145.1 Gracilinanus agilis
CCCCCCGCCTCCTACCCATACTAGGAAGGGAAGGGGGGTAGGAGAAATCCCCTGCCCTCTGCTTGAAGTGCTGAGAAGAGACAGCACTGGGGGAGAGTCCCCAGGCAGAGGGGACAAAGCCCTTTCCACAGCTTGGTCCTGCCTCTCAGTGACCAGTTACTCTCAAAAGGACTATCCCATCCAAGGCACTCCAAAGAACCAATTGGGAGTTGTCACAAGCAGTCATTAAGGATCTATTTTGTGCCAGGCCCAGTGCTAAAAACTCTGGGGACCCAGAGAAGAAGCAAAAACAGTCTTTGCCCTAAATGGATTTACATTCTAATGGGGGCGATTACATGTACTCACTAGAGATAGCCAGAGTAAATGGAAAGTGACTTTAGAAGGGAAAGTGTCTAGTAGCTGAAGGGACCAGGAAAGGCCTACGTGAAGCAGTAGTGTTGGAGCTGAGGCTAAAGGGAAGCCAGGGATTCAAAGTATAGGGGTTAGGGGACAGCCAATGCTGAGATTCAGAGATAGTGGATGGAGAGAAATTAAATTCATGTTGGGTTCATTTTACAGGACTCAGACCTAAAGAAACTAAGGCTTAGAGGCAGGAAGTGCCTTTCTTATAGCCTATAGATAGCAAGTAGTAGAGCCAGGATTTGAACCTCTGACTCCAAAATCTAGTGACCTTTCTACTAAATCTTCCCTTTAGTGACTCCTCTAGTCCCCTAGGATCTATTGATTATGGCAAGGAAACCATATTTAAAATTCCTTTGAAAACCTGAGCAGGAATCAGTCTGAATCAATGACACCATTTAACCTCTTTATCTTATCTGTAAAATGGGGCTGGTGATTGTACACTGCCCAGTTCATGAGAACCTGATGAGATACATTATGAAAAGTGCCTTGGAAACCGGAGAGCACAGGCTAATATTAATATTGTTATTGGGAGCTTTAGAGCTCACACCTAGAATGATACAGAAGGAGGATCCAAGGAAAGACCAGTTGCTGCCCTCAAAGAATTTTGCAATTTAGTTGGGGATATACATGCATGAAAGAGGCTTGGGGACACTTACAAAGAAGCATACAGATGAGTGCTGGTTAATATAATGCACACTGAGGACTATGGAGCAGAGGGCAGACATAAAGGAATGAGCCGAGGGAGATAGAGTTTCTTAGAGAATGCTCCTGGAAGATGTGAGTTTTGAGCTGGGTTTTAAAGGAAAAGAGAAACTGGAATTTGTGAAGAGGGAAGATGAAGAGAGGAGATGATTGATGTACAGGCAATGAATTGATTGCCTCTGTGTGAGTGTGAGTGTGTGTGTGTGTGTGTGTGTGTGTGTGTGCTTGAGCAGGGGAAAAAGAACAAAATTGTTAGGCATAAAATGAAGGCTCATCTGCTGGAAGGACCTTAGAGATATAACTGTCATTTTAAAGGTTAGCAAAGAGGCCAAATGATTCATGGAAGACCATCTATTTTAATAAGAGAACCAAAATTTGCACCCAGGTCTTCTGAGTTCATATCCCCAGTTCCTTTAATTATTCAATGCAATCTTTCAACATTAAGTAAATTAAATTAGTGAAGGGATATAAAGAGAGTACAACTGGAATAAAGGAATGAAGGACAAAACAATTAACTTGGATTTTATGTAGTTGATATAGATGCCTTTCTTTTTGCCTGCTGATGAGTCCTGAGGTCTGCTTTGGGTCAACAATGGCTTCCCTTAAAGTAAAACTCACATAGAAGTCCATGAATGATGGATAGGAGTATTACATATGGAGTCAGAGCACCTGTGTTCAAATCCTACCTTCATCATTTATTTCTCCCTTTGTGTTAGTTTCCTCATCTATAAAATGAGGAAGTTGGATTAGATGAATGATGAAAAAATATTAAGTACTTACTATATGCTAAATTCTGGATATGCAAATAGAAAAAACGAGCACTCTTTAACTGGTGGGGACAACACATAGAAGAAAATATGTATACATAGAAAGTACCAGATATATACATGGAAAGTACCGGAAGTCCCAAGGGTGCAAGAGCGGGATGGATGGTGAGACCAAGTTTCTGTAGGCTACATCAAGGCATCAGATGACACAAGTAAGGGGTCTTCAGGGTATAGAGGCAGGGGGGATGGAACGGCCTGCTGGTTCTCTATCTCACTGAATTGAACAATGTAGGTGACTCCAATTTCATTGAAACTTTATGAGTAGACAAATAGCTTAGATTGATTCTGGGTGGGACTGACTGGAAGAAGGGATACAATGTAGGGAGAAGTTAAGGGGAGAAAGTAATGGAGGAATGGTATGTTTAGTTAGTGGCAGGACTTCCCACCATCTGGCCAAACTAAATGTGTTCTTTTTCTTTTTTTAACCCTTAGCTTCTGTCTTAAAATCAATATCATGTATGGGTTCCAAGGTAGAAGAATGAAAGGACTAGGCAATGGAAGGTTAAGGATCACATAGGTAGGAAGTGTCTGATGTCAGATTTGAACCCAGGACCTCTGGTTTTGGGGCTTGGCTCTCAGTTCGTTGAACCACCTAGCTGCCCCAAACTGATGTGTTCTAAGGATGGTCTCTATGATGAGTGAAGTTTGAACCATCTGAGAAAACAATAGTTTGAGCTTCTGAGCATATCTTCTAGGCAATGAATGCCAATTGCATAATGAATAGGGACCAAACCTCCTTGGTTTGGACACTGGACTTTGAATACAGAGGAAGACAGATTTTTATCCATTAAAGGAAAATAATTAATGAGATATAAACCAGGACACAAGATTATGTTATCTGATTTCTAGTTAGAAGAAAGATTAGAGATATTCTCAGTTGGAAGGGTAATTTCTGAAATCCGAAGGAGAGGTGTCCTACTCCCTCCAAGTCTTTGTATTCAATCAAAGGAACATAGACACAACAGCCAATTACCAAGTATGGGGCCAGTTTTCAGATAAGACATATGGGTTGTTTGAAGTGTATAATTGTGAGAAAACTCCTTGAATTAGTCTTTGGATTTGACTGGATTTCTGGTCAGTGTAACCTAGGTCTTTAGTGAAGAGCCTCTAAGCAACAGGTAGACGTGGTCCAGCTTCCCAACTGCGCAGGGCTAAGTTCAAACACTGCATTAAACTTTTTTTCCCCACAATTCCCATAATTGAATGAAGTTTTCTCACAAAACAGAAATTGGAGCAGGCCCATAATTGAATAGAAAGAGAACTGAACTAGATCTAGAATTGAGTCACAATATGGGATTGGTGTGGTTCACTCAGTTTCCACAATTTCCACACCTCTAAGGCCTTTTTCATCTCAAAGCTCTTATGGGACCTGGGACTGTTATACAGCCATTCAACTTTATGAGTTCACTTGAAACCCAACCAACTCAGCCAAACTAGAAATTTCCAGCCTACTTGGTTTCCGAGTGAGGATATGGAATGAAATATCCAGTTGGGCTCACCCTTAACAAGGTCCCTTCTTACTCTTCAGCTTAGCTATAGTTAAAAGGCCTTAGTTCATAGGTTGCCTCTGATTCTAGTCTTGCTCCATCCCTCCTCTGAGGGGCCTGCAGGTAGAACTTAACAGGATCTGTGAGGCAGAAACAGCATGCAAGATATGGGATGGGGAGGAAGCAAAGGTGAAAGGGCCAGCATCCTGCTGAGGGCGCCAGGGAGGATCTAAAGCTTGCTACCTGTTCTCTTCTCCTGCCGTTGGTTTGTTGGTATTGCAGAAACATGGCTCCTGTACCAGGGGAAAATGGAAGGGTCAGGAACTGCAAATTGTAAACCACAGTCAAGTGAGAGGAATCAATCTGCTGTGACCTAATAGACAGGAGGAAAACTCACTAACTGGAGGCTTATGAAAAGGCTCCTAGGATGTTCAGGACTATGGGAAGAAACTCAGTTGTCTGTCTGATAGCTAGCTACAATAATGGATCAAATGAGATAGTATTTGTTAAAAAAACAAAAAACAAAAAAACACCACCACCACACACACAATGCAGTGCCTCACACATAGTAGGTGCTATATCAGTGTTTATCCCCCTACCTCAACCCTTGCTCAACCGCCAAATCTTGTTGTTTCTAGAACATCTCTCGTACAAACACGTTCCCTTCTCTCAACTGGTATATCCACTAATTTCATGTTCTCCTCTCCTCATTCCAAACCACCCCTGCTTAGCTGCCAAAGGATTGGTGAGATTCTTAACCTTTACTAAGGATAAAGGGTTTCATGGACCCTTTGGCAGCCTGGTTGAAACTATGGACCCATGCCCAGAATAATGTTTTTAAATACATGAAATAAAATGCATAGAATTAGAAAGGAAATCTATTATCCTGAAATATAGTTTTCAACATGTAGATGTGTGCATATATGCAAATATATCTATATATGCAAATATATCTATATCTTTCTATCTATTTATTTATGGAAGTCAGGTAGCACAGTGGATAGATCACTGGGTCTGGAGTCAGGAAGATTCAAGGATAGATCCAGACTTGGACACTTACTAGTTGTGTGACCCTGGGCAAGTCACTTAATCTTCTTTGCCTCAATTTCTTCATCTATAAAATGGGTTGGAGAAGGAAATGACAAATCCCCAAATGGGATCACAAAGGGTCTGACATGATTGAAAAACAACTGAACAACAATAAAGACCAGTATGCACCATTTAATATTAACTATTAATTAGTTAATAAATAGTATAGATTTCAGTTTAAGAATTCCTGTGAGTATAGGTCTGACCATAACATCTCTTTCCCCCCAGCTCTGTTGGTTCCTTTATCACCAATAGGATTAGATTAAAAATTCATTGGCATTTAAAGCTCTTCAAAACTTGGCCCTTTCCTACCTTTCCCCTCGTCTTATACTTTACCCCCCATTCTTCTACAAACTCTTTGATCCAGTTATACTGGCCTACTTGCTGTTTCTCACACATGATGGTGATGAGGACCCTTTCCCCAGTTCTACCTTTGCACTGGTTGTACCCCAAGCCTGGAGTGCTCTTAGTTTCCTAGACTTTCTTTTGTACTCATCTCAAATCCTATCTTATTCAGGAATCCTTTCTTGATTCCTCCAGCTGCTCATGCCTCCTTCTCCCATATTATCTTTTATCTATTCTCTATGTATCTTCTATGTACCTAATCATTTACATGTTGTCTTCCTCATTAGAGTGTTTCTTGGGGGCAGGATCTATTTTGTCTTTCTTTATATCTCTAGTACTTTGGAAAGTGCTTTGGCACATAGTAAGGACTTAACTACTTATTGACTTGATTTGATGTTGTTAAGTTGACAACATGATCTAGAGTGCTAGGAACCAGATAGCTCCTCCATTAATGAATCCATGTCTCTTGGAACATTTTTGCCTTCTAGGAGAGGGACTATGGAAATCACAATGAAGAAGGAAAGAGTTCTTGGGAAACTTGGAATGGAGAAAAGATTGAATTTTATTCAATCCTAGTTAAAGAAGAAATTGTTGGCAGTATGCTTTGAGACTGATCTTTGTTCTGGGTAGAAGCATTCTAAGTTTTGAGATGGGTGGAAAAAAATTTTGATGAGAAAACCACCACCACCACATTTTCTGCTCAAAATAGAGGAAAGGATAAAGAGACAAGTTAGTACAGTATATATGGAAAGTCAAAAACTGGCTTCATCATTGACTGAGGGACAACCTGGATTTTTAAAAAATAGAAATTGTGGTATCATTAGTGTAGGAAACTCCTACTGAGGAAATGCCCTCTACTAATATAGTTGGGCAACTGCTCTGAAAGATTGTTTGGGAGGGTTGCCTCGCCTCTGTATATCAGAAGAGGGGTTTGAATTAAAGACTTCCTCACTCAGGGGTCAACCCAATGTCTACTATGCCATGCCATGGTGCCTTTCTCAATGAGCTTGGTTCAGAGAATCAAGTGGACAAATCCCAAAACTTGCAAAGGAGTATGGGATAGGATGATGACGATAATAATAGGCATTTATGTAGCATTTGAAGATTTTGCAAAACACTTTATTTTATTAAGTATTATCATATTAAGTTCATATCATATTATCATAAATATTATCATATTAAGTCATTTGTTCCTTGAAACAACCCTGTGACGTGCCACATATATTACCTATATTTTATAGATGAGAATATGAGGCTGACATCTGACTAGTTAGGTGTCTGGGTTATGATTTAAACCCAGGTCTTCCTGCCTTCCTGATCACTGTTCCATCTACTACAGGGAGAGCTGTTCACTGGTGGTGAGTCTGCTAGTCCAAAAATAATCATGAAACTGAAGAACTTCAGTTAAGAATTAGGTTAAAAAGCTTATATACTACCTGTTCTGGGACTAGGTAGTTGTCTGATAATTTGCTGTTGCCATAGAGAACAATGAGGGCATCAGTGGTGGGAGCTTTCTATTTGAAGGGATTTCATTATTATTTTTTAATTAAGAAAACTATTTGTTACATTGAAGTTCCCAAGTATTTCCTTCCCTACCTCCCTTATTCACACTAAAGGAGGTATCATTTGATGAAAAAAAAAAAGCATATGTAAAACTATATCGTATGTGTTTTTATTTATTAATTAGTTCTTTCTCTGGAGGTGGACATTCAGTTATTCTTCAAACAACATTTCTGTCACTGTACATAACGTTCTCTTGGTTCTGCTTATTTCACTCTTCATAATTTCTTGTAGGTCTTTCCATGTTTTGCTTTTTTTTTTTTAAACCCTCACCTTCTGTCTTCCAATCAATATTAAGATCAGTTCCAAGGCATAAGAGCATCAAAGGCTAGACAATTGGGGTTAAGTGACTTGCCTAGGAAGTATAGCTGGGAAGTATCTGAGTCTAGATTTGAACCCAAGCCCTTCTGTTTCTAGGCTTGGTTCTCTAACCACCTAGGTGTCCCCTTTTCATTTTTTTTTTTTAATCTTTACCTTCCATCTTAGAATCAATACTGTGTATTGGTTCCAAGGCAGAAGAGTGGTTAGGGCTAGGCAATGGGAGTTAAGTGACTTGTCCAGGATCACAAAGCTAGGCAGTTGTCTGAGGCCTTTTAGTGTTTGTTTGTTTTTTAAATTAACCTGCTCAACATTTCTTACTGCACATAGATGAAGGGTTGTTAGAAAACACCGAAGGCTGTAGCCAATTGGGCAAAGTCCATTGTAGAATTCCACAGGAATTCACATATCTACCAAATATGAAAAAATGAGATTATTTTGTCTGACTGGACAGCCTGTGTCTTGCCTGCTATTGCGCCCTTATAGCCCCAGATCTGGACCTTATATCTCACTAACCCGCTTCTTAGAATTTGTTGGGAATAACTTCCTGATGTTGACCTTGCTTCCTTACCTCCTGGGTCTGGCCAAGTTTCACAGCTTATATTCCTGGTTGTTGACCCTGTCTAGTAGAATGGGAGCCTCTTGAAGGTAGAGATTCTGATTTTTGTTTGTCTTTGATCTCAGTGTCTTGTGCATATTAGCTGTTTAATAAATGCACACTGGACTGAACTTTCATTGTTTGAACCTTAATTCTGATCCCTGCCTGTGTAGAAATTCCTTAGCTACAGCTGCCAGCCTACTTCTCAAAATTAGGGGGATTCCATGAACAACATGAAGACCGTGATAATGCAGTCTTCTGGCCCTGGCGTAGGCACAGGACCACAGGGAACCATACAGTGATTTCCTGTGCAAGACACTCATGCTGGTACATCATTTCTGAATTGATATAATTTTTTTTACCTCTTTTATGAAAACCCTGGAGAATATAGACTGTATGGTTTATAATATATATATATATATATTTTTGTTTTGTTTTGTTTTTCTTCAAACCCTTAACTTCTGTGTATTGGCTCCTTGGTGGAAGAGTGGTAAGGGTAGGCAATGGGGGTCAAGTGACTTGCCCAGGGTCACACAGCTGGGAAGTGTCTGAGGCCAGATTTGAACCTAGGACCTCCTGTCTCTAGGCCTGACTCTCAATCCACTGTGCTACCCAGCTGCCCCATTTCTAATGTATAGAGAAAGGTAGAAAGGAGGAAATGGACATTGGAACTTGGGTACCCTGACTTAAAAGAAATGGGACAAGTAATTAGGGTTCAAGTGTATCATATCTCTAAACCCAAGTAGCAAAGCTGGGTCCGAGATCAGTGAAGGTTAGAAAATAGTGAAATTTAAGAGCTCTGAAGTCAAAGCTCAATCCAGACCCCACCCCATCTCTCTATCTTCTTCCCAATGATTGCTGTTCAGTAAGACCTAAAGCACAGTGGATAGAGCACCAAAGCTGGAGTCAGGAAGACTCATCTTCCTGAGTTCAAATCTAGCCTCGGATACTTATTAGCTGTATAATCCTGGGCAAGTCACTTAACCCTGCTTGCCTCAGTTTCCTCATTTATAAAATAAGCCGGAGAAGGAAATGTCAAACCACTCTAGTATCTCTGCCAAGAAAACCCCAAATGGGGACATAAGGGCCAGATCCAAGGGAAACATCCGAACAGCAACAATAGCAACAACAGAGCTCTGTTCTTTCCTCTGCCTGGTGTATTGCTACAGGTAGTCACAGATGCTGGGGCAGAGGTAGTATGGGAGCCTGAATCTGCGTTGGATGGGTAATGGCGTTTTGTTGGATTCTCTTGACCCTCTTCAACAAAATCAAATAGAGTTGAACACCCTATGAAAAGCCCCGTCCTGAGTCCCTACCCTGTAATTCTTCCTTGGCTGATCTGGAAATGAGTGAACAAAGGGAGCGTAAAGAAAGGAGAGTTTGGTGCTCTGGAAGGCCAGTGATGTGCAAAACCCCTGATGCTAAACAGAAATGAAAACATTAATGGCGAGACACCCAAAGCAAATGTATTCCATATGCACAGTCCAGCAGGCAGCATGGGAATACAAATGCAGCCAGAGATTAGCCAGAGGGAGGGCAGACATATCCCAGCTCTGCTCTCAGCCACAGATGGGCCATCTTTGAGCCTCAGGGGTCCCCAGGGATCAGTGACCTGACCTCTTCCTCTCTTCCTAGATAAGAACATTTCAGGGCCAGTTTCTGAGAAGCTCCATTAAGCCCCTGACTTTGGTGCTGGTTCCTAGACTCCAGGGGCTTTGCCTACCGTAGAGGGTGGGTAGGGGTTGGGGAAGGGCTTTGGAAGCCAAGCCTAGAGGAGGCCAAGGCTTGAAGTCCCAGCAGGCTGGCAGCCACCGCTGTGATAAGAACGGATGCTTTGTGACTCTATCCAGCCATGCATCTTCCTCTGCCCAATCAGGGTGCTGGCAGTGACAAGGAAGAGATAAGGGAGTTAGAGCAAGCCACCCCGAGGGTGAAAAATGGCCAGCAGCTCTTGGAGCGATGTTCTTTCTTGTACTAAGCCAAGTGTCTGTGGTAGGCAGGGCCTTCTCAGATTGCTTGGGATGCTTCTGGGGGGCCCACATTGGAGCCTGTCCTGTTCTAGGAAGGAACAATGGTTAGAGCCAGGGAAAGTTCTACCTCTATGGGGAGGTCCTCCGGCTTGGTTTAATAATCATGCATTGGGGGCAGCTAGGTGGCTCAATGAATGGAGAGTCAGGTCTAGAGATGGGAGGTCCTGGGTTCAAATCAGACCTCAGATACTTCCTGGCTGTGTGTCCCTGGGCAAGTCACTTAACCCCCATTGCCTAGCCCTTACCACTCTTCTGCCTTGGAACCAATACATGGTATTGATTCTAAAAATGAAGATAAGGGTTTTTAAAAAATAAAATAAAATGAAATAAAAATTATACATTAAAAATTAGGGAGAGAAAAAGCCCTTTGATGGTATATAAAGACCCAACCACTGTCATGAAGATCACTGGCTATGTGTTCTTGGGCAAATTACTTAACTTCTCAGTGGCCTACGGAAACTTATGATTATAAATCACAAAGCATTTGTTAGAAGATACTTCCTCAGAATTCTACACTAATGAAATCATAGGTCCTTTTTTCTTTCTTACTACCTTTGAAAAAATTTAGTTTGTTAGTTATATTGAACTTCCCAGATAATATCTCTCTCCCTCCCTTTCTCCCCCACTTGTCCTAGGAAAGGCATTTTATACACACACACACACACACACACACACACACACACACACACACACATATGTATGTATATATATGTATATATACATACATATATATCAATATCAGCTAGGTAACTCAGTGGATAGAAGCCAGATCTAGAAATGAAAGGGTCTGGGTTCAAATCTAATCTCAGATATTTCCTAGTTGTATGGCCCTGAGCAAGTCACTTAACCCCAACTACCTAACCTAGCCTTTATGGCTCTTCTCTCTTGGAATCAATATACAGTATTAATTCTAAGATGGAATCTAAGATTAATTCTAAGGGGTTTAAATATGGATATATGTATTATATCTTTCATGTTTCTATTATCAGTTCTTTCTCTGGAGGTGGACATTTATGATATTCTTCAAACCCTGTTTCTACATTTCAAACATTATCTCTGAATATAATGTTCCCCTGATTCTACAGGTGCATTAAAATGGTCCATACAATGTCAGGTACAATAATTTTTTCAGTTGACTTTGCTTAGCTATCTTGTTTCAAAATGGTGTTGATGTGGCCATGTCTAGACTATTGCAATAACTTGCAGGTGGTCTCTCCCCATACCAATCCATTTTCCCTTCAGCAAATGAAGTGATTTCATAATTTCAAGTAGGTTTTTCCATTAAAAAATTAACTTGCTTATTATTTCTTATGGTACAGTGGTTTTCCATCTGAGTCATATGCCACAAACTGTTTAGTCATTTCCCAATTGATGAGCACCCTCTCAATTTCTAGGTCCCTTTTTTTTTTAAAGGGTTGGTGATTTCATCATAGTAGATACTCCCTCCAAGGGATGAAAATCAGGACCCCACATAGCCTTAGTAGATACTCTTTAAGGGTTACTGGGCTGCAAATACCCATCGCCCTGTAGCCCACTGGGTAAGGAGGGGAATCTTTCTGAGCTCATCTAGGGTGGCCCTGAGTGCCTTGGGTGTCCACAGTCCAGATATTATCTCCCTCCCTCCCTTTCTCCCCTCCTTGCCCTAGGAAAGGCATCATTTGCCTCAGGTATGTACTGGGAAGTTTTTCAGCTCCTGACAGAGCTCATATTCTGCTGGCAGAGCCATGCACAATGAGGCATCAGAAAAGAACTTTATTTGACTTCTGGACATAAGATACCCCACTCTCCTCACATCCCCAAGAGTTCAAGGATAACTCCTTTGCATACTAAGTAGCATCATTGCGTGTATCTGTATGTGTGTATGTGTGTGTGTGTTAGCATAAAAGTGGCAACATTGAGGATGCTCATTAAGAGGGGAATGGATGAACACATAAACATAATGAGATGTTATTGTCTAGCAAGAATGGGAAAATATGAGGAATTTGAGGAAACATGAGAAGACTTGTAGGAACTTAGAGGGAAGTAAACAGAACCTGGAAAACAATATGTACCTTGAAAATAATGTAAATAACAATGACACTAAAAGATTCAGATTAATTATAAAGAACAGTCTTTGATGAGAACAAGCAATGAAACACATTTCTCTCACATCAGCCAGAAGATGTGTGGGAGAGGTACAGGTGCATTAAAATGGTCCGGACAATGTTAGGTATACAATAATTTTTTTTCAGTTGATTTTGCTTAGCTGTTTTGTTTCAAGATGGTGCTCCATGTGGCTGTGCCTAGCCTATTGCAATAACCTGCTGGTGGGTCAGCCTGCCTCAGGTATCTCCCCATACCAATCCATTTTTCCCTTCAGCAAATAAAGTGATTTTCCTAAAATACAAGTCCCATCACGTCACCTCTTTCCACTCCAATAAACTCCAGTGGCTTCTTATTGCCTCCAGGATCAAATATAAAATGCTCTGTTTGGCTTTCAAAGACCTTGATTATCTACCCCTTTCCTACCTGTCTGGTCTTCTTATACCTTATTCTTAGACACATACTCATTAATCAGTGACACTGGCCTTCTGACTATTCCACAAACAAAACACTCTATTTCTTAGCTCTGGGCATTTTCTCCATTTGCCCCCTTTGCAATACTCTTTCCCTCCCCTCTGACCAGTGACCTTCTTGGCTTTCTTTAAGTCCCAACTCAAATCCCATCTTCGATAGAAAACCTTCCTCACTCCCTCTTAATTCTAGAGCTTTCTTGTTTTAATTATTTTTTATTTATCATACACATATTTTCTTATATATATGATATTTTATATATATGCTTGCATGGAGTCTTTCCAATTAGATTGTAAGCTTCTTGAACTTGAAAACTGCCTTTTGCCTTTTCTGTATCCCCAGAGCCTAGCACAATGTCAGACATGTAGCAGGCACTTAATAAATGCTTATCAAATTGAATTATTAGGAAATAATTGGTATTAAAAAACCAAAAGGAATGATCAAAACAAAAAGAGGACTTTGATAGATGGTGATTTGTTATTTATAATAAACCCATATTTCTATAGTGTTGTAGGTTCTTCTTAGGAGTTTCCTCACAACTACCTTATAAAGTGAGTACGTGAAAAAAACATATACAAAACTATTTATAGCCGCTCTTTTTGTCATGCCAAAAGAACTGGAAACTGAAGGGATGTCCATCAGATGAGGAATAGCTAAACACGTTGTGGTATGTGATTAAAATGGAATACTATCGTGCCATAAGGAATGACAAATAAGATGATCACAAAAAAACCTGGAAAGACATATGAAGTCTTTCTATGGAAAGTGATGTGAACAGAACAAACACAGCAACAACAATAACATATGATGACCAACTGTGACTGACTTAACTATTATGAGCAAAGTAAGGATCCAGGATGACACCAAGAGACTGATGACAAAAAAAGGATATCCCCCACCACAGAAGGAACAGAGTCTGAGAGCAAATGGAAATATACCGTCTTTTACTTTATTTCTTCCATGAATTTGTCTCTAGTGTAAACATTATGTGTTTTCTTTCACAACACAATGAACATAGAAATATGTATTATAAGTATATGTACAACCTGTATCATATTTCCTGCCTTCTTGGAGAGAAGGGAGGGATAGAAGGGAGAGGGAGAACAAGGATTGCAAAATATCAGAAAATGAATTTAAGAAATTGTATTGACATGTAACCTGGAAAAATAAACAATCAAAAAATAAAATAAATAGGTGCAAGTATTATGGCTCTATTTTATAGATGAGAAGACTGAGATATAAAGAGGTGAAATGACTTTGTTGAGGCTCACCCAGCACATTTTAGGATTTCTGAGTCCAAAATGCAGTAATTTTTCTACTATATCAGATCCCACAATGTTTTTTAGCTTTTCATAACATGGCTAGAGGAATAGCATGGCTGTCATCCCTGCCTTCCTGGAAGGTCCAGTTTTTCTTGTGGAAAGAGGATCATTTATTTATTTATTTAATTTATTTTAGTTTTAAACCCTTAACTTCTGTGTATTGACTTATAGGTGGAAGAGTGGTAAGGGTAGGCAATGGGGGTCAAGTGACTTGCCCAGGGACACACAGCTGGGAAGTGTCTGAGGCCGGATTTGAACCTAGGACCTCTGGTCTCTAGGCCTGGCTCTCAATTCACTGAGCTACCCAGCTGCCCCCATTTATTTTTTCAATTAACTAAAATTTATTTTCTTTCTGCCTCCCCACATCATCCCATCTCCCAATGTATAAAAAGAAAAAACAAACCATCCTATATGCAAAATCAAGCAAAGACAGATTCCCAAACCAGACAGGTACAAAAACATGTGTCTCGTCCTGCATCTTGAGTCTATGGATGCTACTTATTGAGGATGTTTTAGAGGGGAGTTCTCTGCCATCTAATTGTTGGGAAAGATGACCTAAAAGGCCCTTTCCAATTCTTACATGTTCCTTGTGTTGGATACTATTTGAGAGGAGAGATAGTGCTCTTTAGAAATATTTGGGAGAACTGGAAACATGACTAGTGCCCATTCTATGATTTTTGTTTCTCATTTCCATCCCTCAGAGTCTGAATTCAGATGTGCCTTCCTAAGATTATCTTACCATAGTTCCTACAATGGCTGAGTGCTGGGAATCTTTTGGGTCAACCTGCAGCTCTGCTGGAAAAACACAAGAGACAAAACTAAGATTTTATTTTAAATATTAGCTTTTAAGTTAAATCCTGGGGGATTGACCTGCCATCCTTGAACTACTGGAGGGAGGGACTTGATGGGAGCTTCACAACTGTGGGTGCTCTTTTCTGAGCTTCTGGATTCCTTGGGATCAGAACAAACTTCTAGTGACTCAAGGAATCTCTGATCAAGATGCAGAGGGAGGCAAGGCCCTCTGAATCACTGGCTTCTTGTCCGGAAGGAATCTAAAAAGAATAGAGCATCTTTTGTGGTAGGTGCTGTCCACCTGAGATTTTCTGAGGCTTTTTGACTTGAAGCTGAGTGGCCACTCCTTAACAGGAAGAACAGGATTAGCTCCATTCCTTCAAATCGGAGCCACGCAGAGTTGAGTGAAGACCTGGGAGGCTTTTGGAATTTTGTGGGTACATTTTGGTGTGGACAACTGGGGATTGTCTTTTAACTGGTTTGGCATATGCCTATAGTTTCTGTCACATTTCCCTTGGGTGAGGAAGAGATACCATACCATGAGGAATGCTGTAGTAACCACAGGGGGTTGTTTAGGCAGATCCAGAACTCATGGAAGGGATCCTGGAAAGAAGATGCCCGAATGTGACAGGAATGTCGAGATTAGAGATTGTGCCTCCTGCCCCTCCAGGCCAAATATGGCACCCACCCTCATAATTCTGAGGCTGATCCTGAACTGAGAACCTGGAAGAGAATGACTAAGATCAGTAAGGTTTCACTGACTAGCTCAAGGGTTTGGATGGATCCTCTGGCTCAAGACTCAATTTCTTTTCATAAATGCATAGAAATTCATTTCCTATAGCATTTATATATGTTTAATAGCTCAGCCGTTCCTTTGGATTGCCTCTGGGATCAAAGACAAACTCTTTTGTTTGGCATTGAAATCCCCCACAATCTATCTCCAACCTACCTTCCTGAGCTTCTTATACATTACTTCCCTTCAAACACTCTATGGTTTATTTGCCTCCCCTAAGATATTCCATCTCCCATTTCTGGGACTTCTCATAGATTGTCTGACATGCTTATAACATTCCTTTTAACATCACCACTTAGAAATCCCTAGCTTCCTTCAAATTTCCTTACATGCCATGAGACCAGAAGATGTTTCTTCCCTACCCTCTACATTTCTCTTTTATATAAATTGCATATAAATATTTTTAACCAGCTTATGTGTGTATAAATATATTTCTTTATCTCTTTTTTTTAAAAACCCTTATCTTGTGTCTTTGAGTCAATACTGTGTATTGGCTCCAGGGCAGAAGAGTGGTAAGGGCTAGGCAATGGGCATTAAGTGACTTGCCCAGGGTCACACAGCTGGGAAGTGGCCAAGGTCAAATTTAAACCTTAGACCTCCCATCTCTAGGCCTGGCTCTCATTCCACTGAGCTACCCAGCTGCCCCCTTATGAATATATTTCTGATAGAATATAAGCTCCTTAAGGCAGGAAATATTTTGGTTTTGTCTTTGTGTTACCACTGCCTAGTTCAGTGCAGTGCACTGCTTCTTACTTTGAACTGATTAAATTAATCCTATACTACCTCCCTCATCAATGAAAGTTATTTAAGTCTGAATCACTTTCTTTTATTTTATTTATTGGGTTTGTTTTAAAACCTTTACCTTCGGTCTTAGAATCAATACTAAGAATCAGTTCCAGGGCAGAAGAGTAGTAAGGGCAGGGCAATCAGGATTGAGTGACTTGCCCAGGGTCACACAGAGGGGAAGTATTTGAGGTTAAATTTTAACCCAGCATCTCCTGTCTCTAGGTCTGGCTCTAGCCACAGAGCCATCTCACTGCCTTTTCTGAATCACTTTCCATAAACAACCATATCTGTCAGTCACATTCTCTTCTGTTTTGGGCACCCCATTTTCAAAGGACATTGACAAAATAGAGCAAGTCCAAAAGTGACCAGGATAGTGAAAGGCTTGAAGGCCATATTATGAAAAAGTTAGTCAGAAGAACTGGGGAGAACAGAAGATTGGGAAGTGGGTGGTTTAGGACACATTATACTTTTCTGCAAGTATTTCAAATGTTCTTATGACAAAGAGAATCTAACTTAGTTATAACATTCCTTTTAACCATCACCACTTAGAATTAGGTAATCATTATAATTAGGGTTAGGTAATCATTATAAAAGGCCATATTTCACTTCAACATAAGGAAAATTTAGTCATTGGAGCTGTCCAAAACCAAGATGAGCTATTTAAGAAGGAGGTCTTGCCTCTTCAAATAGAAAACAGAGGACCAGTTGTCAAGAATATTGTAGGAAAAAAAGAAAAAGAAATGAATATTGTAGTAGAGGTTTATGCTTATAGTAGGGTTGGTCCAGCTGAGCTTGGAAATAAACAAATTGGAAGAGACTTACAAGCTAGCTAGTCCAACTCATATTTGGTCAAGAATCATTTTTTTAACATCCCTGGCACAAAGTTATAACAGTTAGGGAACTTTTTCCTCCATTATTCTGAAACCTGCTTCTCTGTATCTTATACCCATTGCTCCTATAACTATCCTCTGGGACCAAGTCTAATTTCTCTTCTATATGACAACTGATTAAAGACTCTAAAAAAACTATTGTGTCCCACAAAGTCCAAGTTTTCTCTTGTCTAAGCTGAATGTCCCTAGTTCCTTAAACTAATGGTAACCTCTAGTTTTCTCACCATGTAGGCTGTCCTTTTCTGAGCATACTTCATTTTGTTTGCTGTTCAGGGCACTGTTCTCAGCATCAGGAGTGAGTCAAAGATGAAATGAAAATAAATCATAATTCTTACTTTCATGGAGCTTACAAACTGTGGTCCATGGGATCCCCTTTATCCTTTCTCTGGCCCTCCCCAAACCTAAAGCAAGATATACTATGTACACAAGGAATTATTCCTTGTTTTTCCTACCTTGTTACCCTTGAAAAAACTTTGATACACCATAGGGGTAGGGAAGACCATGTTCTAAAGTGAGAAAAGAGAGGAACTCTGTATTAACTGTACTCTGATAGAGTGTATCAAGTCCTACATTTACTTTCAGAGGACCTGACTTCCAGTCCTGGTCCCTTATTTCTTTTCTGACCAAGAACATATAATTTCCACATTCTCAGTTTCCTCATCTGTAGTATCAGGAGATTGGAAGAGATGATCTTTTTTTTCTTTCCAATTCTTTTTTTAATTCATTTTTTTAATTTTTTAATAAATTTTGAATATTTTCCCATAGTTACATGTTTCATGTTCTTTCCCTCTCCCCCCAACTCCCCAACCCCCCATGGCAGATGCACAATTCCACTGGGTTTTACATGTATCATTGATTAAGACCTATTTCCATATTATTGATAATTGGACTAGAGTTATCATTTAGTGTCTGNATTAAGACCTATTTCCATATTATTGATAATTGGACTAGAGTTATCATTTAGTGTCTGCATCCCCAATAATATTCCCATCAGGCTATGTGATCAAGCAGTTGGTTTTTCTTCTGTGTTTCTCCTCCTACAGTTCTTCCTCTGAGTGTGGCTAATTTTCTTTTTTATAAGTCCCTCAGCTTTGTTCCGGATTCTTGCATTGCTGCTAGCAGAGAAGTCCATTGCATTCTATTTTACCACAGTGTATCCGTCTCTGTGTACAATGTTCTTTTGGCTCTGCTCCTTTGGCTCTGCATCAATTCCTGGAGGAGATCATTCCAGTTCACATGGAATTCTTCCATTTCATTTTTCCTTTGAGCACAATAGTATTCCATCACCAACAGATACCACAATTTGTTCAGCCATTCCCCAATCGAAGGATATTCCCTCATTTTCTAATTTTTTGCCATCACAAAGAGTGCAACTATAAATATTTTTGTACAAGTCTTTTTCCTTATTATCTGGAAGAGATGATCTTGCAGGTCCCTCTGAACTCTAAATCTAATATCCCATGATCCTCTTCTAGTCCTGGCTTTTTCACAATCCTTAGTGATCATATCTGTCAGTGTTTTCAGTTAATATTGGATATATAATTCATCTGGTCCTGGGGACTTGAACTCTTTGAAGGCAGGAAAGTGCTCTGTTACCATCTCTTTATTTATCTTGATAATACTCTTTGTCATATTCTTCCAAGTCCAAAGATAAAACTTTTTGAAAGAGAAGCAAATCAAAAATTAAGCAGGTCTGTCTTCTCCCCATTGTTCATTATCACAGCTCCATCTACTTCAAGTGGCAGTTCTATCTCTATCCTGGTCTTTTCCTTACCTCCAGCATACCTAAAAATGTTCCCCCCTCCCTTTTTTTGTCTTTAGCATTCATCACCAGTTTCCATTCATTTTGGGTTTCAGTACTCATGACACTATATTCTTAGAGCTCGAGGCTCCTCTTTTGTATTCACCCTGTTACCTGCCCTTGCTATCTTCTATGCTTGTCTTTAAAAAAATCTGAGTTGGTCGATGATTTCCCTGTGGAGCCATACTGGTCTCCTTAGACAGCTGCCCCCTTTCCTCCTCATCAGAATAACTTCTGCTTGTGTCTTCAGAATTTCATTCTTGAGAGTTTCTCATCCCTCTTGGACTGACTTACCTTGTAGAATTGTGGTCCATGGGATCCTCTTTATCCTTTCTCTGACCCTCCCAAAATCTCCTCTTCCCAGATCTAGTAGTACATCAAAACTCCCACCAGCTTCCATCTCCTTCTCTGGCATCCATTCTAAGCTATGAAGTCCATTTGTACCTGAAATTTTGTCCTTTTCTCCTTTAGGAACTAGTTCCTTTCTGTTGGTTAGAACAAGGCCCAGAACAATAATTCCCCTGACTGCTCTAGCCACCTTTTGAAGAATAAAATTAAATTAATTTACAATTCAAAGAAAATTTAGTATGTGTCCACTATGTTTCAGACACTGAGCTAAGCACTCTGTATATAAGAACAAACAAACAAACAAACAAACAAACAAAAAAATCGAGAAACTCTCTGCCCTCAAACTGCTTAGGTTTTCTGGGAGGCTACATCTATACAGAAAGTAAATATAAAATAATTTTGAGATGGGGAGGGAGCATTAAAATCTAAGAGAATCTGGGAAGGTTTCTTGTAGAATGACACACTCAAATTCAGACTAGAAGAGAAATAGAGAATCCAAGAGGCAGAGATGAGAAAGAAGAACATTCTGGACATGGGGATAATTTGTCCAAAGGTATAGAGAGAGGTCACTATGGGCCATTTGGCTAAAATGTAGCATGTACAACATACAGCAATGAGCAACCTGCCTGGAAATATAGTACTGGAACCAGCTGTTGAAAGGCTTTAAATGTCAAACAGAGGAGCAAATATGTTATCCTAGAGAGAATAGGGAGCCATTGAAACTTACTGAGCAGGGAAGTGTGATAGTATAGGCCTGTGCTTTACAAATATCAATTTGGCAGAATGGTTGGGAGAGGGGGAGGCTGGATAGAGAGAAACCAGTTAGAGTATGGCAGTAGTCTAGGTGAGAGCTGATCAGGGACTTAAATCAGGGTAGGGTCTGTGTGATTAGAGAGAAGAGGATAGATGCAAGACATGTTGTGGAATTAGAATTGATAAGACTTGGTAATTGAATGACTCAGGCAGTGGGGGTGAGGGAGAATGAAGAGTTGATGGCTCCTAATTTGGGAAACTGGGTAATTTTATGAATGGTGGCACCTTTAATAGAAATAGAGAAGTTAAAAGGACTGGGTATAAGGGGAAAGGTAATGCGATAATAAAGATGATGAGAAAATACAGATAATTTTTATTTGTTTATTTTTGTACATGTTGAGTTTGAGATGACTATATGAGCATGAGGTGGAGATGTCCAACAGACAAAGGAGTAGAGCTCCAGGAGGAGAAGAGTCAGTCATTCAAGAGACATTTACTAAACACCAGGCACTGTGGTAAGTACTGAGAAATACAGGTATGAGCAAGAAAGACAATGGATAAGGGAGAAAATCGACAGAGAGATCTTGAAAATTATGGGGACAGAAGAACTAATACAGGGATAAATCTATGGAAGAGACAGGATGGGATCAAGTACATAAGCAGGGGGATTTGGCATTCATAGGGAGAATGATTGTATCTGATGATGAACAGAAAGAACAGAATGGAAAATAATGTTGGGATAATGTGAAGTGCAGAATTGAGGAGTCATTAATTAGTCATTATTAATTTCTTCCAGCTCTGCAAATTTCCCTGATTCTATGACTACTCAGACTGGCTTAAACTTGAGGACAAGCCTTAGGGATTTGAGACATTAAGACTATGGCTTCCTCAAGTCCCAATTCCCAAGATGACTTTAGCTTAAGTGGATATGGTGGTAAGGTTAAAAAGATAGAAATAATAAGTGTGAGAGAGAGGCTCTAGAAGAGAGATTTGGTAGAATACTTTGTAAATCTGAGACTTGGGGTCAAGGTTCAGTTGGCTTCAAAGAGACCACTTTTGATGTTTAAAAAAAAAAAAGTTGAGCTCCTCCAAGGAAAAATTGACTCACTCAAAGATCAGGGCTAAAGGAATGACCTGGGAGTAAAATTAGATGGATAATGAGGGGAAGAGTGGTCAGGAGAATTAACAGCTTATTTTATCTTATGAATAAATAGTTAAACAAATTGTGATATATTAATATAATGAACTGAATAAACTATTATTGTGTTCTAAAAAAATGGTAAATACAAAGATTTCTGAGAAACTTTGGAAGACTTGTGTGAACTGATGCAAAGTAAATTAGTAGGAATTAGAGAACAATTTATATAATCACAGAAATAATTTAAACATAAGCAAAAAGACCTTTTATTAATGTAGTAAGACATACATTGTTGGAAATGACTGATATTTTGATTTGTTTTACTTAATTAGGAATTTTGAGGGAATAGGGAAGGGGAATCATAAGGAAAGGACATTGATGTATAAAAAAAGGCAATACATTTTTTTTTCCTAAGACACACCATCTGGGTTCAGGGCATTTTCTCTGGCTATCTCTTATACCTGAAATACTGTTCCTTTCTCTTGTTCTGATTATTGACCTCTCTGGCTTCCTTTAAGTCCCAACTAAAGTTCAATTTCCTGCAGCAAGTCTTCCCCAACCTTTCTAAATTCTAATTCTTTCTCTTTGTTAATTATTTCCTTTTTAGCCTGCATATAGCTTCATTGTCTCCCCCATTAAACTGTAAGCTTCTTGAGAACCATGGCAACCTTTTCTCTCTCTCTCTCTCTCTCTTTTTTTTTTTATCCCCAGCACTTAGCACATAGATCTTAGAATATAGTGGGGGTTTAATAGATGTTTATTGATTGACTGATTGATTAAAGAATTAAATTAACATGTCGTTTTGGAGAGGCAATGCTATATAATGTTTAGAGGGCTAGACTTGGAATCTGGTAGAACTAGGTTCAAATCCTGTCTCTGACACTTAATAGCTGCAAGGCAATACTAAAATAACTACTCATGACCTTATTTTTTTTTATCTGCAAAATAAGGAAAGTAATACTTGAAGTACAGAGAATGCCATCAAAGAAGTAAATCATGAAAAGATAGGCTGGTTATCTGCTGAAAATGAGGGCTAATTGATGTATATACCAGGTATTAAAAAAAAAAAAAGGGAAGAAGGTTTGTAGATCCCATATGATAAACTTATGGGAGTACATGAACAAGAGTCTTACGGGATGGCCTGTCATGGATGGAGACTTTCCCTATTTTTGGTCATCTCCTCTTCTTTAACTTTGTTGTTGATGCTTTGATAAGAAACAATGGAGCCTCTGAGATTTTAAATCTTTAATCCCTGGAACTTCTGCCTTGGAGCTCTGCTGATCAAGACAGTTCATTTTTGATCAGGAAAGTGGGGCACCTGGGCTTAGAGTCAGGAAGCCTCAAATTTAAATCCTGTCTCAAACATTTACTAGCTGTGTGATCCTAGGCAAGCCATTTAATCTCTATCTGCCTCAGTTTCCTTACTTGTAAAAGGGGGATGGATAATAATAGTGACCTTCCAGGATTGTTGTAAGAATTGAATGAGATGATATTTGTAAAGTGCTTAACATAGTGTCTGGCACATAGTAGGCACTTAATAAATGTCTATTTCCACAAACAAAACCAATTCAACCAATATTAGAAGGGAATCAACAAGCTCAGAAAAAAAAATTATTGCAAGTATCTCTGATAAGGGCCTTGATTCTCAAATATGTAGAAAAACTGAATCAGATTTATAAGAATACAAGATATTCCCTAAGTGAAAAATGGTAAAAGGATGTGAACAGGCCATTTTCAGATGAAGAAATTAAAATTCTCTATAGCCATATGAAAAAGTGCTCCAAATCACCATAAATTAGAGAAATGCAAATTAAAACAACTCTGAGGTGCCAATTCACACTTAACAGACAAAAACGGAAAATGATAAATGTTACAGGTGATGTGAGGAAATTGGGACACTTGTACACTGTTGGTAGAGCTGTGAACTGATATATTCTGGAAAGCAATATGGAACTATCCCCAAAGAGCCATCAAACAGTGCATACCCTTTTGATCCAGAAATACTATTATTGAGTCTATATCCCAAAGAGATCAGAGATGGGGAAAAGGATCTACCTGTATAAAAATATTTATAGCAGCTCTTTTTGTGGTGGTAAAGAATTGGAAACTGAAGGAATGACTAGTAATTGGGGAATGGCTGAACAAGTTGTGGTATATGATTGTAATGTAATGCTATTATGCCATAAAAAATGACAAGATGTTCACAAAAAATCCTGGAAAGACATATGAAGTGTTGCAAAGTGAAATGAGCAGAACCAGGAGAACGTTGTACACAGTATTAGCAATAATAATGTATGATGATCAACTGTGAATACCTTTACTACCAGAAATGCAAGCATCCAGAACAATTCATAATGAAAAAGGCTATCCACCACCAACTGAACATAGATGAAAGTATACCAGTCTTTACTTTATTTCCCCAATGAATTTTTTTCTAGAATAAGTGATATGTGTCTTTCACAACATGAAGAACAAGGAAATATGGATTGCCTGATAGCACATGTACAGTCTATATCATATTACCGCCGTCTCAGAGAGGGGAGAGGGGTGGCAGGGAGAGAGAGAGAACATGGATCACAAAATGTCAGGAAACAATTATTAAAACTTTCATTTAATCTGGAAAAATATAAAATACCCCCCCCCAAGTCTGTTTCTTTCCTCCCTTCCTCCCTCACTCCTTCCTTCCTTCCTTCCTTCCTTCCTTCTTTATTTCCCTTCTTTCTTGCCAGTCTCAGCAGGAGTCTTGCCATTTCTCCAGTGCCTCTTCTCTCTGTACCCAACTTCCCTTGCCCCAATTTTTGGAATTAAATAAACTATGTCACTGCTCCTAAAAGAGTCTATTCTCCCATGACCCTGTTCACCACACCTGTAATTTTCTTCTCCCTGGTCACCACTCTGAGTAGTCTAATGGGATTCTTAGAGTCTAAGCTCCTTGAAAGCAGGAGCTATCTTAGCTTTTCTCTTAATTTTCAACACATAGCACTATGCTTGACACAAAGTAAATGACTAATACATGTTTTTCTTTCATCCATGCATTCATTCATCCTTGCCCCCATCCCCAGCCACATTAATGAGATTATAGATCCACTTGAATATTCACTTAACCTCATCTGATTTTTGTGAAGATCAAAGGAAGGGGCAAGTAGGTAGCACAGTGGAGAGAGTACCAGGCCTGGAGTCAGGAGGACCTAGGTTCAAATCTGGCCTCAGATACTTCTTAGTTGATTGATCCTGGGTAAGAAACTTAACAAGATTCCCTACTCTTTGCTGATCTTCTGTCTTAAGAAGGTAAGAGTTTTATGGGGGGGAAAAAAGACCAAATGAGATAATGTATATTTAAAAAACTCTGAAAAAACTAAACAAATGTCAGCCATTAACTAATTTTAAAATATATTAATATTATAACTTAACAGTTGTCAACAAAATGTATTAAAAACATTCTTTTTGGAAAATCATGTCACAAGCTTTTTTGGCTTTAACAAGACAAAACCAAATGAATGACCAAACAGCAGACAGAGAAAATGAGACAGCCTGGGCTTGAGTAATGAAATCTGTAGCATACCAACTTGTGCAGAGTTTATGCTCAGCAATATCCTCACCCTGCTGCAAAGTCATGTTTCAACTCTAAATGGGTGATTGAGAGTGTACACCATCTGTGGGATACTGGGTATTGAAGAGAATAACAAGCCCCAAGGGTGGGGTCTTTGGAGAAGACACTCTTACCATTCCCTTGGGTGGTGGCTTCAGAAAGTTGACTAGTGGGGAAAACTCCCCAGGGAACTTCTGTTTTGCCAGTTTCCTGAGACTTTTGTCTCCCATGGAGGCTGTGGAAACTTCTTCCCTGGGGGAGGAAGCAAGGAGAGGAATTTTGAAAATCTGAGATGCTAAGCCTAGAGGACAAAGTCTCTGGATCAATGTCATTCTCTCTATACCATATTTTTATATTATTAGACACTTAATAAAGACCTGTAATGATCAGAATCAGAGAGCTACTCTTTAGAATCATAGAGTTATATCACAAATCAAATGGGAGAATAACTGTAAAGCACTTATTGTCCTGCCTGGCACATACTAGGTGCCATACAAATATCAGGTATTATTATTATGATGATGATGATGATGATGATGATGATGATGATGATGGACAGTTAGGTGATGCAGTGGATAGAGTGTGTGCCAGACCTGGAGTCAGGAAGACACCTCTTCTTGAGTTCCAATCTGGCCTCAGACATTTACTAATTGTATGACTCTAGGTAGTCACTTAATCTTGTTTGTCTCAGTTTCCTCATCTGTAAAATGAGTTGCAGAAGGAAATGGCTAACCACTTCAGTATCTTTGCCAGAAAAAACCCAACAACAAACCCAATTGGAGTCATGAAGTCAGACATGGCTAAAATAACTGGATAATGAACATTTTTATTATCATTTCAAAGTAAGAAAGTCAGCCAATAAACATTTATTAAGCATCAAGTCTGTGCCAGGCACTCTGCTAAGTTCAGAGATTACAAAGAAATGATATGACAGATCCTATACTCCAGGAGCTCACAATCTAATGGGGATAGCAAAACATAAAAAGATGCAGAAAAAAGGAGTGAGAGGTACAGTCAGAGTAGGAAATGATCTGAGGGGGGTTGTAAGTTTTAGAGCTGATTTCATCTTGCAGAACAATGAATTTCTGGAGATGATAATGTCCGAGAAAGCAGCCCAAAGAATTGGAAAAGAAATGGAAAAGAGGTTAAATGACTTATCCAAAGTCACACAGGTAGTAAATAGCAAGCCTAGGATAGGAACCCACATCCCCCTTAACTCCAAATCCAGTGCTTTCTCCACCGGTTACATTGAAACAGATTAGAAAGCAATATTTTGAAGTTATTGTAGTCCATTTCCCAACCTCTGGTCAGGCTTTTACTTTAAGCACTCCAGAGTCAGAAGACCTGAATTCAAGTTGTAATTCTGTTCCTTAATAGCTCTATGATTCTGTGTTAAGCTCCTTCAAGCCTTGGTTCTCTGTTTCCTTATCTGTAAAATAAAAGAAGTTTTTTTTTTTCCTCATTACAAGGGCTCTTCAGATGTTTTCAGTCTGTGGAGTCCCATCCCTGAGTCAAAAGGGCTCCCACCCAATTCTCTACTTTCCTCTTTCCATATTTGTTCCTCTAAAAAAAACAAAAAACCTCAGGAGAAGCTTTTGCCTGGGCAAATAACCATGACTGTGACTACATTTCAAAAATGTTCATTTTGGGGACTTTTTAATGTAGATTCTGATCAGCTGTGGAAAATGCATTAAAAAAGAGACACTTTTGTGTGACTTTCAATTTTGATCAGGCTACAAACCACCTGGAGGCCCCTCGAGGACCACATTTGGAGACCCCCATGGCTTTAGAAGATGGCATAAGGGAGAAAGAAACAACTCCTGCTCCTGTTAATAGATCAGGAAGAACTCTCTGGGTAATGAATTTGAAGAAAAAGCCCAACACCCAGTTGAAAGCAATATCCATTAGTGTGGCACATTCAACACAGCCATGAATTATTGTGTTGATTGGAGGAGACAAGCCATAAATTTCTCTTATTAAAGTTCTTGACTCACAATATCAGGCAGAGACTAATGACTTAAAAATAATATGTGCAAATGTCACTGGAATACAGATGGCCAGGGTTCTGGCCCCAGGGAAGCAAGTCTGATGTTTTAGCCAAAACATAGAGAGCCAGCTGATGCGGGCAGGGTGCGGCTGATTCAGGCTTCAGAACTGGCTTGATGCTACTTAGAATAGGGCTCAAGCAGCAGTGTGGAGAGAGCAGGGTGGATCTTGCCTGTGAAGCAGCACCAGGTGAAGGCTTTCAGATGAGATCTGAGAGTTGAGGATGGAGGAGTTATCCCCTTTACTGCTGAGTTATAGGAAAATCAGATCTGTGGAGCCCATGGTCCTCCGAGAGTGACCAGAGGGACGGGAACTCAAGCAAATGATGCTGTCCAGGACTAAGATTCTAATCAGATCTGAGTAGAGACCCCTGCTGGAATGGTTCCAATCAGTTGACAGCTAGTGAGGGAAAGCAGGGGGACATCTGGGAGGGGAGATGTAGTTAGAGACACAGATAGCCATAATGCTGGGTAGAATGTGATAAGTGCCTGAGAGCTATAAACAAAATGCTAGAAGAGCTGTCTGTCTGAATTCCAGTCTTCCCTTCTTTTCTACCCAATCTTCTTTTACCTGAAACTGCCTTTCCCTCTCTCCTGGGCCACCCACCATCCCTTCCAGGCATTCTATCAGATATCGTAGGCATTGTCACAACTTTGCTTTTAGGAGAGGTCATAGCCTAAAAGGAAAAGAAGAGAAGGGTTTCTGCCATAGCTCTACATCAGTGGATCCCAAACTTTTTTGGCCTACCACCCCCTTTCCAGAAAAAATATTACTTAGCTCCCTGGAAATTAAATTTTTTTAAATTTTAATAGCAATTAATAGGAAAGATAAATGCACCTGTGGCCATCACCGCCTTCCTGGATCGCTGCAGCACCCACCAGGGAGCGGTGGCGCCCACTTTGGGAATCACTGATCTACATGAAGAGGACATCAGTTCCTGAGTCTCTCTCAGCAACACTTCTTTCGTTCCTTTTTTCCTTTCTTTCCCTTATGTCTTAGAATCAATACAGTGTATTGATTCTAAAGCAGAAGAGGGGTAAGGGCTAGGCAATGGGGGTTAAGTGATGTGTCCAGGATCACACAGCTAGGACCAGATTTGAACCCAGGACCTCCCATATCTGGGCCTGGCTCTCAATCCATTGAGCCACCCAGCTGCCTCCAAAACACCTTTATTAAACATCTTCTCTGTGCAAGTTACTGTACTAGGTATAGGTATAGTTTTGAGGACATCTTACATTTTAATGAGGGTAAGGATTTGGAATATCTCACTTATCAAGTAAATACAAAGTCATATGAAGTAATATCAGGAATGATGGAGTATTAATAAGTAGAGCAATCAAGGAAAACCTCTTAGAGAAGTTATTCCCCGGGCTGCATTTTGAAGAAAGCTGGGTATTTTAGGAGGTGGTTGGGAGGAAGGAGTGCATTCTTTATCAAACTCCATGTGCGATTGCTTGCCAGCATTAGATCCTGAGTCTGCATTACCTACGGATGCTCAGGGATGGCTTCCTGAAGGTCCGAAGGTGCCAGGCAGGGAGTTACCTCCTGAAACAGGAGCACAAATACATCTCTGCTGTCCTGCAGTGGGAGTGCTAATAAGCCAAGCTCTCTCCTTTATCCTTGTCCTGTGAGACCTCAGGCTGGGGCGCTGAGCTTCCAGAAGTGACATTGGGAGTTGGAAAGATATTTCTTGCTTTCTTTTTCTCTCCCTACTCTACCGGCCCCCCACTCCCCCACCACTTTTTTTTTTTTTTTTTTTTTTTATTAACAAGGATGAAAGTAAATGTGAACTCGAAACAATAAGGCATGGAAAATCACAGAAATAACTTAATTAAGTTTTTAAAGATTTCCATGCTTGAATAAATTAGCCTTCCTGCAAATGTCACAACATTCAGAAAAAAAAATTGTAATCAATGGAGCACAATGCTATTCTGCTCTTTATTTAAATGAAAGCTTCAGTGGTGCGTTTCTTTCCCCCCCTGCTCCAATCCGGCAGCTGCTGCTCCCTGGCCCTCTCTTGGTTTCAGGAAAAAGCACCAAACTCGAACATCAGCAAATTTTGATTCTTGGGAATGACTCGAGGCGGGTATGGGGTAGGGGTGCGAGGGACAGAGAGACTGGGGAGTGGGGAGATATCGTGGCGAGTTTCCTGGGGCGTTTCTGTGCCTGGTTTATTTCTTCTCTGAGAGGGACCGGGACCAAATCTTTCTTTGAGGGGCCCTCGGTAAAGGCAGGGAGACCACAGCTGTCTTCACCCAACATGAGCGAAGGGCAACAAATTATAGCCAGGAGGCTGTTTGCTTTTCTCCCCTCATCTAGTTCTGCTCCCCAGAGGCCCTCTTTCCCAAGGCACATCTGCTTGAGATAGGGAGGAGATTCCAGGAAGGGAGGGAGGGAGGAATGGAAGAAAGGAGGAGAGAAGGGAGGGAGAGGGTGAGGGAGAGGAAGAGAGAAGGAGAGAGAGAGAGCAGGTGCTTTCTTTGGATCTGCCTGCAGCCACACGGACAGATTTCAAACACAATCAAGACGAAGGGCAGATTGTTAGGCTAATGACTCCGCTGCTGCCGCTGATTCCGCGGAGTGAGTGATGTCATGCTGGTTGCCCAGCCCTGTTATAATGCAGCTGTCAGAGCTCCATGGGGAAAACTTGGGGAGAAATACGAGAAGCCTAAAAAGCAGCAAAAGGCCCAGTCAAGTGAAGGGAAATGGAATTACAGTAATGCTGAAAGCAGGCACACAGGAGAATTAAAACACTTTGTTTTGGAACCAGAATCCACTCAGCTCAGGTTATTAAATTATTTATTGTTTGCATCTCCGGTAATGGGAGAAAGTAATGGGGAAAAAAATCAGTGAGGGCAGAAATTGATTTAATTATCAGACACATTTGGGGGCCACCCCGGATCACTGCCTGTCCTCCCCCCCCCCCCCCCAGCATGGGGACCCAGGCTAGAGCAGAGATAGGGTGGAAATGGGAGGTTAGGAACTTAATTAGATAAATTAGATTCATTCACGTTAATGACCCTGAGGTTGATTGCCTGGTGTTCCATCATATTTTCTTGGGGGATGGGGGATTAATGGCTTACTCCTGAAAGATGCTGCCTAACCCCAAATACGTCCCTTCTAAGGGAGCTCTAGGTTTTCTATCTGGAGTTAGGGCCACGGAGCTGAAGCTCATATGTCTCTTCAGCTTGTTTGAGTTTAGGGTAAGGTTGGGGGAAGGATCCCAGAAGATAAGGAGCACAGTAAAAGGAAGCAGGACACTTCCCTGCTCTTTACTCCCTCGGTTCCCAAACCTGACCGTATTTCTTTGCATGGTTCCTATTTGGATCTTTGGGAAGACAAGATAAAAGGGAGGAAGGTGAAGAGAAAGAAGAAAGGAGTGGAGAGGGAAGAGAGATGGATGCTTTGGAGAGTCTTTCCTTAGCTCAAAAGTCAGGGAGCAGACAGAAGTAGATGGAAAATAAATCCTAACTAAATATGAATCAGCTGAGTAACTGATTAAATTGATTGATTGATTGAATTAAAGCAGACAAAAGAGAAGTGTATGTGCAGTGTTCTGGTTTGAGCATACTTGGAATATTTGTTAGACCTTAGGATAAGCTTTTAGGAATGACATTGATCAACTGGAGTGGTGAGACCAGAGAGAACATAATGATAAAACTTAAATCTTTCTCATGTAACCAAAGGATCTGGGGCTGTTTAGCTTGAAGTAGGACATAAAGACACAGTCTATGCACTCAATGGGACCTCAGAGGGCATGCTGTCCAACTTGCTAGAGAAGGTCCAGTGAAGGGCATTCAGGATGGTAAAGGGTTTTGAGATTATATCATATGATGACTGAATGAAGAAACATAGGGATAGTTAGACTGGAGAAGCAACTGCTTTGGGGTAATATGATAGCTATCTTCCAATATTTGAAATGCTGTCATGTAAAAGAGTAATTAGGAGGAACTGTTCCTTGTGGTCTAAGAGGGTAGAATCAGGACCAAAGAGAAGATGTTCAGGAGGAAGATTTTGACTCAATAGAAAGAAGACTGCCCCCCAAATCTGGGCCGCCTAAAAGTGGAATAAATTACTTTTTAAAAAATTCAATTTTCTTTTTTATTCTACACTTAATAAGTAGCCAAAAAATGAACATTTCCATATAAAAGCAGAACAGGAAAAGAGAATTGTATAGGAAACATTGAATCTCTATTGTGTATAACTTACTTTTTAAAAAGTATAATATAATAAATTCAATCTCTATTTTAAAAAGAAAAACAAAATCATTATAACAAATAAGCATAGTCAAGCAAAACCAGATCCCCACATTGACCGTGTCCAATAATTTAGCATCTTGAATCTATCACTCTCCTGTCAGGAGATGAGTAGTTTGCTTTGCCCTCAGGCTTCATGAACTTCTTTGTGAGGTAGTATGGTGTCTAACCCTGGAGATGTCTAAACACAGATTAGACAGCTGCTTGTCAGAGACATTCATACAGGAAGTTAGGCTAGTTGGCTTCCTGATTCTGAGATTTTATGATCTCTTGTCTCTCAAGCACCAGAAGCATATTATCCCTCTCATAGACTTTTCTTTCTGAGGAGAATGAAAGACCAGTGCTTAGAATGAATTCCAAGTGAACTGGGAGAAAATGGAGTTTGAGTCTTCTGTTGGCAATAATGGAAACACAGTGTTATCATCTAGTCTGATCCTTCCCCAAAGCATGAATTCCATCTATAATGCCCCTGACAAGTGATCATCCAGTCTCAACTTGCAGATCACTATGGATAAGGCAGCCTGCTTCATTTTTACATAGTTCTAGTAGGAAATTTTCCTATATATTAATCTGATATTTGCTTCCCTATAACTTATACCCAATGCTTCTAGTTCTTCCCTCTAGGGACTAAGCAGAATGAGATTCATCCATTTCCTATACTCAAAAACAACTATCACACACCCCTCAGGATAAGCACCCCAATTTTTTCAACTGATCCTCATATGGCATAGCCTTTAGGCCCTATATCATCCACAAAAAACCCCCAAACCTCTCAGTTAATCTACCACCACTAGCTATTGTCCCATAGCTCTCCTTCCTTTTGCAGAGGAAAGAAGCTTTTCTACAATATGTGCCTCTACTTTCTTTCTTCTCACTCTCCCCTTAACTCTGCAGCCTGGAGTTCAACCTAATCATTCAATGAAACTACTCACTCTAAGGTTACTAATGATTTCTTGCTTTCTTTTCAAACATTTACTCCTCTTAGAATTAATACTAAGCATCAATTCCAAGACAGAAGAGTAGTACAGGCTAGGCATTTAGGGTTAAGTGACTTGCCCAGGGTCATATAGCAAGGCAGTGTCTGAGGCAGATTTGAACCTTGGACCTCCCATTTTCAGGTTTGGCTTTTTATCCACTGAACCACCTAGTTGTCCCACCCCCCACCCTCAACCTCCAATGATTTCTTAATGATTAAATCTTATGGCCTTTTCTCAAATCTCTTCTTTCCTGTCTTCTTTAGTGTTTCACACTTTTGATCACCCTTTTCTCCATGACACTCTCTCTAGGTTTTCACGATATTGTTCTCTCCTGGTTCTCCTACCTGTATGACTGCTCCTTCTCTATCTCTTGCTGGATGTTTATCTAGGTCAAAACCACTAAGGGTGGAAGTCCCCCAAGACTCAAGCCTGGGCCCTCTTTTCTTCTCTTTCTAAATTATTTTACTTGGTGGTCCCATGAGTTCCTGTGGTTTCAGTTATCATCTCAAAACAGATGACTTTCAGATCTATTTGTTCAGCCCTAACTTGTCTTCTGACCTCCAGTGTCACATCTCTAATTGCCTACTAGACATCTTGAATTAGATATCCTCTAAATATCTTAAACTTAATATGTCCCAAACGGAACCTTTCCTTTAAAACTTTCCTCTCTATGTAACTTCCTTATTACTGTTGATGGTACTACCAGCCAAGTATCAAAGTATCATCCTTCACTCCTTACTCTAACTCTTCTTCCTTCCCTGCCTCTTCCATACCTGATCAGTACTCAACTCTTGTCATTTTAACCTTCATAACAGCTCTAGTATATCCCTCCCCTCCAGCCCCTACTTTTCTCCTCTATCGATATTGCAAGCACCCTGGTGAAGGTGTTTATCAGCTCCTACCTAGACAACTGCATGGTCTACTCACTGGTCTCTCTGCTTTGTCTCTCTCCCTCTCCATTCCATTCCTATTGACACTGGCCTCCTTTCTGTTCTTTGAATAATATACTCACTCCTTCTCCTGACTCTGACCATCTTCATTGGACATTCCCTGTGTCTGGAATACTCTTCTTCATCATCTCCTTATCTTGAGTTCCTTGACTTCCTTCAGGGCATAGCTAAAATCCCACCTTTTACAAAAATTCAATTCTCCTTAATGCTAGTATTTTCTTTCTAAGATTATCTCCAATTTATCCTATCTATATCTTGTTTGAACATAGTTGTTTTCATGTCACTTCTCCTATTAGACCAGGAGCATCTTGAGGGCAGGGACTGTTCTTGCCTTTCCTTGTCTCCACAATGCTTATTTAGTACATGGCCTGACATGTAAGGGGCAATTATACATGCTAATTGACCATCTTGATTGTCCTACTTTAACTTGAGAGGGAATCTGGTTTAGGAATTCAAGCCTGGAAATAAGAAATCTTGGGTCTTTTTAATCATTGCTCAGTCCCTAATCTAGGGCCTCCTAGAAAGGGAAGGGGAAAAAAGTGCATAAAGTCCCTCAAGGCTCTCTTATTCTCTGCTTGTGACAGAAAGATCCCTTTCTGCCTCTGAAGGGACTGTCTTGGTCTGGCTCCCATTTTGTCAAGTGGCTGCAGAATGAGGAGCTAAGGAAATGCAAATTATTGTTGTTTCTGATGCAAACTGTTGATTTGAATGGTTGAGATGGAATGTTTTACTTCCATTAATTAGAGCTATGTCTTTCTTCTCCTGCAAATTTTGGGACTCTCCTGTTAATAATGACCTTTTTGGAGCTGTGCCCAGGACATAGAGATATTGTCTCCGGATCCAGGTAATGAGGTCGCTACTGATCCTGAACAAATGGGGGAAGTTATTTAATAATTACTCTGTACTGTCTGTGGGTGACCTTTCATTTGTGGAGATGAGAGGCATCTGTTTATCATTGCCTTCATGTAGAAGAATTTGATGTTTCTCAAGATTTGTTCTCTTGGACTAACTTAGGACTCAGGACTAACTTTGCCTTTATCTAATAAGAAAAGTTTTTACCTTAAAGAGGAGACAAAGATAAAAAGAAAAACAAAATCATTCAAGAAGACTTGGATTTATTCTGGTAGAATACTACATGGAAAAAAGACATATAAATACATGATAATGAAAGAAAAGAGAAAACACCAAGGACCAGGGACACTAGGAAGGACTTCCTACAGGATGTGGCACTTGAGGGGAATACTGAAGGAAAGTAAGGAGTCTAAGAGGTAGAGGTAAGGAGAGAATGAATTCTAGGAGGGGTAGATAGCCTATACAAAGGCAGAATTGGGAGATGGAAAGTCAAGATCAGTGAAGGGCAAATAGACTAATTTGACTAAAATGCAGAGTGCATAAAAGGAAGTACTATGAAATGTCTGGAAAGGTAGACTGATGCAAATTTGAAAGGACTTGAAAGACCAAGTTGAGGAAGACATATAGTATCTTAGAGGCAATAGAGACCTAATACTTGGACAGGGGATTTGTAATTTTCACACCTCTGCTTTAGGACAATTATTTTGGCTGCTGTTTAGTGGATGGATTGGAGAAAGTAGAAACTGGGATAGGGAGAACAATTAAGAGGCAATTGTTATAGTCCAGGTGACAGATGTTAAGAACCCGAATTAGAGGTTATGTATAGAGGTTATGTATATGGAGAAGAGAGAGAAAGATTTGTCAGATATGGTGAAGAAAAAAATAAGACATGGCAACATATAGTAGGGGAAAGGGGCTTAGAGAAAATGAAAAGTCAAGGATGACTCTTGAGTAGCTATAAGTTTGATGGTGACTTCATCAGAAACAGGGAAGTTTGGAAAAGCACTAACAACCTGGGAGCAGGGTGCTGGGGGGGGGGGTGAATGGAGGGTTCAGGTAGGGGGCTTCATGAATTCCATTTTGGATATGTTGAGTTTGAGATGCCTATAGGACATCTCTGTAGAGATATCTAAAAGTCATTTGGGGATGTGGGACAGTAGCTCAACAAAGAGTAGGGCTGAACGAACAGATTTGGGGTTCATCTCTATAGAACCTATAATAATCAGACCAATGGGAGCTGAAGAAATCACTGAAGGAGAGAGAGAGAGAGAGAGAGAGAGAGAGAGAGAGAGAGAGAGACAGAGAGAGAGAGAGACAGAGACACAGAGACACAGAGACAGAGACAGAGAGACAGAGAGACAGAGAGACAGAGAGACAGAGAGAAAGAAAGAGAAAGAGAGAGAGAGGGAGAGAAAGAGCTCCCAGAAAAGAACCTTGAAAATCACTCAGATGATGAAGCAAAGGAAATTGAGAAACATTGGTGAGATAGGTAGATGGAGAACCAGGACAGAATAATTTTCCAAAAGCTGAAGGAGAAGAAAACATGTAGGAGGAGAAAGTGGTTACCTGGATCAAAAGCTGCTGAGAGGTCAAGAAGGATAAGGACTATATATATATATATAGTCAGAAACCAAATGAGAAATGAATAAGAGGTGAGGAAATGGAAATAATTCAAGTGGATGACTTTTTTCTAGGAGTTTGGCAATGAAAAAGGAAGGGATTTAGGATGATAGCTTAAGGGAATGGCAAGATAAATTGAAAATTTTTCTAAAGAAAAAAGATACCTAGGTAAGAGACTGGTAGATGGTAGAAAGGGTTTTTGAGATGTGGGATTGTGGAATAGTGTGTTTTGGGAGTCTGGATGTTACATTTTCTAGATGCAGATCTTTGGGTTTTGGAGGCTTTATTAAAAAGAATGGGGATGGCATTCCCCATAGGAAGAGTGACTAAGTAGGAAGGATTAGACTTAAGCAAAAAGGCTAGAGGGAGCAGCAATAAGAAATAAAAAGTAATGACAAGAACTTGAGTTCATCTAATAAAACCTGTACCTGAATAGGAATTCCTACCACAACATCCTAATCATTGGTCATTCTGCCTTCATTTGAATATATCTGGATAATGTGGAGGTTATTATTCAATTCTTCTGCCAGTAGCCCTTTGCTAGACAGCCATAGCTATTAGGAAGTTGTTTTTGTTTTTGTTTTTTTTCCTTGTATTTAGTCTCTCTATAATTTCTATCCGTCGATCCTAGTTTCTTATTCTGGGATAAAGGGAAGAATTTTCTGAATCATAAAGTATCTCCCTCCCCTCTACTCCCCTCTTGCTATGGTCAAAATTATTAGGTATTTAAAAAATAAAACTTTTGTAGAAATATATTCACATTTTCAACAAAAACAAAGTTATAGTCAAAGTCAACAACAAAAAAAGCAAGACAAACCAGACAAAATTACCCTAACTTTGGACCGTGATTATTTTAAATGGTACAAGTAAATGAGGTCAAATTTAAATCAACTCATTTTGAATCTTGAGGTAGGTTTGATTTACCACTGTCAGTGCCAGTAAGTATGGGCTCATGACACACAAGAGTTGTGCCACTGTGCTGCTTGCTGCATTTAAGGGTAAAGTGTGTAAGCCTGAGGAGCAGCTAGGTGGTGCAGTGGATAGAATACTGGGTTTGGAGAAAGGAAAACTCATCTTCATAAATTCAAATCTGGCTGTGTGACCCTCTGCAAGTCACTTAAGCCTGTTTGCTCCTTGTCTTTAAAATGAGGTAGAGAAGGAAATGGTAAATCTCTCTGGTATCTCTGCTAAGAACCCCAAATGGGGTCGTGAATTGGACATGACTAGAAAAACCACTGAATAAAAGTATAAGCTTAAAAGTGAATAATCTTTTCTAGAAGTTAAAAATTTAAAAGTAGACTGTTATATTTTAAAATGTGGTTAATTTAAAGTACAAATATATATGTAGTATATTCTATATATTTGTTTATGTCATATAAATTCTTTTCTGTGAATATATGTAATATGTTCATATAAATTCCTCTGTTCATATTTTTGTAATATGTTTGTATAATATTTTAATATTTTAAAATACTCAGCAACAATAAATAATTATAATAATTCAAAAATGGCAAGAAATCAAGGATGAATACCCATATAGTATTTTTAATTTTTCAAAGAATACATTTAAATTTGTGTAACATTTAAAAAATGAATTCATACTTTTTTGTTGTGGGAAAATATATAATTAGGTTGAAGAGAAAATCCACCAAAACCACTAACATTAATATTTTTAAAAAGGAGAGATTTTTAAATAGAGATAATACAAAAGCATGTAGTAAAAAGCCCAAATTCAGAAAATACTATGCATTACATTTGTCGTTGGGATTAAAGGTCTTGTTATTGATGTAGAATTGTAGATAAAAGAACACTGGATTTGCTTTCTAAGAATACTTTAGCTATAAATAACATAGAACTTAATAAATTGAAACATCTTGAAAGTGTATATCCATAGTATATTGGTAAGACAGAACTATTTTTTCCAGGGAAAATTCAATTTTTAAAAATTAAACAAAAGCAAACTTTTTGATGCTTGGTGAATCATATTCGAAACTACTTCAGATGGTTTTACTTGCAGATGATACAGTAAAAAGGAGAATCTAGAAAGCTGGAGATCTTTCTTATCAAAACTCTGAGAAACCAAAATCTTTCTATTTGGCGTTTCAAATGGATGAAGCAACATGTATAGTTAAAGATGCTCATTTATTACATATATGCAATATATTGTTGAAACTGATGTTAGAGAAGTGTTTCTCTGTGTTCTTTCTGCTATTAGAAAAGATGTTTTTAATATAATTGATGCTTTTTTTAATGAGAATTATATAATGTGGGAAATTTATATTGGACTCTCCTCTGACAGGGCTCAGTTGATGTTGGGATGAAATGCAGGATTATAATTATTGGTAAAAAATATAGCCCCTTATGTAATTTTAATGCATTACATGCTTCATAGACCAACACTTGTATCAAGAAATATGAGTGAGGAGCTACATACAGTGTTTTTTTTTGGGGTGTTTTTTTTTCTTTTAGGTTTTTAGCGAGAATAATTAGCTTTGTAAAAACATTCCATTTAAAGGAAGGCTCTTTGTAAAATTGTGTGACAGTATTGTAGCAGACCACAGGACCCTTCTATGTAGTTGTAAAACACATTGGCTTTCTCATGCCAAAATATTTCAGAGGGGTTTTGATCTAAAAGGAGCAATTGCCATTTTTCTTAGTTAAAATAATGAAGATCAAGCCAATTCTTTTATAAAACAATTTTTCATGAAATTTACATATTTGGCAGATTAAAAAAAAACAGTTGAAAACTCTAAGTAACTCAATGCAAGGTACTTAAATTTGTATTCTGATCCAGGAAGATAAAGTGATTGCATTCATGATAAAGTTGGTTATGAATAATATATCTATAAACTAATTTTTCATTTGTATCCAAATTTTAAAAATGCCTGATCTGTAAATGAAATCGAGTAAAGAGCTACTTATTAATCATTGATGAGTGTACAGAAGCAATTCTCATTTTATTTTAAAGACCTATATATTTCTAAATATGAATGAATAAGGAACACATTTGCTGAGGACAAATATGGCAATTTAGTCTTACTCTATCTGAACAAGAATAGTTAATTGAAATAAATATTTTAACCTGGAAATATTATTATGTTTTGGTTAAAGGTGAATAAATAGTTCTTTGGTTTACTAAACAATGGCAATACAAATTTTGTTAATACTTGTAATATCTCATTTGTGTGAAATAGGGTTAGTTGTTAATAAAGAGAAAATATTGATCTTTATTAGTGGCTGAAAAAAGGAATTATGAATAGAAATATCATCAATATAATATGCTTTGTGAAAATTTGAGCTTAAAAAATGAGCCCATGCAGCACATTAACATCATTATTATGAGGAATAACTCATTGCTAGGTCCTAGCCAACAGAAATAACTTTATATTTGATCACAGTTTGACCCACCTCTATACTACACTAAATATATATATATATATCTATAGACCCAATAACTGGCTTGGCCAGCTACATTTAAAGATAGGAATGCAAGCTTAGCAAAGTAGCAGCTAGCAAACTTTACTAATTACAGCATCCATTGTGGTTGATGATGGGATGGAGTGGAGGGGGGTGTTAAGTCCAGATTATCCATTTCTAAAGTCATCCTCCCCTCATACCTGTGAATCTACTCAGTAATAACAATCAGATATAAAGGTTGATCTGAGCTTTTGAATTGGGGCATTGGCCTGCTGGATGGCTGAGCCACTGTAGATGTGGGCCAAGGGGTCCAAAGGCTGAGGGAGCCACATTCTTTTATATGCCAGTGAGTAATATATTGCCTGACTCACGATCTTTTGAGTACTTATTATATTCCTTCTTGGCCTCTCCTCACCCACACAATTATATTCAAAATTCCCTCACAATTATTGTGATTATTATTTTGTAAGTCACAAATCTAGAAATTAAAATGGATTTTATCAATCAACAAATGCTATTATATTTATTGCATATTTAAGATTTATATGACATAACATTTTCATTTAAATAAAGTGGGAGTTAAGAAAATTACTTGTATAAATTGCTTTAAAGGAATGGGGTCATTTTAAAAAATGGAATCATTGCTATATACCATTTGGAAGCAACCAAAGTAAATGAAATAAAACAACAAAGGTTTGTGTCTATTTATGAAAAATACATGGCTTCTGTTTTCACATATACAGAGATAAACAGGATACAAAGTAGGATGAGAGAAAAATCAAAGAGGACCAAAGGGGACAAAGAAAATTTAATGAGAGAGGCCAATCACGATCATCTCCTATAGACTACCCATTCATATTCTTTCCTATCCTTCTAAGTCTCCTCATTTCCAGATGAATATTTCCAATTGCATAGAATGATATTTGTGTGGTATGATCTTCTGCTCCATCATCGTCCTGGTCCACCCTCTCTTGGATGCCCTCAAGTATACTCAAGTCCTTGCAGTCCAGAAGTGAGCAAAATATTCCCAGAGTGGCATGCCTGGGGCAGAGGCCAGGATGATCACCAACTTGTTCTGGAGGAGATCATTCCACTAGTCTTCTGTTATTTCTAATGTTTCTATTTCTAAGATCACATTAGAGTAAAAAAAAATTTTTTTTTGCCTGCCTAGTCATGTTAAACTTACAATCCACTTGGCAAAGAATTGGAAACTAAAGGGATATCCCTCAATTGGGGAATGGCTGAACAAATTGTGTTATATGATGATGATGGAATACTATTGTGCTATAAGGAATGATTTGAACAGGATGATTTCAGAAAGAGCTGGAAAGACCTATGTGAGCTGATGCAGAGTGAAATAAGCAGAACCAAGAGAACATTATACTTTGTGACTGAAATATTGTGGGATGACCAAATGTGATAGTCTTTGCTAACAGCGATACAATGATCCAGGACAATGCTGAGGATTTATGAAAAAGAATACCAAGCACCTCTAGAGAAAGAATTGTTGGAGTAAAAATGCAGATGAGAACATATGATTTATCACTTGTTTATTTGGTTATATGATTTGGGGTTTTGGTTTTACAAGATTATTCTCTTACAAAAATAAATAATATGGAAATATATTTTGAATAATAACACATGTGTATAACGCAGTGGAATTGCTTGTCAACTTGGGGAGGGAGACAATATGAATCATGTAACTTTGGAAAACCCATGTGTAAATTTGATATTAGAATGAAATAAAGATTAATAAAGAAAAAAATAAACGTACAGTCACTAAACACAGATCTTTTTCATGTGAACTGTTGATTAGATCTGGCTATCACATCTTGAACCTGTAGAATGAAATTTTGGAACTAGCATAGAACTTTACATTTATTTTGAAAGTTTGTTGGAGTTGTGATCCCATTGATATGTCTACATTCTCCAAGAGTGTAGTAATTTGTCAATGCCTATCCATCCAGTGTGACTTTTGTCCATGAGCTCCTATAAATGCTCCCTAAAAGGAACACAAAATGCAGTGGGGATCTTCATCTAGATCTCTTTATCTAGGGACCATAGGGATAATCTGTTATTATTTATTTACCTCATGACAGTTTTTACATTACTTTTCTTGCACAATTCTTTTCAATAATCAGATATAATCTTCTTCCTATCCTTTTGCCACATTTTGGAAGAACTGATATCAATTGGTTTAGCAGATTTAATTAATTTTACATAGGAATATTAAAGTAGTAAAGAAAGATCATTTGCTGCAAAATGTTTTCCCAAAAGAGTGATACCCATTTCCAGCAGTATATACACAATCATGAGAAAATGAGTTCTAATTAGGAGGTTATTGCAACAATCCAGGCAAAAGGTGATGAGTGGCTGAACTCCAGGGGTTTTGGTGTGAGTGCAAAGAAAGGGATGAATGTGGTAGAACATCATGGAGGCAGGTAGAATTAACTAGAATAGTTAATTAATTTGATATAGGAAAAAGAAGAATGAAGAGTTAGGGATATCTTAGAAGTTTTGAACCTGGGTGACTTATTCTCTATGTTCTTTCTGTTGTTAGAAAAGATATTTTCAATATAATTGATTGCTTTTAAAAATGAAAATTATAGAATATGGGATTTTTTTTCTTTTTTAGAATATTTTTCCATGGTTACATGATTCATGTTCTTTCCCTCTCCCCCAAACCTCCCACCCCCACCCCTCCCTGTAGCTGATGCACAATTCTACTGGGTTTTACATGTATCATTGATCAAGACCTATTTCCATATTATTGATAGTTGCATTGGTGTGGTCGTTTCGAGTCTACATCCCCAATTACATCCCTAATTACATCCCCATCAACCCATGTGTTTAAGCAGTTGTCTTTCTTCTGTGTTTCTACTCCCACAGTTCTCCCTCTGCATGTGGCTAGTTTTCTTTCTCATAAGTCTCTCAGAATTGTCCTGGATCATTGTATTGCTGCTAGTACAGAAGTCTGTTATGTTCAATGTACCACAGTGTATCTGTCTCCATGTACAATGTTCTTCTGGTTCTGCTCCTTTCACTCTGCATCAATTCCTGGAGGTCTTTCCAATTCACATGGAATTCCTCCAGTTCATTATTCCTTTGAGCACAATAGTTTTCCATCACAAACAGATACCACAATTTGTTCAGCCATTCCCCAATCGAAGGGCATTCAGAATGTGGGAAATTTATATTGGACCCTGCTCTGAAAGTTCTCAATTGCTGTTGGGATGAAATGGAAAAAAAAAGTGCATCCTTTGTAGAGATCAGAAAATTAGGAAGAGAATTTAGTTTAGGAGGAAAGATGACTTTTATTTGGAGGATATTGAGTTTTGAGATACCTCTGGGATATACAGTTATAAATGTCTAACAGGAAATTAGAAATGTGACACTATTGCTCAGAAAAAGGCTAGATATGTGTAGACTTTGGAATTGTTTGTTTGGACATGATGATTTAGTTAATGGCACTAATGAAATCACCTAAAGAGAGGTAGAAAGAGAGAAGGGGGCCTAGGATAGAGCTTCGGAGTATGTCTACAATTAGAGGATAGGAGATCGACCAGTGGACAGAAAGGAAGAGAACTAAAAGAGAACACAAAGGGTCACAAAACCTCAGAGAGCAGAAAGGACCAAGAAGAGGCTAGTCAACAATCTTGAAAACAACAGAGGAGAAAAAGGATAAGGGCTGAGACAAGGTAGCTGGGTTTGGCAATTAAATCACTGGAAAGCTCCTGGTTTTTAAAGACCTTTATCAACTGTCCCCTTCCTACCTTTCTACTCTTTTTTATCCTTATTCCTCTATCCAGTAACACCAGCCTCCTTATTGTTCTTGTACAATAAATAAATTCCCAGCTGCAGGCATTTTTACTGATTACCTTGAAAGTCTAGAATTCTCTACCTCCTTGCCTCTTCCTTCAGATCTCAGCTAAAATCTTATCTTTTGCAAGAAGCCTTTTTTGAGTCTGCTTAATGCTAGAGCTTCGCCCCTGAGATTAGCTCCAATTCATACAGTATATACCTTGTTTGTACATAGTTGTTTGCATATTGTCCCCTTATTAGTTTATAAGTTCTGAAGGCTGGTGCTGTTTTTGCCTTTCTTTGCAACATCAGTACTTAGCACACAGCCTGGAACATGGTGGACATGAAATAAATGTCTGTTGACTTAATGACTTGGAAGAAAGCAGTGCCAGTCAAGTGATAAAACCAAAATAATAAGTAAGCCCAGTGGGATCTTATATTCCTTAGATCTATTAATCAAATGTGTAATTATAAAGATGTAGTATAAGGTATAATGCAATTTTCAACTTCTTCCTTCTATTATCATCATCATGGATGTCCTCAATATATGTATAAATTATTCTCACAATTAAAAAAAATAGGAACACATCATATCATGTCAATAATGACAATCATCCTTTTTGGGTAACAAAAAGGCTTAAGATTCACCGCCCCTCCAGCCCCCCCAGTTCTTTGATATCCTCTCTTTTTCATATTTTTTTTTATAACCATCCTTTCTGTCTTAGCATCAATTCTAATTAATTACTTTAGAATAGTGGTAAGGGGTAGGCAATCAGGGTTAAATGATTTACCCAGGGCCACACAGCTAGGAAGTGTCTGAGGCCATATTTGAAACAAGGTTTTCCCAACTCCAGTCTTGGTCATGTATCTCCTGTGTTACCTAGCTGCCCCTTTGTTAAATATATCTTGAAAACTAGTATCTCAATATGTTAAAAATGATGTCAATTCCATCACAGGTCTTTTCTGTGTAGACCAGGTTTGGTCCAACCACTCTTTCCATTTATGTTTTCTTTATTGCAATGCCTACTTTTCATGTAGTACATGTGTGACATTAGAGTCCAACTGTGGTGGCTCTACTAGAATTGATGGAGGAAAGTTGTTTTTTTTTTTTTTCATTTTGCCTTTACATTATCTTCCATGATATTGCATCTTTAAATGCCCTTTCAGTTATTTGAAGTATCTTGATTAACTTTCTGGAAATCCGTTTATTTTTTTTTCACTTTATGAGGTAAACATTGTTTAAATCTTCTCTTCCATAAGATTTTGTAAACTTATTTATATTCTAAATCAGTATTTCCCTTGCCTGTCATATTTCTCTACTTGACAAGGAGAACAAGTAGTTGCTGGCTGAGGTGGTTTCTAGGCTCTTTTGGTCTCCTCATTGTGGCAATTGATTTACATCTATTAAATTTCTCTAGGAAATTCTAATAGTTTGTGTTGATGTGTGCTCTTTTATTTTTTTCCTGTTTTTTTTTTTCCTTTTGTGTCAAGATCCTGTTTAAATAGGTCAGGTTGGAGCTGCCTTAGCTGAATACCATCTTTTCTTCTCATTTTTATTCTTTCTTCTAGGTTGGTATTGATTTTGCTCTTTGCCCTAACAAGCTAGTGGTCTGACTGTACACAGATGGCTGATTTGGAAATTACTCCCACGTTGATAGCCAGTCATTCCTTGCCTGTTAAAATATAATTAATTTCATTTTTTGTGATGTTATTTTTTGCTTACCATTTCTAACATTTTTTCTTTTTATTTTAAAGAAAGAAAATATATTCATAATATATAAATATAAGACATCTGTACAGCCCAAGAGCTTTTGGTCCCTGTCCTGTATTTCCTGAATGAAGTTTTATGATGTATTTTGTAGCTCTCTAAGTTCATCTTGCAATGAAATCATCCAGTATTAAAATATATGTTGATTTGATTGATTACATGTAAACTCCCTGAGGGCAAGAATTGTTTAATTTTTACTTTTACTTCATAGTAGGCACTTAAGAAGTATCTGTTTATTGGTTTAATTTGGAGGATTGTATTGAGTTTTTTGAGTAATTTCTGTACTTCATCATTATATGGAATAGATGTTGGTGCTTAAGCTGCATTTATTTTCATGGTGGTCTATTTTGCAAATACTTTTCATGAGCACAGTAATACCAGATATCCAAATGTCCCAGAAAATGGTGTCTATTTTCACCTTTAGAAACACAAGCAAACCAACTTTGTTAATTTCTTTATTTGCTTCTACAGGAAGAACCTGTAAGCCATACATTTACCTGCAAATCCTTCTGTCTTTTTATTTCATTTACAACAGTAATTCCATGTCATGGACCTCTTTGGCACCCTAATGGAAGATCCCTTCTTAGAAAAAAAATATTTTTAAATCCATAAAATAAAACATATAGGATTATAAGGGAAAAATCAATTATTTTGAAATATAGTTATCAAAATATTTTTTAAAGTACATGTTCATAGAGCTTAGGTTAAAAAACCTCTTATAGGGCTCTTAATGTATCATCAGAACCAAAATGTATCAACTTAGATCAGGGAATCTTAACCTGGGGGCAGTGAACTTAAAAATGAGTATGATATATACATACACACACTGTATTTCAATAAATTTGGTTTCCTTTGTAATTCCATATATTTTATTTTATACTAAAAAAAATTGTTCTTAGGAGTCCCTAGACTTCCTCAAAGTTCCAAATGGGTCCATGACATACAAAAGGGTGAAGGACTCCTACTCTAGTAGTAATGTTTGTTTGTTGGTCACTCAGCAAAATGTCACACTTAAAGTATTAATCGTTTAATTTATATGTGTAGTCTGTTATTTGCCTATTAATTTATTATAGTTTATATTTTAAATTTATTATTATATGTAAGACTACTTATCATAGTCTATTAATTTATATGCATAGTCTAAAAACAATTCAATTTTTATGCCTCCTTGCCCCTCTTTCTACCATTCTGCCGCTTATTAGAGAAGCAAAAGGGGCCATTTTTGAATTGTTCTTTGTTCTATGGGTTTCCATGGCCAAAGGATTCATCACCAAGTGGTAGGCCTACTGGTGATGGATTAGTGCATTATGAGGATCACACTCGAAGTCTGTTCAGCTTGATAGGATCTGACAGAGTTTGCATTCTATTTAAATATCTTTTGGGAACCCAGGGCCACCTCCATTCCACGATGAGGCATCAGAGGAGGGAGTTGTGGAAAATACCTTTACAGTTATCCCTGCTACATTTTATTTATTCAGTGAAGTCATTGTTCTAACCTGAAGAAAGTCCTATGGATCTGTAGTTTGACATCCAAACTGTTAGCTATTGCTCTCAGCTTTGTGCCAGTCACAAATTTGATCAGCATGTTATCTATGCTTTCATCCATTGTTAAAAATGTTGAAGAGAGTAGGGCCAATTGGTTCAAGGACTTGAAATCCTGCACTAAGGAGTTGGCATATAATGGAATAGATAATCAAGAGCCATTACCTATTGTGAGGAAACTGCAAGACTGGATTTTTGACTGAGTAGTTACTGAGTCAAGTGGAGTGGTTGGGGAAATTCTTTGAACTCAAAGTTTCCCATAAAAATAGCTAAGTTTTGGAAGGACATAGACAAGAATGACACAGGATCTGTGAGGGAAGAGATGGGCTTTAATCCACGTCAGGTGAAGGCATGTCTCCAATGAAGAGATCATAGATCCATTGAAGTGAGATGTAACTATTCATACTGTAGATTGGAGAGTCTAGGTGTATAGGGGACAGGGAGAGTCCTTTGAATTCTACGTCTCCCATCAATTGAATGAGTAGACTGTCATGCTATGGCCTATATATTTATGACAGGGAATGTTATCCCCCTCCAGAGAAAGAACTGTTGGAGTAGGACAGATACAGATAAAACCATACTATCTTTCACATCAGTCTACTTATGGTTTTATTTTAGGGTTTTGTTTTGGTATGAGTGTGCTCTTACAACAGTGACCAATATGGAAATGTGTTTTGTATGACAATAAAAATAAAATTAAAAAAAAGGAAAATAATTGCTGACTTTAAAAGTATTTGTAACTTGGAGTTCTCACCTTCCGGAACATGCATAGGAAGAAAATGAACTCCATTACAAAAATATATTTTTACACAAATGAAGTTGAATAATTGGAGAAATATTAACTGTGTATGGGTAGGCCGATCCAATGAAATAAAATGATATTACCTTAAAAATAGGATGAGTAGAACAATCCACTGTATTATTGGGTTTCAGAGGAGGGAGGAACAGAGAAGGTGACAGAGGTGGGACAATCAACCCCCTTTGGTAGGCTGGAGGAAGAAAATGAGTTGCATTTCCCCGTTTTAAAACTGTGGAGAAAGAAAGAGTTGGGGAGAAAACGATGGTGGAGGAAGCATAGGATCATTAGAGACATATTGTGTTGTCAACTTTAACTTGAATCCTGAACATCTTGTTTTTTTTTATTTGTTGAATTTATCCTGTTTTACTTTCGCCCCAGCTCTTGTTTAATAAAAAGGATTTGTTGTTGTTGTTGTTGCTATTTCACCCTAAGTGGTAATAATAATAGTAATAATAAATTAGCATTTTTATATCTCTTTCAGTAGTTAGCTGGCACTGGGATAGAGAGACCTAACGGGGAGTCAGGAAGACTTATCTTCTTGAGTTCAAATTTGGCCTCAGACCCTTTCTGGCTTTATGACTCTGGGTACCTCAATTAATCCTGTTTGCCTCAGTTTCCTCATCTATGAAATAAGCTGGAGAAGGAAATAGTAAACTGCTCCAGTATCTTTGCCAAGAAAACCCCAAATGAGCTCTTAAACAGTTGGCACAACAGAGACAAATGAACAACAACAAAAATAGCTATTTAAATGTGCTTTACAAATTTATCTCATTTTATCCTCACAATAACTCTGGAAGGTAGATGCTATTATTATCTCAATTTTAGAGATTAGGAAACTCCAGCAAACAGAGGTTAAGTATCTTTTCCAAGGTAACACAGCTAGTAAGTATTTGAAGTAGGATTTGAACTGAGGTCCTTCGACTCTAGGTGAAATATTCTATCCATGGCAAAACCTACCTGGTCTTCAGTGATGAATTGGGAGTAGGCAGAAGAAGATACTTCTGGATGGTGGAAATTTCCAAACATTTCTCTTTCTACTGAGTCATCTCTTGCCACAAAAATAAAGACAGTAGTAAAATCAGTTTAGCAAAAGTAGTTAATTAATGTAGTAACCGAATCTAACAGTACATGCATGCATTGCTACATACCCATTGTCTTTCCAGCAAAAAAAGGAAAGTATTTTTTCTCTTTTTATTCATGCCAGGGTCAATGGTTATAATTAGAGTTCAGTTTTAGAATTTCTTCTTTAGGTTTCCATTATTGCAATCATTTTGCATATTGTCTTTCTGATTCTTCTTTACTTTGCATCAGCTCATGTGTTTCCTCATGCTTCTCTGTATTCCTCTTACTCATCATTTCTAGTAACATAGTAATATTCTATTACATTGATGTACAATTTATGCAGCCTCAGGGATGTAAAGGATAAAATTATGGTTAATCCCATCTTCACAGGGACTTGTCTAGTTTTGCAGAACTAGAAAGGATCTTGAGGATCATTTAGGTCAACACACAACTCATTTTACAGATGGGGAAACTGATATGATATAATATGTAATACAATTATGATAGATTATAAAAATAATATACAATATAATAATGATAATAATAGCTAGCATTTAAATAGCACTTTGTGCCAGGCATCATTCTGAGTGCTTTACAAATATTATCTTGTTTTATCCTCATGAGAACCCTATTATTATTCCCATTTATAGTTGAGGAATTTTAGGCAAACAGACATTAAGTGCCTTGCCTAAAGTCATACAGATTAGTATCTGAGGAAGGATTTGAACTTGGGCCTTCCTGACTCTAGGCCTATTGCTTTATTCACTTTGCTCCCTAATTGCCTCATCTAGGAGAAAGCGGCAGGAATAGAATTTGAACCCACATACTCTGATTCCATTCCCAAAGAAATGAGGCTATTGAGGGTGGTCAGTTGCTTCTTCCTATGAAGCTAATTAAAAACAGATTCATGACTAGCCCCAGGTCTCCTGCCTTTTAACCCAGAGTTCTTTCCGTTATTTCATGTCACCTCTTATCTCAACTCGGTTCCCTAGCTGGCCTCTTAGGTCTTACACCAGCCGGTTATTTGGATTATGGGGGGAACCATAATTCTCTATTTCAAAGCTGAAAATCAGTTTTTAACTGGAAGGCAGACAGGCATATAGGCTTCATCTCCTCTTCCCCATCTCTTGGGTTTGGTCAACACCTACCCACACCCACATGCACCCACACCCAGAGGCAGGGTTTCCAGGCCTTCCAGCCTCTGTCCTTTCTGGGGATGCAGTCCAAAGCCTTTTACAAAACTGTCTTCTGAAGGCCCCTTGGCTGTCCTGTTTGTAAAACTGTTCACAGTCAGCCTTGCCTTTCATTTCCTTAATCTTAAATTGCATCAAAAAGGGAGAGATTAGAGGTAAAACCTCAATAAAGGACTGAACAAAAGCCTGCTCCCACATTGGATTCTCACACCTAGCTCTGCCTTTTTTTCCCCCTCCCTCTTGTCTGACAGACCCAGTGTATGAACCTCTATTTAAAAAAAAAAAAAAAAAACAACTTAGATTAAAACACTATTTAGAAAAGGCCATGCAAGTTTGAAGTCACCTGTGGTTCATACATTAAACATCAAATGTACATTAACTGTGAATTATGGTCAGGAAAAGTAAATCCTTTAATGCCGTTTTCTGTGTTCCACTGGTTGTAGCTTAGCATTAATGGCCCTCTTTGCGACTCAGTCAATGGATGGACTACTTTGGCTGCTTCTTAGTACTTTTCAAGTATTCCTTGCCATTCAGGATTTCCTCTCTGCCCCACTGCAAACGCAGGGTTTTGAGAGAGGAGAGAGTTCCGGTGACTGGCATGTGAGTTCAGGGGATGATCTACCAGAGTGGGATGAGCTGCTTCTTCCTGAGCAGACAGGTAGCTGAACTTTTCATTGGGAAATCACTTCTTTGTTGCTCTGATTTATGGTCCCATATAAGTATATTTGCGAAGTTAATTTGTGGCAACCTACAATAGTTAGCAAGGGGGCAGTTGTACTTAGATCGAGGTATTCAACAGAATGGAGTTTGTGGGGATGGGTGGGGGGAACTTAGATCATCTCATCAAAGAATCTTAAAATCTTACAATTGCAAGGAACCTTGAGGATATTTATTTAGTTCATCTTCCTACAGAAAATAGGCATCCCCTGCTAAGTGGTCTTTCAACCTCCCTTTGAGTCCTTTTAATGACTTAGTAGTACTTGATAAATGCCTGCGGATTGATTGATTATTTGCATGTGAAGGAATATAATTTCTCAATTTCACTGTGTTGGAAGAGACAAAAGCTACCAAAATTAAAACATAAATGGAAAGGAATCCCTTCTACAAAGGTGGTATCAAACTCAAATAGAAGCAAGATCTCTGTGGGCATCATGTTAACTTAAAAACCATAAATTAACATTATCCACATTGCACCTTATTATTTTTTTTATTTTGTTAAACATTCACCAGTACATTTTAATCTGTTTCCCACCTTACTGGAAGGCCACCAGTTTGACACCTCTGCTCTACAATATTTCTAGCAAGTGGTCTCTTGTATTCTTTTGAACATCTTCCCTGATAGAGTCTGTGGCCTTCTGAGAAAGCTCAGTGAACTAGTCTGTAACAAGTTTTCCTTACAGGGAACTGAAATCTGCCTTTTTGCAACTTCTATCCATCACTCCTAGTTCAACCTTCCTCAGCTTGGCAGAACGAGCATAATTCTTTCTTTGCATGACAGGCCTTTAAATACTAGAAGACAGCTATCATGTTCCACCTAAGCCTTCTCTTCTATAGGCTAAACAGACAGTGGGGTATAGTAGGAAAAGCACTGATTTTGTCTTAGAGAACTTGGGTTAAAATCTTGCCTCCATCTCTTACTGCATGTATTGCCTTGGGCAAGTCATTTGGTTTTTCATGACCTCAGTTTCCTCATCTTACAGATGAAGAGGTGGAATAAGATGGTAACTAAGGTCCTTGCAATTCCGTAATTGTCATGGTAGATGAGAACAATTTGTTCCAACCATGTTCTAGCCATGAAGGCAGCTGACGCAGGCACTGTGGAACACTCAGAACTTGGTCAGACATTAAAGACAACAAGGACATCCACTGTATCCTGGGTCATTGTCAGTTGTCTTGATGTTTCCATGCCACTGGACTTCAATGACTTTGGAAGAGAGAGTGAGGCTGATGACTTTGTGCAACTCTGCCTTACTTAAATCCAGGTCAGTGGAAACTCAGAACATCACCCTGTGATGCCACTGGTCCTTTTGAAAATGAAGACTGGACAACAACAGCAACAATAGACATAGTCTCTAGTCTTCTCATTATCCTGGCTGCCTTCTTCAGAATATACTTCAGTCTATCAAGGTCTTGTAAAAAAATACAGCACTCATTTTGGACTTCATCATCGTGTAAGGGGTAAAAAGGGGTTTTGGTTGGGTGAATGTTAAAAGGTTTGGTCACCAGGGAATTGAATAATTAAATTAAAGAATTAATTAATTAAATAATAACCTCAAGTCAAAATGACTTTTATGGAAGTTTATTTACAAATTAAAAGAGGAAGAGAAAATATAGAAAATGAGAGAGACTTACACACTAAGTAATTTGCCCCAGCCTCCCTGATCAACCCAGGTAGATCTAATTAATCCTCAGTTGGAGGAGGCTCAGTCTTGAGCCTAAGGTTGGAGGGCCAGAGGGCTGGAAATGAATGAAGCAGAAGCTTCAGTCATAGAATCTCTTTTGAAAGAGCAGTTTCTTTAGAGAAGTCCAGGAAGATTTAATTTTTACACTTACCACATATAGTTCTAAGGGAAAGATTTAAGAATGGTCTCACCAAAGTCTCAGGGTCCCAGGTCCAGCACCCCTCCAGGTCCAAGTCATGTACCAAAAGAACTCCTTCAGGTCCAAGACATGAACAAGAAGTGAGCCACAGGAAGTTGTCACTCTCTTTTAAAGGGTCTTCTTTTGCATCATTTCCTCTGCCTTCCTCTTAGTTTATGTGTCCAATCACAACAGACATTTTTCTTAGGACTGCCCAGGCAGCAGTCAGTAAATCCTGATTCATTGTTCATTCTAGCACACGTGGGTCACAGACCTCCCAACTTGTGAATTAAGTGGGGATGTTCTCACCTTTGGTAATTAAATCTAAAGATGGGCAGGGCAGATTTAATCATTAGCACAATTGTTAGCAAGTTCTATCTTAAATAAATCCCAAAAATATTCCTTTATTTATTCTTCTACCTGGAATTATACAGAAAAAAATAAAATTCCTCTTATGTATATTGGAAATATCTGTCACACTCCTCCCTTTGACTGTGTAGCTTCTCTTTTCCAGGCTACAACCTCATTTCTTTTGAACTTTTTTCCTATGATGTCATTTGAAAGCCATTCAACATCTTAGAAATCTGGTAACATTTGCTATTTAACATTCTAAATGGAAAGCCAGATTAAGGATGGCTAAATTCTTACCAGTAGGCTGGTCATGCTGACACATAGTTTGGTCATGGCAACCTTGAAACAAAATGTAATATTGGGCCAATAGTAAGCAAAAAGGGTTATAAGCTTAACATAGATATGATTGGGAAGGGATTATTTAATGCAATCTCTGTACCTGGATTTTGAGGGTAAAATCAAGTGAATTCTTCTCAGTGAGTTTCCTGTGGTAAGTAGGGGTTTTCATTTAACTCTGATTTTGCTTCCTGGCTTCAAGATTAGGGTAAGAGAAGATATGAAGCTACCAAAATGGCTCAAACATGCAGAGGCCCTCCTTTTGCTCATCTATAAAAGAAGAAGGTTGGAGTAGATAATTTCAGAGGCCTTTTGATGATCTCCCCTCAAGGATGCTATAAATAGTAGATTCCTGAATGAGGTGGAGGACTGGTCTAGATAACATCATTCAGTTCTTCCAGTAATTAGACTGATTTGATTCCAGAATGTCCTCTGCTAGGCATCTTCCTGTGCCAGGGAAGCAAGAATTAAAGACAAGTGCCTTTTCCTATTTCCATCTCCTCCTCACATCTTGACTTCTTGTCTTCTTGCCTCTTGTCTTCTCTGTTTCTGGTTGGGACCCTGGGTGAATATAAGTTGAGAGCTCAGAGTTTAGAGGAGATGGGATTTGGAATGTTCAGGCTTTTAATTCATTTTTGGCTGTGCTGTCCAATGGAACTCCTATCACCTTAGGCACACATATGGGGAATTTGCTTGAGATCTGCTGTAAACATTGGGAATTCTACTAACATTGCTACAAAGGAAAATAAAGGAAAGTTTAGCTCATCAAGCTCATTCTTATTTTTTTTCTCTCCTGCAGGCATCAGGTACTTTATAAACAGGGAAATTGGGTTTCAGAAATAGCACCTGTCGGAGGAAGTCAAGCACCCCTTCCCTGCCCCCGCCAGCACCAAACGGTCTTAATTAACTTTGGACACTTCTGCGCCTCACACTTTATTTCTGAATGTTATTGAAAGTTGTCAGAACTTGTCTCGCTTTTTTCTTTTATTATTAATGTGTAAATACAATGCCTCGGGAGTGTTACTAAAACACAGAATCTAATCCCGGGAGATTAATTTATGAACGCAGCATAGGGTGAAGCTCCAGCCCAGCGACAGCCGATTGCTGTTGCTGAGAGACACAAGCACTGGCCCCACAAACCTACGGGGATCCAGGAGACAGGGAAAAATGGAGAGAGGACAGAAAAGGAATATCCCAAACCTCCATATTTACCACAATGCCTGGCTTCTGTTTATCTAGGAAAGCTGTTGAGAAAGAAAATTTCCCATGTCTGGAAACATGTGCCTTCCTTGGGAACAGGTTCCCTGAGAGAGTTAATCAATAAATCATTTTGGTAGATTGTAAGTTCCTTGATGGCAAGAATTGCTTTTTTTTTTCTTTTCATGTTTGAATCCTTAGCACTTAGCATAGTGCCTTGTAAATAGCAGGCACTTTATACATGCTTGTTTTCCTTTGAATAAACATTCAACAAAGCACCTTTCTTTTTTGTCCCATTCTAGGACCTTCATGAGGTAGGGTGGGGATAGATCATAATTATTTAAAATGTGGATGCTCTTAGAGAGCTTCTTCTTGGGGGAGGTAAGGCTTAAGTTCAGTCTGTTCAGTCTGTGTCTTTCAATTGTGTCTGACTCTTTTTTTGCCCCATTTGAGGTTTTCTTGGCAGAGATACTGGAGTGGTTTGCCATTTCCTTCTCACAGAAGAGGAAACTGAGACCAACAGGGTTAAATGTCTTGCTCAGGGCTGAACATCTAGAAAGTGCCTGAAGCTGGTTTTTGAACTCAGATCTTCCTGACTCCAGGCCCTGTATTCTATCCACTATGCCACTTAAGCTGTCAAGACTTAAGTATATAGAACAATTAGAGAATGAAACAAGGCTGTAGATGCTGCATTGTGTGGTACAAACTATAAACACCCTCATAACTAGAATAATGAAAACGTCAAAGTTGGAAGGGACCTTCTAACCCCTTTATTTCACAGATGAGGAGCCTGCGGCCCAGATGTGGTAGTGGTGACTCTTCCAAGGTTATAGAATAAATTAGAGGCAGAATCTGGAATCAGGTCTTTTGACTTTTAGCCCAGAATTCTTCAGCAAACCAGGAAAGAGAGAGTTCATTTTTGGCAAAGGTTTTTAAGTCTATTTGGAGGAGAAGAGCCTTGATCTTGCTCTTGCATCTGACCCTTGGATTACAGATTTAGAGTTGCTCAGGGCCTGGGAGGTCATCCAATCCAACTCCCTCATTTTATAGATAAAGAAACTGAGGTTTGAAAAGGTGAAGTCTCACCCAAGGTCACCCAAGTAGTAGAAGTCATCCAGTGTAACATAATGGTGCCTAAGATGAAGTAGGTCCCTCTGGACTCCTGTGGGATCTTTCTCAGGATGGGACTGACCTTGGCTTGAGCCCAGTAGTACTCAATAGCCAAGCTGCAGCTCTCAGCCCTCAGGGAGTAAATCTCTCCCTTCGGGGTTCTCATTGGCCATGGAAAGGGAAGAGTGGCCCACACCTAAGGAGATGATCTGCCTAGGTAAGTGCACAGCTGTAGGGAGGCAAGTGCTTGGCAAGGGAACGAATTTGTAGACTTTTTGTTCAGTGGTTTTTTAGTCACATCCAATACTTTATGATCTCTTTTGGGGTTTTCTTGACACTGGAGTGGTTTGCCATTTCCTTCTCCAGTGCACTTGACAGATGAGGAAACTGAGACAAGCAGGGTCACCACATAGTTAATCAGTATCTGAGGTCAGATTTGAACTCAGGGTGATGAGTCTTCTGACTCTAGGCCTGGTGCTCTATCCATTGTACCACTTGGCTATCCCAAGGGTATCAACATAGGGAGGCTTTAGGTGAGGTTTCAGAAGGTCTAGAGCTTGGTTTGTGGATACAAGACTGATGGCTGCCTCCAGGGAATTTGATGGCAGGCTGGGAGTGGAAAGGGACACTCCTTCCCACTGGAGCTTATCAGCTCTGGTAGGCAATGGTCACTTGGGTAGTTCAGCTAGAGAAATCTGCATGGACCTGGTCATAGGAGTCACAGATTTTGCCTCCCCTCTCCTCCCTCCCTCTCTTCCTCGCAGATCTCTTATAGCAGAGGTGTCTCGGGGATTTTCTTATTTCCCCTCAGCTGTTTACTTTTCCAGGTGAAGAGTTCAATGGCAAAAAGGGAGCTCTGGACTTGTGAGGGAAGAGCTTGGGGGCAGGGTGGTTCTGGGCTTCCATTTTGGGACTTGGGGAGTGGTGGTGGGAAACCATCAAGGATGGGGAATGGCAAGTCCAGTGGATCGTGGCTAACACATTCTGGGCAGGGACAGGGCTGGATCTGGGCAGCCCCAGTCTGCATGGGATGGATGGAAGGCGGAAAGCTCCCTCCCTACTGTCCAGCTGCTTACTCCCAGGCAAAAGGCATAAAAATAGCCAGAGCCCATTCCGCTGAGTCCTCATTACTGCAGGAGGCAGCCAGTGGGGCTGAGGCAAAAGGAGCCTGCGCTGAGCCCGGAGAGCAGCCGTCCAGTGGCCTGGCTCTCTGCTCCCCTCATCAGAGGGGTAATCACTGTCAGGATGCTGACAGGTCCTGGGGAGTGGTTGCAGGGCATGAGCTGGCTGGAGCTGCAGCTGGGTGATTAGAAACACCAGCAGAAACCTGTGCTGATTTGGAGATGAACAAAACAGCCTCATTCTCTTCTCTTCTTTCTCCTTCACCTTTTTTCTTTTCTTTCTTCTTCTTCTTCTTCTTTTTTTTTTTTTTTGCTTCTCTCTCTCCTTTCTTCTGCCTCCTTGTTAAGTCCACAGAGACTGTCATAAAGAGCAGAGCACATCTACACTGGCTACTCATCTCTCTCCCCCACTGGCTCATTTCTGTCCAGCAACATTTCAATCCTGTTCCCACTGCTACAAACACCTTTCTTCCCTCTACTTGCCCCCCTCCCCACCAAAGAAAAGGATTCCCCTAGGCCTTTTGGGAAGAGATCCTGGGGGCATCCCATGGAGTCTGGTTCTTTTAGCCCCATTGCCTTTGTAGGTCTCTGGAGCCCCACTGAATCCTGAGTCCATCCTTTTTCATTAGCAATGGTACATTTCAATCTGCTTTTCCTCCTTGAGTTTTGGAGCTGGGACATGAGGGAACTTCCAGCCTAGGAATGTCTCTGATCAGACTCTTCCTCTGTCTCCTCTGCCACTCAGAGAACAGTGCAGCTCAGCTTTCTGGGGGATGGGGTCCTTCACTGACTCCTTTCCCTCAATCCCTTCACTTAGTCCTTTCTTATTCTGCTTTGTACCTCTCCCCACCACCCCACTTCCAACCATACCTGCATCCTTGTCATGAAGGAGGTCATAAGCTGGAATCTATGCCTTTTAAAAACAGATCTGGGGGGTGGACAGTGGATTCAGAGCCAGTATTATAGATGGGAAATCCTAGGGTCCAATCTGACCTCAGACACTTCCCAGCTGTGAGCCTCTGGGTGAGTCACTTAACCCCTATGGCCTAGCCCTTACCTAACTCTTCTGCCTTGGAATCAATATGCTATATTGACTCTAAGATGGAAGGTAAGGGTATGGGGAAAATAAATGTAGGGGCAATAGGCAGAAATTTCAAAGAAGCAAATTCGGTTGTACTACAAGGAAAGACTTTCTAAAAATTGGAGCTCTCCCCAAATTCAGTGGACTGCCTGAGGAGGTAGGGAATAGAAAAGTCCTTACAGGGGGTCTCCCACCCAAATGTTGACTGATCACTTGTTGGGTATGTCACAAGGAGATCAGCCTCTGAGATTCTGTGCTTCCTTTAATGTCCTTTGGACACTGGAAGACAGGGGTAGGAACTAGGGAAATGAGTTTAGACATCCTTGCCCTTTCATACAACTGGGGAAGCCATATTCCCATCCTGCCTTCAAAGCAGCATACCATCAGCCAGCTGCAGACAGAGGCCATGGCCCGGACCGCTCACCACCCATTAGCCTGGCGGGCAGCAGGCAGCAGGGGCTTCTGAGGGTTCAGACAAATGGGGCGATTGAAAGCTGCTCTTTGGAGTGGTTGCCAAACTAATCTCAGGCAGGCAGCCCTGTGCCTCCTCTTCAGCTATCGGCCCACTCCCCTGCTTTACACTTCAGATGAGGCCCTATCCCCCTCTCTGGGGGTGGGGATTAACCCCTTAGAACTGAGTTTTGTTTAGAGAGCTTTTCCAAAGCTGAGAAAGAGAGAGCCCTGTCTTCCATCTCCTGTTTATGCTGCTTGTTGACTATGTGGGGGTTGGTGAAGTCAGCTGGTGCTGGCAACAACTCATCCACCATTCCCAGATACCTGATCTGGATGGAAATCTTCCAGGAAAGCTTGTTTACATGGCTTAGCCCTTGTGGGCAGAGCTGCCTCCTTACTTTTCCTTCTTTTCCCACATCCTTAGTGGGCCACCCCTTCTTCTCAGAGGAAAGTGAGTAATCTTTTCTTTTTGCATTCCCCTCCACAGTTTGGAATCAGTTCTCAGATGTCTACCTTCTCCTTTCCATTTCTTTCTTGTTCCTGATGGCACCAACCATGAGAACTACCATGGTATGCTGGAAAGATCACCAGTCTTGGGAGTCAGGAGATCTGAGTGTACATCCTGGCTACTCTACTGACTACCTTTATGACTTTGGACAGATCATTGAATCTCTCATTTCCCTCACTGGTAAAATAATAATACTGCCTAATGCATGCAGGGAATGGTGAGAAAAGGACTTTATTGTTAGATAAATGGTGTGATTCAATAGGAAAAACAATGGATTTGAATCTGGTAGAGACCCAAATTTGCTAGCCATGAACCTCCATTTCCTTGTTGTAGGGATCACATGAGATTAATGATTTGAAAGTAATCTTAAAACACTATATAGGAAACAACTAGGGGACTCAATGGATTGAGAGCCAAGCCTAGAATTCGGTGGTCCTCTGTTCAAGTACAGCCTCAGGCACTTTGTAGCTGTGTGATCCTGGGTAAGTCACTTAATCCCCACTACCCCTTTTCTGCCTTTGAACCAATATACATTATTGATTTTAAGACAGAACGTAAGGGTTAAAAAAACCCTAAAACTAGTTCCTCATTATCTGTGGTCTGGATGGGTGGCATCAGAGGTCTAGACAGCCGTCTACCTGTGACCATGGAGAGCACACCATTTTTTGCTTTCACTTGGAGGCTATTTTTTGGATGTGAGGAATGGGATGTCACAGAGCATGGAGCTGAGGGGCAGGAGTAGGGAGAGAGTACAGTACTATATAGTAAAGTTAACATACGTGTTAAAAATTAAAGTAAGAACTGCCTGTAAAGCGTTGGGTACTCTCCATCGTTTCAGGCATCCACTGGGAGTCTTGGAACATATCCCTCATGGATAAAGGGGAATGACTGTACAGTACTGAATAATAATGTACAATGTACTTTATTATTACTGTATTTAACGCTGATAATGTCTTAATGTGTGTCAATTAAACTTTATTATACATATATATGTACAAGAAAATCATGTTATATATGGGGCCAGCAGGTGTTAAGCGAGCAAATATAAGCAATATATTATTTCAACAATCTACAGTAGGCCTTAAAATACATCCCCCACGCATATGGGGACCTCCTGTACAGTCGTCCCTCACTTTATCGTGGTTCACTCATCGTGGCTTCACTGTATTGTGGGTTTTTTAAATGAATCTAATTCTGTATTGTAGAGTTTTCACTACATCCTGGGATTTTGCAGATGAATACCATACTGTACACAATGGAAATGCAGTATGCCACTATCACTTGCACAGTTTTGCTAATGTGAGATTGTACATGGCACACTATTGGCTGATGAAAGGCGACCAACCACAGCACTGTGTTTTGTATCCTGGGTCTGTTTGCTCTCCTGCTACTTTGCAGATTTTCACCCATCTCTGGGGTGTCTGGAATATAACGCCCCCAAGAGGTGAGGGGTCACCGTATACATATATCAGCTATTTTTATGAGGAAGGAGAGTCTTTTTGTGGTTGTTGGTGGGAACAAGAAGATAACACCCTCTTCTTTCCTTACCTGACACAATGGCCTCTAGGCATACCCTACCTAGTCCATCTGGCTCTTAGCAAGAGCATTAGGTCTATTAAGGAACAAAAGGATAAGGGTGTTGACCAGCTTTGGTGGCTTGTCTTCTTTCAGTAGATTTTCAGCTCTTTGAAGTTTCAAGGACTTTTTTTTTTTCATCCTTGTATTCCCCAGTTCTTAGCATCCTCTCTTACATATAAAAAGCACTTAATATTTGATGAATTAAACTAGGTTGGTTTGGTGGAGAAGTAGAACTAAACGTATGAGGGATGAGAGCATAGGGCTCAAGGACAACGTCTTTGATTTGTGACCACTAGCAAGGATGGTACAAGAGAGTCAAAAGGGGCCCCTTGTCTGGCTCCCCATATAGAGGCTGGCTTTAGCTTTTGACTTCCAGTCCAGACGGTTCCTAGCAGATCCGAGTTACCAGGGCCCCATGGCAACTTCAGGTCTTACCAGAAATAAGAAGTTGCAAGCATTTTGTATAGTGTATTGTTGCTGTTCATTTGTTTCAGTTGTGTCTGACTCACTATGACCCCATCTGGCATTTTCTTGTTCAAGATGCTAGAGTGGTTTGCCAGTTCCTTCTTCAACTTGTTTTACAGATGAGGAAACTGAGGCAAACAGGGTTAAGTGATTTGCCCAGAATCATATGGTTAGTGTCTGGAGTCATATAGCTAGTGTTTGAGGCAGATTTGAACTCAGGAGATGAGTCTTCCTAACTCCAGGCCCAGCATTCTACCTACTACACCACTTAATTACCCTCATTTCCATTTTATAGTTTAGGAAATTAAGATAAACAGGCTTAAGTGACTTGCCTAGGGTCATATAGCTAGTAAATATTTGAGACTAGATTTGAACTCAGGCCTTCCTGACTCAGGGCCTAGCTACCTAGCTGCCAAAGTGCTTTGTATACAAAGCATTTTATAACTATTATCTCATTCGATCCTTACAACAACCCAGAGAAGTGGGTGTCATTACTATCCCCATTTAACAAAGGAAGAAACTGAGGCCAAGAACACAGTAGTGACTTGCCCAGAGTCATCCAGATAGTGAATGTCTGAGGCAGAATTCAAGCTCAGATCTCTTTGACTTCAAGCCCACTATTTTATCTGATAACAACAACTAGCTACCTAGAAGGGGCCCTGATTTCATTCTCTCCAGCCATGTTGTGATTCCCCTGGGGAAGCCTTGTTTAGAAAAGGAGTAGAAGGGAGTCTTGTCATGATTTTCAAAAACTCATTTATAAAGATGACTTTCTAAATTGAAACTTGGTAGGGAAGGTCCAGTGTGCTCAGTGAAAAGTCAGCCTTCCGGGCTGAGGGTCCAGGGGGAGGGTTTTCAAAATGGCTTGATTTTCTCCCTAGTCCTTTATTCACAAAGTGAAAAGTGGTTTGTGATCAGTCCTTGCCATCCTGAGCCAGCCTCTGGTAAGGGGACAGAGTATCAGGGATGGTCCTTCTAGGTCCTGAAAGCAGGGGCCATGAAAGTGTGAAAGAAAGTCACCACGTACACAGACGGGTGAAGAAATCGGCCGGTCTCCGTGGGGCAGTGGGTAGAGTGTGCTGGACCTGGAGTCAGGAAGACCCGAGTGTAAACCCGGCCTCGGACGTTCCCGCCCTTTATGATCCTAGGCAAATCACTTAATCTCTCAGTGGGATGTAGGGGGTGTTCAGGGAGAACCAACCCCTCTGATAGGAGAGCGTGGAGAGCTCTTTTTAGAGCCATTCATCCTCCTGTGGTATCCATCTGCCACCCAGCTCTCACCTGGGACTCCAAGAAGCTGTAGCATGGGCGGCATCCCTAACCCGGGTAAAACTGCCTTGGCAGATGGGCTAAATCAGGTTGTGTGTAACCAAAAGGGCCTCAAACTCACTGGTGAGTTAGGGGACTGCCTATCCCAGGTAGGTGAAGACTTCCTCCAGCGGGAGGTATAGATGAGAACAATTTGTTCTAATGGCCATGAAGGTGACTGAGGCAGGCGCTGTGAAGCCCTTAGAGTTTGGTCAGACATCGAGGACACCAAGGTCATCTACTGCATCCTGGGCCATTGCAGTTGTCCTGACTTTTGTCTTGCCGCTGGACTTCAGTGACTCTGGTAGAAAGAATGAGGCTAACGGCTTCACTTAAATCCAGTTCATGCATAAGTCAAGATATTACCCCATGATGTCATTGGTCCTCTAAAGGAAAACAAAGGATGAACCCCAATCTCTCAGTTTATATAAAATGAGGATAGTAAGAATAATTAACTCCCAAGGTTGTTGTGAGGCTCAAATAATATAACATATGTAAAAGAGCTATGCAAACCTTAAAGCTACATCAATGCTAACTCAATATTATTATTATTAATATTTCAAAGGCATTAGCAAGGATAGTAAAGCCCTCCTCTTCAAATCCTGGTCTTACACGTTCTGCTGCCTTGGGTAATCATTTGTACCGAGTTGGTAAGAAGGAATTTGGTTCAATTTCAATAAACATTTATTAAGTACCTACTATGTACCAGGCACTGTGCTAAGTGTTGGGGATACAAAAAGAGTCAAAAGACAGTTACTGTCCTCGAGGATCTTACAATCTAATGGGGGACACAATAAGCAAACAAATATAAACAAAGCAAGCTAGGTACAGGATAAATTGGAAATAATTAACAGAGAAAGGCACTAAAATTCAGAGAGGTTAGGGAAAGCTTCCTGTTTAAGGTAGAATTTTAGTGAGGACTTAAAGGGAAGTGATAAACTACAATGTATAGGCATGACCTATAATGACTTTTGGCTGAAACTTTTTGGTCCTGCCTTTGAGGCTGTAGTTGTATGAAAAAGTGCCCAAACGGAATATTTGGGGAATACGAGGTCACCAATGTGGGTAAAACCAAGCAGACAGAAAGGCTGAGCAAAGTGTCTAGAGCTATCACTTATGTATATACATGCTGTAACCCACCAGTAGAATATAAACTATATGAGGGCAGGGGTTGCATTATTTTGATGTCCAATCAATGAGCCAATCAGCCTATCAACAAACAGGGAGTGGATATTCTCACGGAGTGGATAGTCAACTGGCCTTGCATCCTGAAAGACTTGAGTTCAAATCCCAACTCTGAAATATTCAGGCAAGAGCAGGTTGGGGGAGTAGTGGATAGAGTGCTGGGTCTGGCATCGGGAAAATGGATCTTCCTGAGTTCAAATCTGGCCTCAGACACTTACTAGCTGTGTGAATGAAGGCAAATCACTAAACCCTGTTTACCTCAGTTTCTTCATCTGTAAAATGAACTTGAAAAGGAAATGGCAAACCAGTTCAGAAAACCCAAATGGGGTCATGAAGAATCAGACACCATTGAAATGAGGGAGCAACGACCACCATATTAAGTCAATAAACCCGTCAGTGTTTTCTGCAATTCTCTACCACTCCAAGTTGCAGAGAAGACATTGACTTGGATTGGGAAAGTGACTTTCCTCATCTAATAGTTCCTGATATCAATAAATGGTATCATAGGTTCTGTCCTTATCTCCATCCTGACTCTGTGCCTGTGTCTGGAACTCAATGGTAGGAGTGAGAGTTCCTGGCCTGGAGGAACTTTCATTTTAATGGGAAATACAACACTTAGAGAAGGGGCATAGCCTGGGGAATGGAGGTCTATCCAGTCACAGGGACTGTAAGCAGCATCATAGGGGAAGAGATTGTCACAACTGAACCCCAGTTAGTCTCACTCATCAGGGAGGATATCTCTGCTGAATTTACACTTGAGGTTTTCCTAACTCAGCCTCCCGAGTTACATGGCAGCAGGGAGGATGCCAAGAAGCTTGTGCCAGGTAAACTTTTGGTTCTGTGTTGGATGATTGAGCAGGATATGAATCATGGTCTGGGGCTGGTGAAATACAGTAAGTTAGTTGAGCTTTCACTCTTTCATTCACCAATCAGCCTAATGCATGCTTGTTGGGTTGAATGGAATCGGACTGAATCACTGTTGGTTCCCTTGGACCCTAGCTTTAAACTGCACCCAGGCTTCAGATAAAGCAAGTGTTGACTCGTAGGGCTGAGAGTAGGGTAGGGAGATCTCTACTGCAACAACATGCCAGCCCTTCCCATGCCAAGGGAAGCTCCGGGCAGGGGAGAGTTAATCACCGACCTCCTTCAGAAGAGAACAAAACCCAATAGCACTGGGAGAAGCTTAAAAAGGAACCCACCCACAGCTCCCGCTACAAATGCTTTTAGCCGCACGTTAAATCTTCCCTCTAATGGCACCCCCTGTTAAACGAGATATGTCACCCGACCTGAAGAGGCTGACTTGAAAGGCAAATAGTTGGAAATGATTCCACACGTTATTAGTGGGAGCTGTTCTCACATTTCCGGCAAAAATAATGGAGCCTGGGTCTGAAGAGAAAGATGACTAATACCTCCCCATTACTGACCCTGGGGCTGGGCACTGCACTCTAATCCTGGTCATTCTCCTGGCCCTGGGAGAATGTTTTTCTATACTTTCTCTACTTTCTACTGGTGGGCCAGTTAATAGAAGATACACAGCCTGTTGGGAATGAGGCAGATGGGGCAGATGGGTGTCTTGTTGCAAGCTGAATGAGAATCCACCTAGAAATTAGTCCATTTTGTTCCTTCGAGGTAAGACCACATCAAAACTATTCCAGACACGAAAGGACTATATTTGGTCCTAAATATGTCTAGGGAATATAGATTTTACTATTTTCCTCAGGAGCCTGTTCCAGAATTTTCTAACATTTACTGCTGGAAAGTTCTTCCTTGGATCTGACCAAAATCTTTCTTGCTACAGTCTTAATTGGTTCCTTTTTTGTTTTCCTTCAGTAGGATGGAAGAAAAATTGTAGAAGGTTGAAGTTGGATGTGTTCCTCAGAGATCATTGAATCTAATCCTTCTTTTTAGGAAAAAGGAAGACATCAAAGGCATCAAGTAACTTGGCCCAGATCACAGAGCTGACAGAACAGGCTCTACAGTCTAGTACACCGAATAATAAAATCTCAGGATTGGGAGGGATCTCAGAGGTCATTATTCTAGCCTATGACTAAACAAGAATCTTTGCTTTACTATTTCTGTCTCTAGAGTTCTTTCTGTAAGACTCTGTTCTTAAATTATTTGAAAAGAATATACAGGGGCTCAGCTGGGACTTGAACTTGGGACCTTTTCCACCCTAAGTATAATTAAAGCTCTAGGCCAATGAGCCATTTATAGATGTTGTCACCATATGCCATATGAAAACTCTTTATCCAATATGAAATCATAAGACTTGAAGTCCATTACTAAGAAGCCCCTTCAGACTTTTCATTTCTCTTTTCCCACTTGGTAAAAAGAATGATTCTTCTCTCAACTGTTGGCTGGAAGCCTCAGTGAGGTCTGGCATTCACAGCCAGTCTTTGCTGAAAACTGCTAGCATCCTACCTAACAAAGATGAGGAAGCTTAGGCAGAAGGACTTTATCCTTGAGAGGGGAAAGTCCTGCCTGATAGCTGCTCTAGTAGAATCATTTCCCGTTCATTTTTTCTCCATAGACTCAAAGAGTTCACAGACACAGGGAGTATCTTGGTACCTCTTCTTTTCATACCAATAACTCATCAGGCGCCATTGCCAGGCAGGCAGGAAGTATTAAATTCACCTGAATGACAGGTTATACCCACCCCTTCTTTGTCTTCATTCTTCTCATTAACTCCCATCCTCCTGGTCTCAAGCATCTTGGATCTTCGAGGGCCCTGCCTTGGGTGAGACCTTTGTGCTGTATTCCCACACCCATCTTTTTTTTTGGCAGGATTTCTGCTCCCTCTATGAGGCTCTAATGTGATTTATTTTTTCACTTTAGAACATTTACTTTCTATCGTATAAATATTGGGCTGTGGGGGCTGAAACTCACGCTCCATGCACAGGAGTAGTGACAGCCACGATGGCAAGTTTATTTTTAAATAAAAATTGGAAAGTTACAAGACTCCAAAGGCTTTCTGCATTTTTCTTTCTCCTTCCAGAAAAAAAAGAAAGAAGGAAAAAGGAGAAAAAGAGAAAGAGAAAAAAGAAAGAAAAAGGAACGAGGAAGAAGAAGAAGAAATAAGGAAAAATATAATTTATGTCTGCAGTTCCATTTTTCATGGTTTCCTATTTTCTTCTTCTGTTCTCTTTCCCCCTTCCCTGGCGGGTAGCTTCTCTTTGAAGAAGGGAAAGGAGTGATTACTTTTAAGAAGGGAGCAGGGGATATGTTCAAACCATGCATTAGGCATGCAGCCCTGAGCCAGTCCCATGCATGGTAAAATATTACCTTAATAACATACTCGCAAAGAACTATGTGTAAATGGTAACAGCTGCTTTTGTGATGACCATATTATAAATGATTGCAGCCCTGATCATTAATAATGCATTTCGACAATAACAACTTGATTCAAGGGAAGAAGTATGGCCTTTCATTATTTCCTGGCAAAAGAATCCAATCTTGCTGTCGCACAAATGGAGCTGGCCAAGGGATTGGAAACATCCAGCAATGCCTACAAAGAAGAGGTCTGTTTTAAATAATAACAATGGCTAACATTTATATTGTACTTTAAGGCTCATAGAATGCTTTAAATAGATTATCTCATTTGATGCCCCCAAGAACCCTGTGAAGTAGATGTTGCTGGTTATTTCCATTTTACAGATGAGAAAATTGAGATTTAGAGCAATTAAGTGACTTGCCTAGAGTCAAACAACCTTCGAGTATCTGAGACAGTCTTTGAACTTGGGACTTCCTGATTTGCTCATTCTGTACCCTATCCATCGCACCACCTATCTGCCTCACTCTGCTGCCTCCTTGGTCATTTGGAAAAGAGTTCAACTTCCTTCCTTCTAAATCATCTGTCTCTTCCCCCAGGAGATGAACAGATCTTTTCAAGTTCATGATGTTTATAGCTCACAAAATGGATTCACAGAACTTCAGGGCTGGAAGGGATGTGAGAGAATATTTAATCTCTCCCTCTTGTTTTCAGATGAAGATTCTCAATAGATGTCAAGTGTGCTGTAGATATTAAAACGCTATATAAATACTATCTATTGCCATCATTGTTATTATTATCGGTCCAGGGAAGATTAGCTCTCCTTCACTGAGCTGGAAGGGATGATAGTTTTAAGGTAGACCTGACAAGTCCTCAGGAGTCTAGAAATTCTTCTACAGGCTCTTGTCTGTTATTTTGCTTATTAGGGAGTATGGTGTTCAAGTAGGAGCATGGCGCTTAGGCAATTCATCAATCACTAATGGACATAGCTTGTGCACAGCTAAAGGCTGCCTAGGAAGCAGGAAACCTTCTCTGTCTGGACTCCAAAGCTCATTCCTCCAATTCCTTTGTGCCAAGCTCTTTGCTGGGTAGGGGGCTAAAGGAAACGGCCCCTCTCCTGCAAGAGAAATCTAACACACACACATTTGGAACATTTAGAGAACAGTACAGAAAAGTAGAGAATCAAGAGGAAGTTGGATGGAGCAGATAAAACATATTAATAATAGAATGAGCAGACCTAAGTTTTAGATCCTGCTTTTATTATTATTATTATTATTATTATTATTGTTATTATCATTAGCCCTGTGACCAAGATAAGACATGTTTTTTTGTTTGTTTTTTTTTCCATCTATAAATAAGGAGGCGGGACTAGGTGGATTGCTAAGGTGCCTTCTAGGCCTAAATTCTATGATCCTTAAGAAATTCTTTATTGTGAAATCTTGTGATTGTAGACAATAATGTAAGACAGGAAGGCAGAGAAGGGAGAGATAAGTATTCAAGGAGGAGGTTGCTCAGAGCACATGACAAACAGGTTAAAATTTTATAGAAATACTTTCAGAACTAGCAGAAATCACTTTGTTGAGAAGTAGTCTAAACTGATAAGAGGAACATGCCATGAACTTGTTACGTACCTTGGGCAGCTGAGAGGCTCATTGGTTAGAAAACTGGGTTTGAATTTAGGAAGACTCTTCTTCGTGAGTTCAAATCCAGCCTCAGATATCTACTAGCTGGGTAACTCTGGACAAATCACTTAACTCTGCCTCAGTTTCCTCACCTGTAAAATAAGCTGAGAAGGGGGCAGCTAGGTGGCTCAGTGGATTGAGAGCCAAGTCTAGACAGGAGGTCTCCAGTTAAAATCTGGTCTCAGATACTTCCTAGCTGTGTGACCCTGAACATGTTACTTAACCCTCATTTCTTAACCTTTATCATTCTTCTCTCTTGGAACCAATACACAGTATTAGTTCTAAGATGGAAGGTAAGGGTTTAAAATAAGTAAATAAATAAAATTGAGCCGGAGAAGGGACTGGCAAGTATTCCTTGCCAAGAAAGCCCCAAATGGGATCACGGAGAGTTGGACACGACTAAACAACAATTGGACTTGTCAATTGTGGCAGTGGATAGAGTGCTGCGTCTGGAGTCAGAAAGTTGTTGTTCAGTCCTGTCTGATTCTAAGTGACTCCATGGACTTTGTCCATGTGATATTTATTTATCTTTCTTTTTTTTTTTTGTGGCAAAGATACTAGAGTGACTTGCCATTTCCTTCTCCAGTGCATCCCTGGAGTCAGAAAGAAAGAGTTCAAATCTGGCTTCAGATACTTGCTAGCTGTGCGATCCCAAGCAAGTTACTTAACCTCTGTTTGCCTCAGTTTCTTTATATGTAAAATGGGGATAATATTGGCATTTACCTTGAAGCATTGTTGTGAGGATCAGGTGATAAAGTAATTTATAAAGCACTTAGCACAATGCCTGGCACACAGTAAGCACTCTACAAACTCTCTAATATCCTTTTGATCCCTTGTCTCATAGCTAATCATGCCTTTGTCAAATTCCAACCTCGGATTACCCTCACCATCTGCCTCCTTCTCTCCTATTGATATTCTGAAAGGAGATGGAGAAAATCATGAAAATGTGGTGATTGGGTCCACTACAACTTTATTTTACATAATTTTAACTAAACCCTTTACTGCTTCAAGGCAATCTCTTTAGATCTTTCTAGTCGATTTGCACTCCTGTTCACTACAGTGCCTGTCTCTGTTCTTTATCCCATGTAGCACTCTACCCCCACCCTCTCAGCTGGGGAACATTGCCTTATCCTGAGTGGAAAAAATGAAATCATTTTACCAAGAATTTCCTCTTCTACCTTCCTTTTCATCTCACCCAATTCAGACATTTTCCCTCTTCCCTGTGCTCTATGCTCTCTCTCTCTCTCTCTTTTAAATCTTTACCTTCTCTCTTAGAATTGATACTGTTTTGATTCTAAGACAGAAGAACAGTAAAGACTAGACAATTAGGTTTAAGTGACTTGCCCAGGGTCACACAGCTAAGAAATGTCTGAGGCCAAATTCAAACCTTGGACCTCCCATTTCTAAGCCTGGCTCTCAATCCACTGAGTCACCTAGCTGCCCCTCCCCTAGGTTTTTGATATACTTCTTCCTCCTAATTCTCTTCCTACCTATGCGATTGCTATTTCTTAGTCTCCTTTGCTATATCTTCATCAAGGTCATGGCTACTAACCATGGGTGTCTTCCAAGCCTCTGCTTGAGTCCTTTTCTATCTCTAGAACATCCTCCTTGGAGATATCTTTAGCTTCCATGGGTTCTAATATCTTTTTTTTTTTTTTTTAATATTTTAAAAGTATTTTTCCATGTTTCCATGTTTCATTTTCTTCCACTAGGTTATACAAATGTTATCACTTATACCTATTTCTATATTATCTAATATCATCTTTATGCAGATAATTCCCCCATCTACACATCCAGCCCCAGTCACTTTCCTGAGCTCCACTCTCCCATCACCAACTGCCTTTTGGACGTTGTAAGTGGGATATTCTTTAGGAATCTCAAACTCAACAAGTACAAAACAGAAGTCTTTATTCCTCCCCCTCTCAACCCCCCTACCAAAACCAAAACCTCTCTTGTCTAATTTTCTTTCTTTTTTTTTCCCCTATCATCAAAGACACTATCATTCTTCCAGCCACCCAGGCTTGCAAGCTAGGGTAACCCTTGACTCTTTTCTCTCTGTCATTCCACTCATCTAATTTGTTGTCACATCTTGACACGACATCTCTCCTATTCATGCCTTCTCTCCATTCACTCTCCATAACTACTCCCTTGGTGCAGGCCCTCACTGATCATGCTCGGTCTATTGCCGTAACTTTGGCTTCTCTTCCTCAAGTCTCTTCCCAGTCCAACTCATCTTCCACTCAGCTGTCAAAGTGATTTACCTACGATGCAGGACTAATCATGTCACCCGTGCAGCTAGGTGGGGCACTGGGTAGAGTATTGGGCCTGGAGACAGAAAGAAGAGAATTCAAATCTGGTACTTACTCTGTGACTGTGGACAAGTCACTCAATTTCTGTCTGCCTCAGTTTCTTCATATGTAAAATAGGGATAATAATAGTACCCATCTTCATGGGTTGTTGTGAGGATCAAATGAGGTAATATTTGTAAAGTGCCCGGCACATAGTAGGTATTTCATAAATGTTGATCTCTGTCTTTCTTTGCTTCCTTCCATACCAAATATGAATAATCTCTGAGCTATCAAGAATGAAAAGGTTCACTATATGGAGACCTAGTTCAGAAGATCAAAAACATTCCTGTTGTCCTCTCTGCTACTGGAATTGTACCAATGATGCTTTCAGGGAGCCCACAGAGGATAGCAGGCATCCTAATACCTTTATTCAACTACAAAAAGCAGTTGTTTTTATCCACCTGTGCAAGAATCCATTGAACATCAAATACAAAAGGATATTTGCAGGATGGTGACTGATCTCAGGACCAATCCCATCTGAGCCCTATTAAAAAGATGAGATGATATTGATATTTGAGATGTATAGTACTCTCTTGGACAGTGTGGTTGTGTGGCAGAGAGAGTGCCAGGTCTGGAGTTAGGAAGAATCTTCTTCCTGAGGTCAAATCTGGCCTAGGATACCTCCTGGCTGTGTGACCCTGAGCAAGTCACTTAACCCCACTATCCTCAGTTTCCTCACTTGTAAAAGTGAGCTGGAGGAGAAAATGGCAAGCTACTCCAGTGTCTTTGCTAATAAAATTCCAAATGGGGTTATGAGGAGTTGGCCACAAGTGAGAACAAATGAATGACAAAAAGCATCTCCTTTTCCTTCAAAGCCGCTGAGATTGGTGGTACAATTATTTCATTTCCTTGTTAGAGATGAAGAAACTGAGGTTTGAGGGAATGGCATATTCAAGATTCAGACATATCTAGTGCTCTTTACACTAGATTACACTCTTTAAAAAAACCCAACAAACCCTTACCTTCTGTCTTAGAATGAATATTGTAAATTGGTTCCAAGGCAGAAGAGCAACTTGCCCAGCATCATATGGCTAGGGAGTATCTGAGATCACACTTGAAGCCAAGACCTCCCATCTCTAGGCCTGGCTCTCAATCCACTGAGCCACCTAACTGCCCCCCTTCCACTGTCTTTTGCCTTTCTTTGTATTCTCAGAACTTTCTCTAAAACAACAACAACAAAATACTACTGCTTCAATAAATGTTAGTTGACTGGCTGATTGATCACACTACCATTCTAGGGAGAAAAAAGTGGTTAATGCAAGAATACGTGGCTGCATGAACCAAAGAATATGATTCCAGGATGGTTTCTGAGCTCTCCAGTTGCTTTCCAGCTCCTGGTCACTATGAGAATTGGAGCCTAGGACAGATCCCAAACAGAAAACTCTAAATACTTTGGCTCCTGAATTATTTACATTTGCTTTCCAGCTCCTGGTCACTATAAGAATTGGAGTTTAGGACAGATCCCAAACAGAAGACTTCAAATACTTTGGCTACTGAGTTATTTCCAGGACTCAATGCAGGAAAGGCTTTCCTGTCAGCCCCATGTCACTGTAATAAGAGTGTGGAGGAACTCTGGTTCACAAGCTATACACAGATGAGCCAAGTTACATGGACAGAGTTTCATATTACTTGGCATAAGTTCACAAACAGTTCAGATTTTAAAAGCTGTTTCTAATTCCCCTTTTAGTTCCTCTTTGCTCCTAACTTACACTTTCAGGCCAGACCTATTTTTCTCAGCACCACTGGCCACTGAAATGGTGAAATCCTTTCTGTCTAGCACCACGTCTCTCACATTCTGTTAAAAATTGCTAATCTCCACCGACATTTGAATCCTCATTCAGGAGCTCTTTTTGGGTTCTATCCAGAAAATAATTTTGAACTAGTCTTCTGTTTCCCTATCTTAGATACCTTATCCTTACTCTGGGACCCTTCCTATCTAGGAAGTCATCCCCTGTCCTATTTTCTTCTCCAATAAACACGAAGATTAAATTCAAATCCATTCATTAATTCAGCAAATATTTATATGTGTATAAATACATATATGTGTAAATTACAAAGAACTCTCCTATATTGGGCGCACAAAGACTGGAGTGCTTGTCCTTTCCCTCTAAAGGGAGCACTGGATTTATAAAAGTGGATCAGGTTCAGCTCTGAAGGAATCCAATTTCTGAAGAGAATGATTAGATTCTTTTTCTCCCACTATCTAGATTTTTATTTTTTCATTCTAGAACCCTGGAAAAAACACTTAAATTTTAGATTTGGCTCATGTTTAGCACCTTCCCCATAAGGACTTAATGAACAACAATCAGGTATAGGACAGCTATTTATTTCTTTCACTCCATAGATATGCTTAGAATACCAAAGAGCCATATGTACATATTGACAAAATCCTAAACATAAAGCAGTAGCATTACTATTACACTCTCCCTGGAGGCTGTAAAACATCAAAACATGAGCATTTTGCAGGACTATTAAATGGATATTTTCCTCTTCTATTTAGCTTTCTACAGACTCCCTCAAATTCCAGGTCTTCTGGCAAGTCGGACCAAAGGTTAGGCTTCTAATATAATCTGTAGCCTTATTTTCCCAGAAATTTTAGTGGTAGCTGTGTGTATGTATGTGTGGTACCTTCCATATTGTAACTTACACTGACTGATGGTGGACCCAGTTCCTTCAGTTAGAAACCCAGTTCTCAATCTCTAGAACTCCACAGCTTATCCTCTAGGCTAGAAACATCTTTCTCAGGTTTGGTCTACAGTCATCTATGCTTAGGGAAAGAAACACAAAGCAGAAGAGGAAGCTAAAAGATTCATGAGGCCCAAGCTTGAGTCTACCTAGTTGAGTTTCTTCTATTCCAGATGCCATCTATTGGCAGTTATCTAGACCTACTCCTCATAGGAAATGAGAGATAGAGAGACATAGAGAAAGAGAGAGAAACAGAAGCAGAGACAGAGAGACAGAGGTAGAGTCTAGAGAAAGGAAGGAATACAACAATTAAGGTAGACTTACTCCTTTTAAACTGGTGTAATTCCTGCCTCTTCATTCCCCTCATCATCATGGTGGCCAGGGGGAAATAGACTAAAGGATCACCTAGGGTTGGTTGTATCCCAGCAAAGCTCCAAGTCATTTAATGCTGTACCAGATCAAACATGCCCCATCAGAAGATGTCTAAAGTTTTTGAGTTTATTTGGAGAGGGCTGGGGACCTCACCCATTTGCTCCCAAAAGTTGCTGAGAGTCATGGATGATACCTGAGAAATAGTTCCTGTCCTCAAGGACCTAACAATCTGCTAGGGTGAGAAGATAAATAAGGACTTAACATTGTAAGTGTATGGTTTTGTGATTCTAAGGAATTCTAAGGAATTCCATATGAAAATATACATTAATATAATTTTGTTATATATTTATTGTATATAAAATCTAAGGATATTCTAAGCATATGACATGCAGCATATGAGCAGTAGATATGCCCCTGCATGGAAATACAGAGATCAGGGAAGGAATTAAAGAAGAATTGGCATTTCAGCTGGGCCTTGAAGGATAAGTACATTTTTTAGTTGTTCTAAATATGTAAGTTCATTATTATAGGGAGTTTTTCTTTGAGGAAATAGCCTCTACTGATACAGATAAGTAATTGCTTATTTTTTATACTCTTAATTAGTTGCTTGGGGGTGATTTGAGGTTTAATGACTTGCCCAGGGCCACACAGCCATCTTGTTACAGAGATAAGACTAGAATCCAATACTTCACTTTGGGGTCTATTTTTTATCCAGTGTTTCTAGGCTAGAATTTTACTAAGCAAATATTTACTAGGCAAATGCTATATACAGAAGGAATAGCATGAGCAAAGTCATCAGGGTGGGAAGGCCCAAGTCATATTTGAGAAATTAAGAGTAATATAATTCATTAAATTATAGATAGGGTTTTGGATGAGGAGTTGTTACTGGAAGAAGTTGGAAAGGTAACTTGGAACCACAATAAGATGGGTCTTAAATACCAGGCTTTATAGTTGGGACTTTGCTCTATAAGAAAACCATTGGAGATTTATGAACAGGGGCATACTTCATTAAATTGGTGCAGCAAAAAAAGTAATCTGACAAAGATATCTGATCATATCCTGGAGACCTCCATTTGGATATCTTGCTGTTAATATATGTAACTGAACTCATAATCATCTTCCCAAAATCTTTTTCCTCTCAACTTCCCTATTTCTATTGACAGCTTCGTTGATGGTTCCCCAGGCATCCAAAATCAAAATTATCTTTGACTCTTCCCTTTTCCTCACTGACCCATATCCAAGCAGTTGTTAAGCAACTGGGAGGGATTGAATTAAGGGTTTGACTAAAATATGTGAGAATTCTAATTTAATATTGTGGTCGCCAATTTAAAAATATTATATAGCTCAAGCCAGCATGACTTTTAGTTGCTTTATTTACAAAAAGGTGGAAGGAGTGAAAGTAGAGGAATACAAAAAGAGGGTAACCTATCAGGGCTTATTATTAATTCTCAAAGGACTTGGAGTTCCACCTACATGATCTCCTCTAAGAGGGTAAGGCCTCTCTGGAACTAATCTCTCCAGAAGCCAGGAAAGGAAGGCCAGCTACTCACTTGCCCAAGAAACAGTCCAAGAGCCAAGATCCCAAGCAGAAGCCGAGGTCCAAGTCCAAAGTCACCTTTTAGAGGTAGGTCACCAGCCAAAGCTCCAAGCCCAAGATACAAGCAAAGTCTCCGCAAAGCTCTCTCAAAGACTACTCCCCAAAGACTACTTCTGAAGACAATCTCCCAAAGACTATCTCCAAAATCTCTCTAGCCAAAGAAGTTCAGGGCTTTTATAGTGACTTCTTGTCCCTTCCCCTCTTCACAGGGGCCAATCACAGCTTCCAAATTGCCTAGCACTGCCTAGGGAGGCAGTGTCCTTGGGACTCACACTTCTCATCCTCTGAAGATATAAACTCCCATCAAAAGGATTTACAAGTTCTGGAGTGATTGAGTTTCTGAGGGTGTTAGCTTTTTAAGTGACTTGTGAATTCTCTTACTTGTTAGCTAACAAAGTGTTAAGTAGGGGTGTTTTCAGTTTTTGGTTGATTAAATTAAAAGTTTCTGATGCTAGACAAAGAAAGTCTGATTCATACTTCACTGCTACTCTAATTCTACCTCTGAAATATCATTCATATCATTCATTACTAGTTTCCTCTTCTCCTCTCACATTCCCATGATCTTAGTTTGTGCCCTTATCCCACCCATCCTTCAAAGAGATGCCAAAATAATCTTTCAGAATCATAATTCTGATCATGTAACTCCTATTCAAAAACTTTAAAATGGTTCCCTACTTGCCTCTTAAATCAAATGCAAATGTCTTAGCCTGGAAGTCAAGGTTCTCTCGAATATGATTTCATACTTATTTGCCTAATTCTTTCACAGTATCTGTGGAACTATCTTAAAGATACATAGATTAAGATTTTTTTCAACCCCTCTACTAGATTGTTAGGGCTTTGGGGACAGGAATTATTTCTCATGTATCTTTGTATTATCCATGGCTCCCAGCATAGCATCTTGTGGGAGCAAATGGGTGACACTCCCAACCCTTCCCAAATAAGCCCTACAAGCCATTAGACCTCTCCTGATGGGACATATATGATTTGGATCAGCATTAATGTTAGGGAAATTTTAATTTTAGGGAAAGATATTGCCAGTGGTCTAGACCAGGAAAGCAGGCCTTCTAGAGAAATTGCTGTAAGAACCATAATGATTCCAGACAGACTAAAAAAAAATGACAGCAATAGAAGATGCCCCCATAAATCAGAAATTATATCATTAATTCCTGAATGAGCCTTTGGATATATAATAAACTGTTAGGGTTGGATCATCTTTCCCTTTCAGTCCTCCCGATGGGCTGATATTTTTATTGTAAAACCCTTGTACCAAAAAATGGGAATGCCTCCTAATGGCTCCTTGTCAATATGTCTATCCATTTTTTAAAAAATATGTTAAGAAACACCTAATTGGGGGCATCTGGGTAGTTCAGTTGATTGAGAGCCAGGCCTAGAGATGGGAAGTCCTAGGTTCAAATCTGACCTCAGATACTTCCCAGCTGTGTGACCCTGGGCAAGTCACTTAACCCCCATTGCTTACCCTTACCACTCTACTGCCTTGGAGCCAATACACAGTATTGACTCCAAGATGGAAGGTAAGGGTTTAAAAAAAGAAAAGAAAAGAAACACCCAATTATAGTTAGACCCTCCATGAAATATATACTACTTTTGGTCTCTTATGTATCCTGGTGAGATAGTCCTGAAATGTATATATTATATATAGAGACTATATCTTCCCAATGAATCAGAGGGGGAATTGTGGAAATTTAACACTAGCCTGAACCCCTTTTTTGGGCATCCCAAGATAACCTTTATATTTTAAAGCAAAAGGTCTTATTTCTAAACCCATGAATCCATTTCTCTCTGTGGTGATAGGTTGAATCTTCCCTTCTGTTACAAATATAATTAATATAGAAGGATATAATTAAAAATATTAAGGGTTTATTTAAAGCCATATTGATAATTAAGAAAAACCACGTGCCTGCTAAGATCTAATTCAAATGTCCCGCCACGCTTACCTAGGCTGCTTCCTAGGAAAGAGCACATCCCAATCAAGTTCTGAAACTTTATACCTCTGTCTACGTAATCACACTTCCTGCCTACCTGTATTACATGAGGAATCATGGGAAATGTAGTTTTTAAGTCCCCTAAACATCCACAGGAAGTTTATATCAGGAATTTCAAGATCAGTTCAAGGAACCTCAAGGAACCCCAAATTTCCAATATCACATTTCCCTATTGGGAGATGCTATGCTGGTGCTTTGCAGCCATACTATGGACTGTGTGGTGACCCCTAGTATCTGGAACCTGTCTCTTATCTGGACTGAGGTCAGAGTCCTCCAAATCAGAAGGGCTCAGGAAAGGGACACTATGAGGAACATAAATTGGAGTAAGGGCAGGAAGCAGTCTTTCTTGCCCTGGAATTATGGATAGAGGAGGTGACTAAGAGACTGCTGATCTGGCTTGGGAAGAGGTGGCTAAGAGAGTGCTAGCACAGGTGATCTGACCCAGGACTGGCTGATGGAGTGCTGGAACACCTATGGTCTGGCTCCCGGAGGAGGCTGCTAAGGGAATGGCTAACCACAAGTGTTTGGTGCCTTTTTTTTTTTCCTGACCCACTTTTTAATGTTTAACAAATAATTATAAGTTAAGATATAGTCTCCAGAGAATTTTAGTCATAGCATATCCTTTGTTCACACTATATTCCAGCCAAACTGGATTGCTAGCTTTTTCCTGATATCGTCTCTATTTCTATGCAATCCAGAAAGCCAATCAGACATCTTAAAGGGACTCTATAAATCTTAGGATCAGAGGAACATTGATGTACATCTAGAAGGGACCTTCGAGGTCACCTAATCAAAACCTTCTATATTAGTGATAAGGAAACAAATGGCCCAGATAGTTTAATGACTTGTCCAAGATCGCAAGGTTAAAAATGATGATAATGTTGACAATAAACCTCAAAAGTTCCTCAAAATAAACCCCTGCAGCAGATACTATTATCCCCGTCTTATTTTATTCTTAAAAATTAATTGTATTTTTATTTTGAGCTCGAGCACCAAAAACCACCTTTCCATATACACAGTAAAATTCAAAAAGAGGATTGTATATGAAACCTGGAATCTCCATTTCATACCATTATATACAGATCCCACTATATTCATTTTCTGTTTCACCCCTTCAACTTTCTTCTGTTCTTTCCTGTGTATTAAAAAAATGCTTTAATGGTCTTCCATTTTTTCTTTTTTTTCTTTTTTTTAATCATTTATTAATATTCATTTTTAACATGGTTACATGATTCATGCTCCTACTTTCCCCTTCACCCCCCCGCACTCCCCCACCCATGGCTGATGCACATTTCCACTGATTTTAACATGTGTCATTGATCAAGACCTATTTCCAAATTGTTGTTAGTTGCATTGGTGTGGTGGTTTCGAGTCCACGTCCCCAATCATGTCCTCCTCAGCCCATACGTTCAAACAGTTGTTTTTCTTATATGTTTCCTCTCCTGCAGTCCTTCCTCTGAATGTGGGTAGTGTTGGTCTTCCATTTTTTAAAGTATCCCAAGCCCCTTCCCCTGACTTTGTTGCATTTCAGGCCTTTCAGTTATGTCTGGCTCTTCCTAATCTTGTGGACTTCTGTCCATTAGGTTTTTTTTTTCTTTCTTTTTTTTTTTTAAACCCTTACCTTCTGTCTTGGAATCAATACTCTGTATTGGCTCCAAGGCAGAAGAGTGGTAAGGGCTAGGCAATGGGGGTCAAGTGACTTGCCCAGGGTCACACAGCTGGGAAGTGTCTGTGGCCAGACTTGAACCTAGGACCTTCCTTCTCAAGGCCTGGCTCTCAATCCACTGAGCTACCCAGTTGCCCCCCATTAAGTTTTCTTGGCAAAGATGCTGGAGTGGTTTGTCATTTCCTTCTTTAGTAGCAAACAAAGGTTAAGTGATTTGTCACACAGATAGGAAGTTTCTGAGGCTGGATTTGACCCCAAGTCTTTCTGTCTCCAAGTCCAGTGCTCTATGCATTGCACTACTACCTATTCCCAATTAAAAAAAAAGAGAGGAAAAATTATCTTTTGCAAAAAAAAAACAACAAAAACACAATTAAGCAAAATGATTCTAAAGAGAGACTATGTTAAAACACTAATGTCCTTTTCACCTTGAGACCACAGCCTCTCTGTGTAGGTCCTCTGTAGACATGGTTGGTCTTTTAGAAAGACCAGAATTCTCAAATCTTTCAAAGTAATTTTTCTTTATAATGTTTCTGTCATATAAATGTTCCTACAGTTCTCCTCAGTTCATTACTACCCAGGATTCTTATCTTGTTTGCCATTTCTTGCAATGCAATAATATGCCATTATATTCAAATGCCACAATTTGTTCATCTATTCTCCAAATGATGACCCTCTTCCCCACCCCACCATAGATACTAGTTCTTTTTTATTCCCCCTTCAACATGAGGAAATTTGTTTTGTTTAACTAACTCCTCCCTAGTATTATCCTTCTTTTTATACACACTTATTTCCCCTGTTGAATTTGCTGTTTTTCTACACTATAGTCTGTGTGGGTGTTCAACCCTTCTTTATCCCTTTCAGATGAATGAGATTCACCAATGACTGCGTCCACCCCTTCCCCTACATTTGTAGATTCTTCTCATACACCCTAATTATGAGAAACAGCAAGTTACACCCCCTTGTTCCATGTTACACTAATACAATCCTTTTACCCCCTCTTCTCTTAAAACCTTCAGAACAAAACCAATTATTCTTGACTGTAACTCTATTATGTTCTCTGCTTTTTGGAATATTATATTCAAAGATGTCTCATTTATATGAGAAGCTGCCAGCTCTAGATCTTGAGTATGACATTCCTGGGACTTTTCCTTTTGGGATTTCATTCAGGTGGTGATTACTATATTCTTTCTATCTTCTCTCTGTTCTCTGAGTCTAATACATATGAACAGTTTCACTTTGTGATTTTTAAAAAAAAATGATATAGCATGTAGACTTTTTTCAAAATCATGTCTTCAGGGATTAGAATTATTTTAAAATTTTATCTCCTTGATTTGTTTTCCAGGTTAGTATTTTTGTTTTTTAAAATTTCAAATATCTTACGTTTCCTCTTATTTTTTTCAGCTTTTGACTTTGTTGTCATTTTTTTTGGTTCTCTCATGGAGTCATTGATTTCTTTTTGGTCTATTCTGGTTATAAGAGAGTCTGTTTCTTGGGTAAAACTTACCAATTTTTCTTATAAACTTCACACTGTCTTTCCATTTCTTTCTTCAAAAGCTTTCATTTGTAAGGATGGGATTTGTGCAAGGGGAATGGGACAAAAGGAGCCAGAAGAAGGCAGTTGGTGACAGTTGCTGACAGTTGAGACCAAAGAGAATTCTGGGAGAGTCTCCAGAAAAGGAGGAAGAAGAGAGGTCTTCAGGCAGAGGACTGAGAGAGGGAGGAGGTGGACATTCCAGCTCAGATAGAGTCCTGAGGGCTTCTTGAGGATCTTTCTTTGGAAACTAAAACCCTGATTCCCTGATCAAAGCCATTCCATCTCTTCTCACCCATCAAGACTTCAACCATTGAGCTAGCTAAGTTTGGACTCCATTTTGGGAGCAATCTCTTACTCTCCTTCACCCTTTATCCATCCTTTCTGAGAGACCCTTTTTCAGTCAAACCTTACAATTATAGAAAAGGATAGAAACAGAAGGAGAAGGGGTGGGGGAAGAATATTAGGAGTGGGAACTCCCACCCAAGTGATGGACCCCATAGAAATAGAGAAGAGAGTACCTCAAAATCCTTCTGCCCTTCACCCCTTTCCCTAATCCCTGAATTGTGAATAATAAAAGCCATTCATCAGTCAGATAGCATTCCAGAATGCTGAGAGACAAGGAAGGAGAGAGAAAGCTTGGTCTGGCTGCCTCCATCTTAAAGCCAGACCACCCGCTGTGAAATTAACTGATGAGGAGAGTTTTGTGTGAACCCAGTCCTTATTCAGAATCGGATAGGGTACCACATACCTCGTCTTATAGGGAAGCCTCACCCCCCAATTTCTGTGGGGCAGCACGACCATCCAGGTCACCCAGTTTTGGGGTAACACCCCCTTAAAGTCTCCCAGTGTATATTTGGCCCCAGGGGAGAGCTGGAAGAAAGACTCACCATCATGGACTTTCTCAATCTCCCCTCTATCAAACATTGGTTACTGGCTCCTCTTTATTATTACACATTGCATGTTATATCTCTCTTTTAATTTTTTCTAGTTATTCATGTAGTTCTTAATGGGGGGAATCTTTTTTTTCCTTGAATCTCTTACCATTATTATTGAGTTATGTTTTTTTTTTTACTTTGGAGGCATATTAAAGCAACAATACTATTCAATACTGGTTGGTCTTTTCTTTGATTTATTCATTGTTCTAGTTTTAGTTCCTATATTGCGACTTTGCACTAGGGCCAGGCTCTGCCCCTTGATATGCTTTTGTGACGTAGATTCAATCTTACTTGCTTTCACTATGTGTCACCTAGATTCTCACGATGACCTTTTGGAACTTTGAGGTTCAGAATGATGGCTTTTCAATGCCAATGATGTAATACCTCACAGTCCCTGGGCACCTGGGCTGTCCTGGTTTACATACTGACTTGCCGTACTAGAGTCTGTCACTCTCTAGAGCTTCTAAGGTCCCCATCCTGGGTTTTCTGAACAGCCTTGAAATTTTTAGAGATGGGTTGTTACTCTGAAGGCTACCTGTTCTCTGACCTTTTTTTTTTGTCATGCTGGGAGGCTGTTGAGTCATTTGTCTGTTCTAGAACTGGTCTTGCTGACATCCTTCTTTCTTATTTATTTTTACTTTTTGTGCAATTCTGTGATAAAAGGCACTTATTTTAATGGCTCATTAGATTTCTTGATTATTATTCAATGTGGTATGAATTTCAGGTTTTTGCTTTATAGTAGGTATGTGGGACTTGAGCATTCTGCATCTATTTCAGTTAGTTACCTAGGCCAGAAGTCCCTAAATATCCCTATCTTACATGTGAATAAACTAAAACTAAAAGAGGCTAAGTACCTTGCCCAAGATAACATAATTAATAATTTGTCAAAAGGGAGCAGCTAGGTGATTCACTGGATAATGTAGCTAGACCTAGAAATAGGAGATCCTGGGTTCAAATCTGGTCTTAGACATTTCCTAGCTATGTTAACCTGGGCAAGTCACATAATTCCCATTGCCTAGCTCTTCTCTCCTACCTTGGAAAAAATATACAATATTGATTCTAAGGCAGAAGGTAAGGGTTTAAAAAACTGTCAAAGGCAAGATTTCAGTTCAAGTCTTTCTGATTCTTGAGACCATTGCTCTATCTCCTGTGCTCCCTAGTAAGAAGAAAGATCTAGAATTTGAATTCAGGTCCTATGACTTCATTTTCTGCACTCTTCATATTGTACCACAGTTTCTCTTCTTTTATTTAAATTCTCCTCTTCCTTGCAGTCTAAACTTTGCTGCAACTTCCATAGCTGAAAATGATCTTTCTGGTTTCATATTTTACAGAGCTTTGTCTGGACCTCTCCTTTGTCCATATTACATTCTAACTTTGTATCATATTATTTGTGTAAACCTCATATTTGCCCTATTCATGTTTAAGCTCCTTGAGGACAGGCACTTATGTTTTTTTCATCTAATATCTTAGTACCCTATCATAGTCCTTTGAATTAGTATGTGCCTAATCAATTTTAAACTCCAGTTGTTCCCTACTGCCTCCAGAATCAAGTACAAAATCCCGTTTGATGTTCAAAGTCCTTCAAAACCTAACTCCCCCACTTCTTCTTCTCCCTTACCTTTCCATTCTTTTTATACCTTATTCACTGTCATATATTCTTTGATCCAGTAACCTTGACCTTCTTGTCATTCTATGAACAAGACACTCCATCCCTCAGCTCCCAGCTTTATCTCTGACTGTCTCTCATACCTAGAATACTCTCCCTCCTCTTCTTTGCTTATGGCTTTCCTTGGCTTCCTTGAAGTCCCAACTAAAACCCTACCTTTTTTAGGAAGCTTTTCCCAAACACTCTAAATTCGAATGCCTTCCTTCTTTTGATGATTTCCTATTTGTCCTGTTCATAGCTTATTGTACCTATCAATTTGTTTGCTACCTCTCTCATTAGATTGTGAGCTCTTTGAGGACAAGGACTATTTTTACCTCTTTTTGTATCCTTTGTGCTCAGCACCAGCACACAGTAGGCTCTTAAAGTCTATTGATTGACTGAAATATGTCAAATTGAATTCTATTGTAAAATAGGTCATGAAAAAGAGAATGGAGTCAAGGAGAACAGTCAGGAGATGATGGCAATAGTCCAGAGGCAGAAAGTGATGAAAGTGTTTCTCTTCCCTTCTCTCACCCCAGAGGTGAACAATAATGAGGATACTTCCCTTTCTCCTGTCTATTTCCACAGACACAAAGAAGGAAGGAACAGAGGCCCTATAGTATATAACAGGAGAATTGCTTGGATTTGATAACTGCATGTGTGGGTGATAGAAAGGATGAAATCAAAGATGATGCTGAGATTTTAGCTTTGGTAAATGGGAGTATGTCAGTATCATTAACTTAAATTGGGAAGTAAAAAGAACTGGTTTTGGTGGGGAGAGGAAAATGATGAATTCAGTTTTGAATATGTTAAGCTGAAGGTGTCAGCAGAACATCCAGTTAGAAAAATCTAGCTGACAGTAGGAGGTAGAGAAGGGTAGCATGGAAAGGGTCCAAGAAGATGATAGGAATTTGGGAGTCATCCATATAAAAGTCATAGTGGAAGTCAAAGGAAGTGGATAATATCACAAAGTAGAAAGAGTACATAAAGAAGGTTCTAGTCTTTTTGGGAGTAGCATTACAGAAGTGCTGAGCTGCTTAAGTATTTTTTTAAAAAATCATAGAGAATGGGAGGGCCCCCATAGAACTGAAGAAGGAACCTGCCCCAATTTTCAAAAAAGAGAAAAAGAGTTTTCCAAATATAGGATACTAAACTTGACTTGATTTCTTGACCAAATCCCAGAATATCTTATTAAAGGGATGTTTTGTCAGCAATTAGAAAGGGAAGCAATAATCACTGAGAGTCAGCATGACTTCATAAAAAACAGGTCATGTCAGAGAAATGTCATCTCTTTTTTTTTTTTTTGACAGGCTTATTGGACTGGTTTATAGGGGAAATGCTGTAAGAATAATGTGCTTGGATTTCATCAAAGGAAATGACAAACTCTTTCACACTATCCTTGTGGACAAGGTGAAAAATGTGGGCTAGATGATAGTACTGTTAAATGGAATCAGAGCTGGGTAAATGACTGGACCCCAAGAGTCATCATTAATGAGTCAGTATAAGTTTGAAGGGAAGTCTCTAAGTAGAGGACCCCAGGAATCTGTATTTGCCACTGTTCTATGCAATATTTTTATCTAGGTCTTAGATAAAGGTACAGATACATGCTTCTTATCATACTTGCAGCTGACATGAAGCTAGGAAAGGGAAAGAAAAGGAAAGGCCAAGCATTTATTAAGTGCTAGGCACTGTGCTAAGTGTTTTACAAATATTATCTCACTTGGTCCTCAAGGCAATCCTGGGAGGTAGGTGTTATTATTATGTCCTCTTTACAGAGGAGAAAACTGAGGCAAAGTTACTTGCCTAGGGTTGCTCAGCTAATATGTGTCGGAATCTAGGGAGAGAAGTAAGGGGCATGATAGCTGCCCTCAAGAATTTGAAGGGTAATTATATGAAAGAGAGATTTTACTTGCTATACTAAGTTCCATAGAGAAGAAGTAGGTACAGGAGGTATCTTCCCTGGGAAGTAGTGACTTCTTCAAGTAGGTGACTACCTGTTGGGGATACTGAAGAGGAAAACCCCTATTCAGATATGGGCAGAACTGAATGGTTTCTTAGGTCCTTCAGTCTCTGAAAGCCTGTTATTTAACAAACAATGGCCACCAGCATTAAGTGCCTCATACATAGTGCACTATGGTAGGCACTGGGGTTACAAAGGCAAAAAAGCTGAACAGTCTCTGCCCTCAAAGACCTCACAGTCTACTTTGTTCTCTCATTCTCTGTGAGTTCTAGAGCAAGAAAGATACCTTATAGAGCATTTAATGACTCTTTTATTTTAGAGAAAAAGAAATAAAGGCCAGGAAAGGGTATGTGACTTGTTCAAAGTCAGAGATTCTTTGATAATCAGAATCCTGGAGTCTAAAGGGGAATTTGATGTTAAGTCAGACCTTCTCTTTGGGGAAATAAACCTAATGATATGGTTCTCTGACACGTGGACATCCATTAATTGTTTAAAAAAAACTTCTATCAATCAGAGGTTATTATCTTAAGAAATTAAAACAGCCATATTTAAGGCTTAGGAAGAAGATCCTCATGGTGGGGTGTGCGGTTGGGGTGGGTAGGGGTGGTTTGAAGGAGCAATTAGAGACTTAGATGATGAAGTTTTGTGAAAACTAAAGGAGGACAGGACTGGAGGAAGGATAGGATAGTCAGTAGTGACAAATGACTACAGGGGAATCGAGGAGGACTGACAAAAGACCATGGCACTTGGCAATTAGGAGGTTACTGGTGACATTCCAGAAAACAGTTTCATTTGACTGGGGGAGACAAAACCCAATTACAATTTAATTACACTGGTCCTAGTCGAATTGGTCATCTTCAGTCCACTTTTGATTCTAGAGAAGGGTGATTCCACTTCAGTGCCATGCTCAATTTCCATTTCACACTCTTCTCTCTTAACAACTCTTGCACCCCTCAGCATCCCTGGACTATGACTCACAAAAGCTGTCCCCCCTCACTTGGGGTAGGTAGCTCCTGATTTGGAGAGGATGTGCTCTGGAGTGACAGGGGAGGCTGAAGATCACAATCCATTGAACTGTTCAGCTGTGTGGGATCCCAGGAATGGCTCAGCTGAGGAGCTGGCAGGGCAGGATGAAGGTACCTGAACCTAGCAGCCTGAGGGCAGCCCGTGTGAGCCCTTCCCACTTGCTGTCTGATTGCCACAGGAGGGTTTGTTTGGTGCTTGAAGGCCCTGATGTTGACTTGCTCTGTGACCTTAGGCTAGGCACTTAATTGCTCAGTGACTCTGTCCACCCTCTTTCTTCCAAACAGAGATAATGACTTGGCTCTCCTGGCAGGAAATCAAGTCTTCCAGGAGGATGCTGCTGAGCTTGGCTCTTGGTGCCTATTAGCTGGAGCTTCCCAGTCCCTCTTGAGACGGCTTTTTATGGGAAGAGGACTCCAGGGGGTCCCTATGCCTGAGCCATGGCTCCACTCACCAGGGAGCATGTCTCTGAGGGACTTTGACTTGGGACTTTCTGAGTTCAGCCTCCCTAGTTATCTGGCACTGAGCCTGCAGGGAGAGAATAACTTTCATGCTAATGGATGAAAGAAGCTATGTGGTTTCCAAGTTCTTCACATTGGGAACTGGGATGTCATATATTAAACAAACAAGCAAAACTCTAGATGAGAAGACAAGGGAGACAGGTCTAGGCAAGGCTACCTAGGTGCCCATGCAACTAAAAACACAAGTGTTAATTTAGTGCTCAAAGAGTACCTGGCTCCCAATCCAACTTACAAACCATGAGTGTCCACTATGGGCAAAGAACTGTGTTAGGGATGTAGCTATATGGCACAGTGGATAGAGCATTGGACCTGGCTCCAGGAAGACCTCAGTTCAAATTCAGTCTTAAATACTACCTACATATGTGACCCCAGGCAAGTCACTTAACCTTTGCCTCAGTTTCCCAAATTGTAAAATGGGGAGAATAATAGTATTTCTCTCCAAGAGTTGTTGTAAGGATCAAATCAGATAATATAAATATATAATTATATATAATATATGTATGTATAATGTATGTATAATAAAAATAATATAAAACTTTTTTTAAACCTATCTTCTGTTTTAGAATCAATACTGTGTATTGGTTCCAAGACAGAAGAGCAGTAAGGGCTAGGCAATGAGGGTTAAGTGACTTGCCCAGAGTTACACAGCTAGGAAGTGCCCAAGGCCAGATTTGAAGCCAGGACCTCCCATTTCTGGGCCTGACTCTCCATCCATTGAGCCACCCAGCTACCCCCTACATGATGAACTTTAAGTGTTATATAGATGTTATTGTTATGATGATAATAATGATAATTTATAAATACAAAATGAAAAGCAATCCCTGCCTTCATAGAGCTTCTATTCTATGGGGGGGGGGAAGAAGCGGGGAAATAACATTTAAATAGATGAAATGATTATCTGAGAATCACTTACGGTGATCAAAAAAAGCTTCTCTTATGAGGTGTCCTATGAATAGAGTCTTTGAAGGAAGCTATGAATTTAAAGGAGCTCAGGACAGAGTTTATTCTAAGGGATAGACCATGCAAGGATGAAGGCAGAGACAGATTGCAGGATATGGTGAACAGTAAGTATGATAGTTTGATGGGAATGTGATCAAAGGAGAATAACACCAAATAAGTCAGAAAGGTAGAATGGAGCCAAATTATAAAGGGAAGAATTTATTATATATATTTTATCTGCAATAGAGAGCCACTGAAACTTGTTGAGCAAAGAAGTGATGAGGTAAGAAGATGATGCCATGGGAATCTGAGTCATAAAGCTGATACACCATCTTCCCTGAGCTCCCATTGAATGTTGTCCAAGGTCCATGAAGAATGAAACGTGAATTTTTTTTCCTTCAGCTTATACTTGAAACATATTCTCTTTTTACCTGAATCCCCTTAGAATCTCTAGCTTCTTTTTAAGGATCACCTCAAATGACACTTCTTCCATGAGTCTATCCTGATCCTGCCAGTTATAGTGCCCTCTCCCTGAAATGACTTTGCATTAAATTTTTTTGTATTTGTTTTTCTGTATACCTGGAGTTCCTTCACATAGAATGTAAGCTCTTTCAGGATAGAAATTATTTCATTTCTATCTTTGTATTTCAATGCTAAGAACATGGTCTGGCACATAATAGGCTGTTAAGAAAAATTTGGGAGGGAATATTTATTATTAATTAATTTTTTTAGGTAAAAGAAACTTATAGCATCAATCATTAGAGTACTGAATAAATGATTATGCTCTGCTTCGGATTTTGATCAAATTCACAAGTATTACCCCCCATATGATTAACAAATATATATATGTATAATATAATTTTACATTCAAATCTGATGGTTTAATGGTGGCAAACATTTTGTAAACTTAGAATTGAGAATACAAAGGTTTTATAATCCGATTCTTTTTTTTAAAATCCAGTTTATTGAGCAACATTCTTTAAAAAAATTTTTTTGGGGGTGGTAGCTGGGTGGCACAATGGATGAAGAGCCAGACCCAGAAATGGGAGTTCCTGGCTTCAAATCTGGTCTAAGACACTTCCTAGCTGTGTGACCCTGGGCAAGTCACTTAACCCTCATTACCTAGCCCTTACTGCTCTTCTGCCTTAGAACCAATACACAATATTGATTCTAAGGTAGAATGTAAGGGTTAAAAAATTTTTTTTGAGTTCCAAATTCCCTCCTTTATATCCCTTCCCCACCCACTGAGATGACAAGCAATATCAATCATATGTGTGAAATAATACATTCTTAATAAGAGTATATTGAATTAGTGAATGAAGCAAATTATTTGGCAATGGAGGCAGGTGGTAGTTACATCATATAACCAAATGCCTTGACATTGGTAGGAAAAGAACTCAACAACTATGGATCCAAAGGGATATAGTTATCTTAGATAGACTCTGATTTTGAACTCTTCAAATTCTTTAGCTTTGTTTTCAAGGTCTTATGAATATAGCTTTCTCTAACCTTTGAATCTCATTTCCACCTGTTCCCTAATACCTATAATCTACTCTAAGCCATACTATGCTGTACATTCTTGCCCACTCTGCCATTTCTTCCTTCCTTCGTTCCTTCCTTTGTTCCTTCCTTCGTTCCTTCCTTCGTTCCTTCCTTCGTTCCTTCGTTCCCTCCTTCC
>NC_058132.1:199360514-199411610 GCF_016433145.1 Gracilinanus agilis
CTCTCTCTCTCTCTCTCTCTCTCTCTCTCTCTCTCTCTCTCTCAGTGATCTGAGGTCATTTTTGAACCTGAGTCCTTCCAACTCCAGGCCTTGAGCTCTATCCATTGTGCTACCTAGCTACCCCTCTGCCCAGCTTTTCTTCATCTTTTTTCTCTCCTCCTGAACTGCCTTCCTTGCTTTTTCAAATCCTCTGCATTCAAGTCTTACCTCCTAGGATAGTGATGGTGAATCTTTTAGAGGGGTGGATGATGTCAGAAATGTCCTCAAGTGTGTGTGGAAAGGGGGAGAGGATCAGTCTGACCTTGCATCCCTCTGGTTTTCTAGCAACAAACTCTGACAAACTCTGTGTCCACAGAGAGGGCTCTGACTACCCCCTCTGGCACGCATGCCATAGGTTTGCCACCATGGTCCTAGGAAGATTTCCCTGACTCCCCCTTCTCCCCATTCCCCAAATCTCCAACAAGCCTACAACAATCTCCTCTGGCTCTTTCATTTGGAGCACAAATAGATTTAAGGACAAGAACTGAATGGGTGGATTTTGGTATTATAGGGAACTCCCAGATGAGGATGTTCCCTCTACTAAGGCAAATGGACATCTCCTCTGCAGCCTTTAGTCTTAAAGTGTTGCCTAGAACACAGAGAAGATAAGTAATTTGGCCAGGGTCATAGAGTTAATATGTGTCAGAGGCAAACTTGACCTAAGGTCTTCCTGGTGTCATCACTTGCCCTCTACCCACTGTGTATAATAGCTCTGCCACTCGTACAGCAGAATCAATCAACATAAAATTGACCAAATCTATCTCCAGATTGATTTGTTAGACACAGACTGGGCACCTTGTCTTCCCTACTTTTCCCCGTGCAGTTATCTTGTCTCCTCTGTTAGACTATAATCCTCCTGAAGGCAGGGACAGAATCTTAACCAGTTTTGAATCTCCTTATTACATTTAGCACAACGCTTTGCCATAGATGATGCTCAATAAATAATTGTTGATTGATTGGTATGCGACCTGACCCAGCCTGAGGGAGGCAGATGTTGGTGAAGTAGAGTAGCTGGTTGGCTGCGTTTCCACCCAAAGTTTATGGGGTAGGTGGCAGCTGCTGTAGGCCAGGGGGCCACCGGATCCCTCAGATGAAGGGTAGATGGGACAGTGGGAGTCTAATTGTCAGCAGATGGGAGTATAGACATGGACAGGCATCTCTTATTTTTCACACCCCTTCACGTCTGACAGTAGGGCAGGCGCGGCAGGGGTTAGGCAGCAGGAGGAAAATGTGGCGAGCCAGGAGCATTTCGGGGCAGGGCCGAATGGGCCCGTGTCCAGTGGCTCTGGGGAAGTTGGCTTTCTGCACACTGTTCCTGCTCTGGGGCGAGCCTAGAGCAGAGCTCTTCCATCCCCAGAGCTGTCAGCACAAACAGCACAGACCTTCATTTGCAGAATAAATAATCAACACAAAATGCACCAAATTCATTTCCAAATTGGCCTGTCAGACACACGGTTCGCCGGGGACAAGTCTCATTGAATAAAATGCATCTTGGGGAGTAAGGTGAGCACGACCTGCCTCATTCCCACAGGGACATCTCGCAAATAAGGGCCAGACGGCAGGCCGGAAGCAGAGAATTCCTATGGACAGATTGAATTCTGGCTTTGTCTTAATGAACGTCAATATTTATTACTAAAGGTGTTGGGCTCCTCAGAGTGATAGTCAGAGCATTTCAACATTTCAGCACTCGCCTGTTGCCTTCCCAGGTACCAAACGCTGTGTAATTGCTGCTCATAAAGGCAGTGGACGATATTGCCAGGGAAACTCACTCCCGGCTGTAAATCTTCATAATCAGAATCACTAGAGCTTTGCTTTCCATTTGGAAAGAATGCCCCTGAGAACAGGGCCTCCAGGATCCTCCACCTCTACCCCTCCACATACACATGTTACCCACAGTCTCCCCCCAGCATCCACGTCCCCAAAGCGCTGGCTGGGCAGGGGTCCTTTCTTGGCTTGGGTAGGGGGAGAGAATCCTCGGCTCGTGGGCTTAGTACTGGAAAGGACCTCAGGGGTGACCCCGCCTGATTACTGCATTTTATAGATAAGAAAACCGAGGCTCAGAGGAAGGGAAATGACTTGCCCAAGATCATACAGAGAGCAAGTATCAGAGATGGGATATGGATTTAGGTCCTCTGAAAAGGTACAGTTTCACCAGAGTGGGGTGATTATGTTTGATTTAAGACTGTTAAATTGGAAAGAAGTCAGAGGAATTAAGGTCTAGAGGGCTGGAGGGAGGACCTGAGAAAAATCAGTATGATAGGAACAATAACTATCAGGAGTCATCCTCCTTGACCTGAAAAATGGGTTAAAAGGTGACAAAACTAGGAGCTGATGGTCCAGCTGGGAGACAAGACTCAAGCTGTGCTTCCCTTGATGCAACTTCCTGGTGGCCTCTGTGTTAAATTGGTTTCCTGGTCACCCGCTGGGGTCCTGCCTTTCTAACTTGGTATTGGCATATAGTGGGTGCTAAATAAATGTTTATTGATTGATTGATGTAGGTCTGAAGACTATGACAGTCACCACACCCTGCCCTATAGCCTAGACGTGTTTCCATATGGAGAATTGGGGTGCCACACTCTGGGACTGAAGGAATATAAATATCCTTGCTTTGTTCCTGCTAAGTAAACTTTTTTGTTAACTCTTCAGTGATTTATAAGTATTTCATTTTCCCCCAACATTGAACCTGAGCTAATGCGGTGCTAGATTCAGACCCATCTCTAATAACCAATATGTCCCTGAGCTGAAACCTCCAAGAGCCAGTCAGAGGATGAGGGAGGGTAATAATAATAACTTACAGTTTATGTAATACTTGAAGGTTTATAGATAATTTTCTATATTTCCATAGGATAATCCTATGTTGCAAATATTATCCCTATTTTATAGGTAAGAAAATTGAGATTCAGAGACCTTGACTTGCCAGTGATCACATAGATAAGAAGTTTGGGAACCATAATTTAAACCTACGAGTCTTGAGAGGCATCATGGAGGATGGGTTTGGAATCATAGGACTTGTATTCAAATTCTGATTATTATTTGGCTGAATTTGGCCAAGTCCCTTGACTTCTGTGAGCCTCAGTTTTATCATCTGCAAAATAAATTGGTTGGACCAGATGATATGTTCCATTTTAGCTCTAAGTTCTAAATCTTATGAACTGGAACAGTGTCCTAAAATCAGTTCCTAGTTCAATTATTCTTTCCTTTTAATTAAAAAAATTAGATCTAAAAATGTTTATATGAATATAAATTTTTAAATTCAATTTTTAAAATTATATATATATATACATATGTATATACATAAAACTTTTATCTTCCATCTTAGAATTGGTATTGGTTCCAAGGCAGAAAAGCAGTAAAGGCTAGGCAATGGGGGTTAAATGACTTACCCAGGGTCACATAGCTAGGAAGTGTCTGAGGTCAGATTTGAACCTAGGACCTCCTGTCTCTAGGCCTGACTCTCAATCCATTGAGTCATCCAGTTGCCTCCAAATTTATATCTTTTAATCAGTCAAGATCTACCTTCTTACTCTCCCATCCCAACACCCTTCCCTCCTCTTAATTAAGAACAGAACTAGAAAAATAAAACCCATTACAAGCAAATATGTGTGTATAAGTATATGTACACATTTGTAAATGCACACACATAAATAATCAATCAAAATGAATTTCCACATTGATTATGTCCAAAAAAAAAAGTCTCATTCTGTATTTAGAGCCCTTTACCTCCCAGCTCAATTGTTCTTAAGGGGTACTTTAGAAAAAAAATTAGAAGCATAAGGAAGCTTAGCCTAGAGAAGAGAAAACTGGGGGCAAATCCATTTCCAAGTATTTAAAAAAGGGAAAAGATTTATTCTACTTGTCTCCACAGGGCAGAATTAGGAGCACTGACTGGTTTTCTTCACAATCACAGCTACCCCCAAAGCAGAATGGTCTGCCTTGATGGAAGTGGATTCCCTTTCATTAAAGATTGTCAAATGGGAAGCCAGATGGCAGAATGTTTTGAGGAATGGCTCAGGTATTAGCTGACTTCTAGGTCTTTTGTAGCAATATGAATCTGTGATGTTTGTCTGGTTCTGTGAACAATATTGTTCAGTCATTTCAGTCCCGGCCGACTCTGTGACCTCCTTTGGGGTTTTCTCAGTAATGACACCAGAGTGGTTTGCCATTTCTTTCTACAATTCATTTTTACAGATGAGGAAACTGAGACAAACAGGGTTAAGTTACTTGCCTAGGATTATACAGCTAATAAGTGCCTGAGGCTGGATTTGAACTCAGGAAGATTCCTGAGTCCAGGCCCAGTGCTCTATCCTCTGTGCCACCTAGCTGCCCTCTGCCATCTATAAATGAAGGCAAACTTGTAAGAAATATTTCTCCCTTGTAACAACTGACATATACATCATCTAATTTGAGACTCACTACCCTAAAAGGTAGATACTAAAGGTATCATTCTTTTACAATTTTTTTTATATTTTAGAAATTTGTAATTTTTTATAATTTTATTTTTTTACATTTTAGAAATGAGCCATTGAGTATAAGTGGAAATTAAGAGACTTGCCCATGGTCACAGAGTTAGAAAATGGTCAGAGGCAAGATTTGCACCAGGGCCTTCAAGGCCAATGCAAACGATTACCAGTGCTACTTTTCGTTATCCACTCCTTCCTCTCTGGTGGGTAAGGAGATAGCTTAATTAGTTTCCAATAATAAATGAGCAGGGAGCAGCTAGGTGGCTCATTGGACTGAGAGTCAGGCCTAGAGATGGGAGGTCCTAGGTTCAAATCTGGCCTCAGACACTTCCCAGCTGTGTGACCCTGGGCAAGTCACTTAACTCCCTTTGCCTAGCCCTTACCATTCTTCTGCCTTGGAACCAATACCCAGTATTGATTCTAAGATGGAAAGTGAGGGTTTAAAGAATAATAATAATAAAATGAGCAATGGCAGGAAGACTTTGGCCCTCCAGAAAGGGGCCTGGAAGGACAGAGAAATTCTTGAACTCACTGTGCCAGAGTAGGGCTGACAGGGCTCTCTGGCTCTGCTTCCTTTTCTCTTGCCAACTTGTTAAGGACAGAGATGGCCTGGGGGCAGAGACACAATATGGGTTTTAGAGAGTGATGTCATGCGGCTCACTGACACCCGATCACTCAGCAGAAACTGCCCTGCTGTTGTTATCAGAGTTAGGGAGGAGAGAATTAGAACTTTGGACAATGGCTATCGCATCTTGCACAGATGTGCCCTTTATAGAATCTGCCTGCAAGATGACAGAGGAATCACGATGTAATGGGGAATGTAATGGGTAAAAGTCAATAATTCCAGGGTTATTGATTGTAACCGGCTCTATTCTCTTAAATTTTATATTTTATCCGTTTTTTACTTATTTGATTGTATCTATGGATATACAGATACACGTGTGTGTAGCAATCTATATGGATATTTATCCATTTCAAGTCTCTTGAATACTCATTTCTCACAAAGGCACCTGCTGTAGAAGATTGGATCTCATCCAGTTGATTATATTTTTTTCTTTTAAAAAAATGATAGTAGTAATTTTCTGTACTTAGGAGGAAGAAGGAGGAATTGAGGAGGTGAGGCAAGCCCGTGCCCCCGTGTGCCGTGCTGGCCTAGATCATCGCAAAGAGCGTTCGATGGCAAAGCCGGGAAGGTTTGGGGAGCGGTTCTGAATCTCTTGGGTCCCCAGGGCCCATCATGAGGCCTCAGGAGGACACATTCATCTTCTAGCAGATGAAGTCCGGTGAGAAACCACCAAGGACAAATGTTAGGGTCCCCAGTGGTTTGCTATCCCAGTTGGGTCTGAGTTTACCTTAAGAAATTCTTTTGTACTCCTAAGAGTTTTAGGAAGACTTTCCATATGAGAAAGAACTCTATCCACATGCAGAGAAAGAGCTGTGGAAACAGAAATGAAGAAGAAAAACATATGATTGATCACATAATTCAATGGGGATATGATTGGGGTTTTGATGTTAAAGGATCACTCTACTGCAAATATGAATAATAAGGGAATAGGTTTTGAACAAGGATACATGTATAACCCACTGGAACTGCTGGTCAGCTTTGGGAGTGGGGAGGAAAGGGGAGGGGAATCATGAATCATGGAACCATGGAAAAATATTCTAAATTAATTTTTTTTTAAAAAGGAAGACTTTCCAGTTAGGAAAGTGGCGTCATCATGCATGCACATCTGGAAAAATTCTCCATCCCAACTCTTCCCCAGCCTCTCCTACAACCCCAAATCAAGGAGGTAGGGACAGTCTCTTCCAAGGAAGAAGGAGGAAAAAAGACATAAGTATATAACTTGATGGGTATTTAACTGAACAATTAGCCTGGTCTGTTTGGTATGCCTCAGTGGAACGTATCTTCGAGGGAGAAGGGATCCCCTAATTCAGCCTGGGACCCATTTTATAGATGAAGATAGAGAAGTTAAGTCACTTATCTAGCCAAGGTCATACAGAAAATTAGTGGCAGAGCCAGGGATGGATATGGGCCTTCCAATTTCCATTTAGGAGGTCTGTCATAAAGTTTGCTAGAGCCTAGATAACAGGAAATACGTTATATTTATATCCTCTAGTTGCCCTTCTTGATTTACTTCCCTATCTTTCCCTATAAAACTCCTAGCCAAGTGTCTGGAAGCTTGTGGACATTTCTTATGGTTTCCTTGATGAGTCAAGGAACAATACTAAACCTCTTCTTCTTGAACACATGCATCATTGGCTTTTCTGGCCTCAGGAGGAGATGGAAGCTTTGCACCCATGGTTTGTAGCTTACCTCGATGTAGTTCCTTATTTATTTGGCATAATTCCTCTTCAAACTGGTAGAAATCCCCAGATCATGAGTAATTCTCATTATCACTGCCATTTTTTATTTCCTTCCCTGAGCAAAGGAAGAGAAAAGCCCCCCAAAGTGAAACTCTCCCCTCTCCCATTCAGTACTGCCCTAAATAAACCAACCTTGCAGATAGAACCAACTGAACTCCCAGCCCTTTCACAGTACTCTGCCCACTAGTACTCTCATCTATGTGCTAGGGATGGAAAAGTAGTTCCAGAACAAAGAGTGGACTTTATATTTTTATTTTCACTGCTTTTCCACCTACTGACAGATTTCTTTTAGGCCACAACTCATTTCTTTCAGCCTTGGAGCTGCTACTGATTTCCAGGAGGTGTCCAGGCCTTGGGGTGCTATCTGGTGCAATAAGGAATTGTCTGTCAGTTCTTTGCAAAGCTTCTCTTCTTGCTATTTTTGTATGGATAAAAACCTCTCAAGTATATTGTTGCATTTAACTTTAGGGAGAAAGGGGAAAAGTAATGATGAAATTATTGAATTTTAAGAGTGAGAAGAGACCATCGAGATTATCTGCTTCAACACTTCATTTTTTGCAGATGAGGTGAAGAGACTTGCTTTGCCTGAGGCCATGCAACTAGCTAGCATCAGAGCTGAAACTAAAACCCAAGTCCCCAAACTCCTAGGACAAAGTACCTTCCTCTTTAACACACTGAGAATGAAAGAGGAAGAGGAAGGGATTGTTTCTTTTCTCTCACCCCTCACATGCCAAGTCCTGGAGTTGGGTTAGATCAGGGGACACTCAACAGGTCAATCACTTATTGGTCTTGACAGCTTCCCGGCTGGCTGTCACTCCTGTCAGTGACTTAAAATCTTGACCATCCCCGTAAGCACTCCATGATTGCCATCATCATCTTCCACTTTCCACAATCCCCAGCCAATTTTCTTCACAGTCATGTGCCTCCTCCTCCATTTCCTTCCCTTCCCTCTCCCTCCCCAGCCTTGGCAGCAATCAACATGATGACTTAGGAGAAATCAGAAACAGCTCTGGAGTAGAGAAAAGGTGAGGATTCCCCCAGCTCTCCACCCTAGTTTTTGGCTCTGGGGGCTTCCCTCCCACCACCCTTAATCCTTTTCCTTTTGCTCCAAAGTAGGCGTCTTCTGGACTCAGGAATTCCATGCCTGCTTGGATTTTGTCTTGTCACCAGCCAGACACTGATGCTCTCCCATCCAGGCAGTGACCCTGTATTTTCAGTCGCTTGGGCTGGACTTCCTTTGCTGTCACTAATGAGCTGTTAATAATACAACCATTACCTATGCAAATGAAGGGAGCTAGGGCTGGGTTTGAAAAGTATGAAAACCGATTCCTTCCCATTGCTAAGTAATAAATCATGTTGGCATGGTTATTAACTGTCTTAACGAGTTGTCCCCCAACCTCTGAAGGCCCTTGTTTTCCTGGCTTATGATTTCATTAACACACCTCCTGTAGGACACAGGAGATATAAAAGGTAAATGTGGTTCAGAGTCAGGAGTACCTGAGTTCAAATCTGACCTCAGATACTACCTACAGAACCCTGGGCAAATCACAACTTCTGCCTGACTCAGTTTCCTCCAAAGAAAAATAGGGATCATAATAGCATGTACCTCCCTGGGCTGTTGTGAGGATAAAATGAGATAATATTCATAAAGTGCTTAACAGAGTCCCTGGCACATGGCAAGTATTTAATAAATGTTTATCCTTTCCCCTTTCCCTCCCTTGATGAAGTGAACTGAATATCTGTTGCTTTGAGCAGCCCTGTGCAGCTCCAGAATGAAATTTTGTTTACATTTGTTTACAGTTTACATTTACATTTACATTTTGGGAGAGGAATGGAGAGGTGGTTCTGGAAAGAAAATTGCTATATATTTCAGATGTGTCAGGGAATGGAGAGCACAGCTCTTCTTTTGTTTTGATATTTTATTTTTTTAAGTTCATTTAATTAATTAATTTAGAATATTTTCCCACAGTTACATGATTCATGTTCTTTACCTCCCCTTCTCCCACCTCCCTCCCATAGCCAACAAGCAATTCCACTGGGTTTTACATGTGCCATGATCAAGACCTATTTCCATATTATTAGCATTTGCACTAGGGTGATTGTTTAGAGTCTACATCCCCAGTTGTATCCCCAGCGAACCATGCGATCAAGCAGTTGTTTTTCTTCTGTATTTCTGCTTCCACAGTTCTTCCTCTGGATGTGGATAGCATTCTTTCTCATAAGTCCCTCAGAATTGTCCTGGATCATTGCATTGCTGCTAGTAGAGAAGACTATTATATTTGATTGTGCCATAGTGTATCTGTCTCTGTGTATAATGTTCTCCTGGTTCTTCTCCTTTCACTCTGCATCAGTTCCTGGAGGTTGTTCCAGTTTACATGGAATTCCTCCAGTTCATTATTCCTTTTAGCACAATAGTATTCCATCACTAACAGATACCACAATTTGTTCAACCATTTCCCAATTGAAGGGTCTCCCCTCATTTTCCAATTTTTTTGCCACCACAAAGAGCATGGTTATAAATATTTTTGTACAAGTCTTTTTCCTTATTATCTTTTTTTGGATATAAACCCAATAGGAGCATGACTCTTGTTGAAACATTGGAGATACTTCCAGTTCTATGCTATACTAACTAGTTTTTGAGGTGCTTGAAAGAATGACAGCAGATGAAGACCCTTCCATTCCAGAAAACCAATGAATAGACTCAGTTGACTAAAGACCAAGTATTTTCCACCAAGGGTGGGTGTGAAAGGGTCAGGTGCTTCCAGACTAGAACATGCTCAAGATCACCATGATGCCATTTTCTATCCATGTTCAGGAATGATGAAGCTGAATGGGAATGGCTGTGACTGGCAGCTCACCAGTCATTCAAATAATGAATCTGAATCAGATAGGATCTACTCTGATGAACGGAGACTCTGCCATTCTTCTTGCTCATCCCAGAGTCCCTAGATCATCCAGAATTTGGACCCCAATGATAGATTTGAAGAAGACCGACCTAGGCAGACCTGTGCATGTAAATGTTAGTAGCTTTGTGCTAGCTCCCATTTGAGGTAGGTTCCCTCCCCTTATTGCCCCCAATTTTTAGTCCTAATTTGTTTCAGAACTGTACTACTAGGGAAGAGACATTTATTAAACACCTACTGTGTGCCAGGCATTTTACTAAGCAATTCACAAATATCGAATTTTGAGAGATCTCATTTGATCTTTACAACAGCCTTGCGAAGTAAGTGCTTTTTTTTTTTTTACCATTTTCTAGTTGAGGAAACTGAGGCAGACAAAAATTTAAATAAGTACCCAGGGTCACATAGTGAGTAAATGTCTGAGGCTGAATTTGAACTCAACTCTTCTTGACCCCAGACACAGGTCTGTATCTACCTAGCCTCTTCTATCTCATTCTGTTCTACTTTCTATATAATATCTTTACCACAGAAACACAAAATGTTAGATAAGGAATGGGCCTTTAGTCCATTTGGTACAATTCCATCACTTTAGACAAGAGGAAGATGAGGCCCAAACAGATGAAGTGACTATGTCTGAATCCTATAGTGATCTGGCAATAAAGTCAGGATTAGAACAGGATTTCTTGACTTCTAATGCAGTGTCTTTGCCACCAAATATGCAGTCTCCCAAATGGTGTTCATGAGACCTTATTTTCTCTGACCTAGCAATGAAAGTCTTGCCCAGAATGCCCAGTGCTAATAGGCTTCATGTCTGGCCCCATCCTCTATTGTTTTTCCCTTATTTCCTGCCACCTGTGGCTTTACCAACAATGCCAGTTCTTTGATTATGAGGCCTTTACTCTCTACTCATTCCTCACTCCCCACCTCTCACCACTGCCAAAAGTACATCGCTCCTGGTGGGTACCATGTTTTCTCTCTCTCTGAGTCCTCAGAGTCAAAGCCCCTAAGTGCCTAGCTCTCAATTGACACATCAGTCTAGGAAGAAAAAAACAAGCTTCTTTCATAGGACTGATAATGAAGCCTTTAACCTGTGGAGAGCATGGACAGAGAGGGAAAAGCACAAGTGTAACCTCAGGTGCCCACTGGAGACTTTGACCCTTCTATGGAGACTGAGACCAATTGGGAGTAGGAGTAGGCTGACTGGCTGTCTGAGGCTTGTGGTAGCCAGGGGACTCAATGAAGCAGACAGACTAAAACAGTTCTGGTATCTTATTGGAGAACTATCTGTTATTCTCAAATTGTAGAGTAAATGAGAGGAGAGAGTGAAGAGTCAAGGGAACCTCTGAAGGCCCCGACTCTGGCCACAAGCTGAACTCCATCCTCTTCCTGGGAATTATAGCTCCTTTTTGGAACAGATCCAAGAGTTCATATCCTAGGTTTCAGTGAAGGCTTTAATTTTTTCATTGTTTCCCTTGATCTCCAGACTCCAAGACAGAACAAAGCCTCTTGACCTTTGTACGAGGCGCATCCATCCCTATTTGCCTTAAGCTCCTCTCTTCCCTGGCCTCTTCCTCTGTTGCAACTCTTAACTGCATGACCACACCAGTGTCTATTCCTCCTTCTTTTGTTTTGTTTTGTTTTTGACTCTTGCAGCCACAAACTCAGATCACAAGATGTGTTCTCTGAAGTTTATTTACTTAGGAAAGGAGAAGTATAAATTCAGAAATAATACACATGAATAAGGTTATTGTAAATATATGTATAAAAGGTATTTCTTCCCACTAAAATTTCCAGTCTTTTTAATCAATCAATCAATTAACATTTATTTAATGTCTACTGTTGTGCCAGGTACTGTGCTTAGTGCTAGAGATAAAAAAGAAGCAAGAGACAGTCAAGGAATTCCCTCAAGGAATTTACAATGTAATGGGAGAAACAACTGTGCAAACAAATATGTACAAAGCATACTATATCCAGGATAAGGGGGAAATAATTAAAGAGGAAATGCATATGTGGTTGGGGGGTGGCACAGCTCAGTAATTCAGTAGAGAGAGAGTCAGATCCAGAGATGAGAGATCCTGGGTTCAAATTTGGCATCAGACACTAGGTGGTTATATGACCCTGGGCAAGTCACTTGATCCCTATTGCCTAACCTTTATTGCTCTTCTGCTTTGGAACCAATACTTAATATTTATTCCAAGACAGAAGATAAAGGTTAAAAAAAAAACAGTGGCTGGGGAAGGCTTCCTGTAGAATGTGGGAACTCAAAGGAAGTCAGGGTGGTCAACAGTGTAATTACACTAGAGTGTCATGGGTCTAATCTGAACCATGACCATCTCTGGAACATTCACTTTTCTCATGGCCCCCGAAGAGAATTGTGTTTTCCTTCTCAGGACAGTCCCAGGCCAATTTTGGATTTGTGTACCTGGGTACTCTGAATCTAGTTCAATCTTAGGATTCATTCAGAAAGCTTCCTCTTTGCATGGTAGGCTTGGGAGTATTCTCCTCATATTTCTATACAATTAGGGTATTCTAGTTACATTTCAAAATTTCAATTTTATTTATTAATTATCTCTAAAGTTGTCAATTTGATGAGCTTTCCTTCCTCCACCCGAAGAAGGGGTGGAAGATAAAAAGAATGATCACATACAACTGAAGTTTTTCCCATGACCCAGAAAATGTGACAATTCAAATACCCAAGGTCCATTCCCCAAACACCAGAGAAGACAATGCCTTTGCTTGTAGACCCCCTGACTGTGTCTCATATAGATGGCTTTTATGTGCTGTCCTGATTACTCTCCCTCTGGGGACGATGATCAGAGGAAGTGTAGTATATATAGGAAGGTGTCCTGTGTGTGTCTGTGCTTGTGGTATCAGCTGCCTGAGAGCTGATGTTTGTCTTTGAGGGGAGGGAGTGTGACGACAGTCTAATAGTCTTATTTTTAACCTCATTCATTTTTTTATAAAACATGACCCTGATAAGTGGATGTTTTATCTCTTTTTGAGCCACTCCCCTGGCAACTTTACCGTGCCCTTCTGTGGAGTAGAAACTTCTTAAATTTTTTGTTTTGTTTTTCTGTACCTGACAAACATCATCAAACGTGAACTATTGCATAGACACAAAGGAACAGGTAGAGAATTGTACAGGAAACCAAACTCACATTTGAAAAAGTAATATAATATTCAACATGTTAGCTTTAAAGCTGGTCTGCTTATCCTTGACTCCTGAATCTCTGTCTGTTCTATTTTTAAAATGCTACAGTGTCTCTCCTTTCTTTTCTTTTTTTTTGGGGGGGTGTCTTCCTTATTGATAGTCCCTCTTCTCCCACCCCACTCCTTAATAAAATGTCCCTTGTAACACATCAGCATAGTCAAACAAAACAAATCCATACATTGGTCATGTCTGAAAATATCTATGACAGTGGAGTATAACCTTCTTGCAGGCAGACAGGGATCCTGTCCCTTAAAAAAAAAATCTTTGCACGCCCAGCCTAGCAAAACATTTTGCATATAGGCCCTTAATAAGTTTGTTGAATCGAATGTTCAACGAATGACAGTGATTTCAGGGGAGGAGACTCCTTCTCTCCTCCTTCTCTCCTCCCAAGCATCATGGTTCCTAGTGCAATGTGTCATGTTGGCATAGGTTGGCTCGCTGTGGCAGACACTCCTACCTGTCTGACCAGCTGTATTTGCGTGTACACAAAATGCTCTGCCCAGACAAGCAAGTTGGGAACTATTTAGAGGGTTGATGAGATCCTTCAGCTTATTTGCCTTGGAGCCCAGCGGAGGCTGGGACATTGATAACAAACACATTTTTTCCCCCAAGCTAGGCCAATCAGCTCATGTCCAAATGATACAAAGACATCAAGTGGTGAGGCTGAAGGCTGTGAAGTGGTGGTTCTAGAATGATTTCTTCCTCCCTTTTCCTTGTTGGGTTTCCAAAGACTTTGGTGAGGATAGCGTAGCACAGGGGGTCACCATTGTTTTCTGAGATTGGAGAGAGAAGAGTGGAAGTAAGAGGAATGGGAAGTGGGAGGTGGGGGGGAGGAAGAAGGGGAACTGATGAGTAAAGGCAGGACTTATGCTAAAAGCTCCAGGCCAGGGAAATAAGTCACAGCTCTATCTGCAAGGCTGCCTTGTCTTCTTGCTTTTTCTTCACATCATATTGACTCCCCCATCTGCTTGTCATGAGTCAGATGCTGACAGTTTTCTCAGCTCCAGTGATTTATCAGTGAGTAGAAAAAGATAATTGACCATCATCTCACCTCACCTCTCCTCTCCTGTGCTGATAGAGAGAAATTTAGCTGCCTCATTCTACTATAATTTCATATTATTCCCCACCTTTTTTCTCCCTGTTTCTCTCCGAGGTTTCCAAAAGTGATTGATGATTTGCTATCAAATATAAAAAAGAAGCTAAAATATCATTGGACAGTTTAACAGCCTTTAAAATATAATGGTCTCTCTGGCTGGACATCCACAGCTGAAGCCAGAGCCCCGAAGGTCAGACTTTAATGAACTGGTGAGAATTAGAGAGGGAAAGAGAAAGTGATCAGTGTCCAGAGCCTGCTCCACAGTCCACTGACCTTGGGGGAAGATGAGACATTGTTGTGGATGAAGGCCCCCGGCTCAGCATTCCTTGGGGATGTGCCAAGACCATTGGAAGCCTCTGGTGAAGGCAGCAGAGGTAGCTTGAGACCAGAGCACAATGTCCTTTGGGTTCACCCCCAGGAGAAAAGCCTTTCAACTTTTTTTTTCCTGTTATTGGGGCCAGAGCCAAACTTCAGCCTTTGGGGGCTCTGACTCATTGGGCAACAGACAGGCTGCAGCTGAAAATCTTTCTCTACCATCAGCCCTCCAGCTCTCTGCATTTGTATAACTGAAGCTCCATTAGCAGAAAATGCCAATGTAATGGTCTTACCACTTAAGTGTGCTGCTGTAATACCCCCATCCATTAGAAGATAAATCAGGATCCTACAGGAGACCCAGCATCCTCAAAGGGAATGGGTCCTTAGAGGCCATCATATCCATCCCCTTGACTCTGAGCTGGATTATTTTATCTGGATCTAGCCCTCACTGAGGCAATCATATCCATCCCCCTGACTCTGATTGCCCTGTCTGGACCTAGCCCTGAAGGAGGTTGGCCAATGAGAAATCCCACATTCTTCTTGGTGTCTATCAATGTCTCTGGATTTGTGATTTTCCTAAATCCTCTTTCTTAAACCTTAAGCCATTTCCACATATTCATTTCCCAAGGGAAGGGGGGACCAGCTTGTTCTCCTCCTTTCCAGACATTTACCTTCCCTGGACCTTATCAAAGGGTAGTGATGGAGGAGAGGCAGGTAGCAACAGATTGACATGGGTCTGCAGCACCAGGATAGTCTTTTTATTTGGATGGGGGGATCCTGAGTAAAAGAAGAGTTATGCCGTATCAAGGGAATGAGACCCTGGGGCATGGCAGTGAAAGTGTGTTCCTTCCTTTCTCAGAGACTGTGGGCAGTCTGCCTTTAAATGAAGCTTCCCCAGGAAGGGCCCAATGCACAGTCACTCCAGTGGAAAGCTTTTTCCCATTAGAAAGATTGCTCTTAGAAACATCTGCCCAGAAGCAGTCTTGTTGATTTAAGCATCTTTGCTTTTAATTTTTGGTACCTTTCAGAGGGAAAGAGAAAAATAAGGTTAGTTTCCTGAAGTGTAATTGTTTTGGGCAGTTATTTATTAATGAAAAGGAACAACATGTCAACAAGCCCCGGGTTTAGCTGTAGAACTAATGTTAGCCAAGACGCAGGTTACAAGAAAGGTAAACTTGCTGTCAGTCTGCATTTGGGTAGTTCCATGATCGCCTATTAATTACCTATGTTCTGGGCTCAGCCTGGGGGGCAGGTTTGCCTCCCTCACCCTGGTGAATGGAGAGAGTTGGGACAGAAGTCCAAGGGGGAAAAACCAAGTCCCTTCTATAGTATCTCTCTCTGCTTAGGGGATCTCATAGAGTGGGATGACTGTCTCTAAAAATCCTTGTGGTATTTGATCTCAGCTTGTTTCTCAGAGAGGCACATGGATAATGTTGATACAAATCTTTGTTGATAATATGGGGCACCTTCCCACCCCCCCTCCCCATCCCAGACTTACCTGGTTGAGAGTGAAAATGCTTTGATAAAGTTGGGTGTCAGATTTAGGGAGGGTGCTGATGAGACTGAAACAACTTGAGATCCTCAATCAGCAGAATCCGGAAGGGAAGGTATTAGGGATTCATAACAATGATTATGTGATGTCACATATTTAACATTATAATCTCCTTTGATTCTCTTCTCTCTAACCCTCTCTAACCAATCAGTCCCCAAGTTTTCAGGGGAGAACCATTTTTGCAAAGGAAAAATGGAAACCTGGAGATAGTATCTCAAAAGAACTTTGAACAATAATAACAAAGGACTGAGGATCTTCCCACAAGTTTGGAGAACAAGAAAATTTTGTAGTTATCTCCATAGAGTACACCATATTTGTATTTCTGTCACAGTCAAGTTCCCAGTGCAAGTGGCTCTCCTTCCTAGAAAGGAGACCCAAGAGACTTATGGAGTGCCTTTTTGTTCTTCAGGTTATTAGAGAGACTGGAGTGTTCCTTTTAAAAAGTTCTAGAAATGGTACTCAATGTGGAAACAAGGTAGAGCAAATCTGAAGATGGGGAAGGAAAGTCTTGACCTCTGACAGGAGGTTCGAAGGTAGGAGAAAGATAAGAAGAATGACCACTGAACACTTGAACTTGAGTAATATATATGAAGCCTTGAGGGAGAGAGGGAGCTAGAGCTTCTTAAGAGTCAACTACTGCTTGTTCTCCAATGAATGGTGAAGTGGAACCATGGGTAGTCCCATATGATAAATCATTCAGTAAAGGTCAGAGGAAGAGATGGTTGGTAGTTGAGGATTTCATGCTGAAGGGTAAAAACAGCTATGCTTTTGTTTTTTACTTTGTGAGACACAGGATAAATATCTTTGAGAAGAATAGATCCCAAACACAACAATGAAACTCCCAACATTTCACAAAATCAGATGTCTACTACCTTCTTTCTGGGGAATACATGATACAGCCAGAACAAATGATATAGCCAGAAAGAATCTGGAAAGCACTGCTAACCATTATGAAGTTTTGGGCAAGATACTGAGAGATTTAAAGGGCAAAAGTGGCATTTTCATCACTTTTGCTGCTGGAAGACAAGGGCTTCAGAAGAGAAAGTGAAATCTGAGAAATGAACAGCTAGCTAATAAGTATTATATTATTGTTACATTGCATATTATATATAAAAATATATATTAACACAAAAGAAGCTGGTGACTGAGGATGGGAGTTAGATTCAGGACTTTGGCTTAAAATATAGGGATGCTAGGATAGGGGTTGGGTATGGTGAATATCCACAAAGGGATAGTACAAATATATTTAGTTAGTCTTGGAAATTTAATCGCAGAGCCTCAGTGTTGGAAGCAACCTTAGAAGCCATTTAGCCTAACATGAAAAGGAATCAACCTTTATAATGTCATGATGTAGGTTCCATTTCCGAGATATATAAGGAACTGAATCAAATTTATATGAATAAGAGCCATTTCCCAATTGATAGTCTAAAGAATATGAACAGGCAGTTCTCAAGGGAAGAAAGCCAGAGTATACTGTTCTTTTTTCTTCTTCTTAATCAAACTAGTGCATGGTTTATCTTTTTCATTGTTTTTTTAAAACTCATCTCCTAGTTTTATTTATTAGATCAATTTTTTTCTCCTGGTTTTTTTTTTTAGCTTCTTCTTTAATTTTCATTATTTCTATTTTGGTGTTTAATTGAGTTTTAAAATCTTGTGAGTTTTCTGTATTTTTAGCTGCATTCTCAATTCATTTATCTTTTTGCTGTTAATAAAAATACTTAATAAAATAAATTTCCCCATTTCCCCATAGAGCTACTTTGGCTATATCATCCCAAATTTGGAATCTTTTCTCATTGTAGTAATTTTCTTTAATGGCAGCTCTTTTTATAGTGGCAAAAGTTAAAAGGATGCCCATCAGTTGAAGAATGGTTGAATAAATCATGGTATAAGAATGTGATAGAATAACATTGTACTATAAGAAATGAGGAAATAGATGATTTTAAAGAGATATGGAAAGACTTGTATGAATTGATACAGAGAGAAGTGAGTGGAACCAGAAGAACAATGTATATCATAACATCAATATTATAAAAATGAACAACTTGAAGATTTCTATAAATTTGATGATGAAATAAGCAGAACAAGGAGAATAATTTATATTACAATATTGTAAGAATAAACAATATTAAAAGTTATAAGAACTATGATCAATACAATGACCATCTATGATTCCAGGGGACCAATGATGAAATATACTCTCAAAGACAGAGTTTAGGTTATAGAATTTAGAAGACTTAATGGTATAGAAAAATACAAGTATAAGAAGAATTTACTTTGCTTGACTATGAAAACTTGTCATAAGAAATATGTTTTTGATTTTCCAAATGGGATAGGAAGTAGAAAGGAGAAAAAATTGTTTTAATAATTAAAAAATACAGATAGAGGTTCTAAGGATATGGGATGGTATATGTTGTATTATTAAGTTTTGTTTAATTATTTTATTTGTTACAAGAGACCTCTAGAGCATAGAGTGAGGGCACTCTACAATTATGATGTAAAAATAAATACATTAGTAAATATTATGAGGCAACAACCAAGTTGATGTGCTAGAAGGAAAGCAAATAAGCATATATTAGGTGCCTATTATGTGCCAGTCACTGTGATAAGTAAGCATTTTACAACTGTTATCTCATTCAATTCTTAAAACAACCCTGATAGTTAGGTGCTATTACTATAATCATTTTACAAGTGAGGAAACTGAGGCAGAGAAAAATTAAGTGACTTGACCAGAATCACAGTTAGTAAGCATCCAAGGCCAAATTTGAACCTAAATCTTTTTTTGACTGTAGTAGGTCGGTGCTATATCCACTATAGCAGCCACCTGCCTGGATAAAATATTGGACTTGGAATCATGAAGAATGGAATTTGATGACCCTGGGAAAGTCAATTAACTTTTTACTATCAGTTTCCTAATATTTTTAGAGATGATAACAATAGTTTCTATTTTGCAGAGTTATCAAGTGAGATAACACATGTAAAGCATTTTTACAATTCTTCTTCTTCTTCTTCTTCTTCTTCTTCTTCTTCTTCTTCTTCTTCTTCTTCTTCTTCTTCTTCTTCTTCTTCTTCTTTCTTTCTCCTCTTCCTCTTCCTCTTCCTCTTCCTCTTCCTCTTCCTCTTCCTCTTCCTCTTCCTCTTCCTCTTCCTCTTCCTCTTCCTCTTCCTCTTCCTCTTCCTCTTCCTCTTCCTCTTCCTCTTCCTCTTCCTCTTCCTCTTCCTCTTCCTCTTCCTCTTCCTCTTCCTCTTCCTCTTCCTCTTCCTCTTCCTCTTCCTCTTCCTCTTCCTCTTCCTCTTCCTCTTCCTCTTCCTCTTCCTCTTCCTCTTCCTCTTCCTCTTCCTCTTCCTCTTCCTCTTCCTCTTCCTCTTCCTCTTCCTCTTCCTCTTCCTCTTCCTCTTCCTCTTCCTCTTCCTCTTCCTCTTCCTCTTCCTCTTCCTCTTCCTCTTCCTCTTCCTCTTCCTCTTCCTCTTCCTCTTCCTCTTCCTCTTCCTCTTCCTCTTCCTCTTCCTCTTCCTCTTCCTCTTCCTCTTCCTCTTCCTCTTCCTCTTCCTCTTCCTCTTCCTCTTCCTCTTCCTCTTCCTCTTCCTCTTCCTCTTCCTCTTCCTCTTCCTCTTCCTCTTCCTCTTCCTCTTCCTCTTCCTCTTCCTCTTCCTCTTCCTCTTCCTCTTCCTCTTCCTCTTCCTCTTCCTCTTCCTCTTCCTCTTCCTCTTCCTCTTCCTCTTCCTCTTCCTCTTCCTCTTCCTCTTCCTCTTCCTCTTCCTCTTCCTCTTCCTCTTCCTCTTCCTCTTCCTCTTCCTCTTCCTCTTCCTCTTCCTCTTCCTCTTCCTCTTCCTCTTCCTCTTCCTCTTCCTCTTCCTCTTCCTCTTCCTCTTCCTCTTCCTCTTCCTCTTCCTCTTCCTCTTCCTCTTCCTCTTCCTCTTCCTCTTCCTCTTCCTCTTCCTCTTCCTCTTCCTCTTCCTCTTCCTCTTCCTCTTCCTCTTCCTCTTCCTCTTCCTCTTCCTCTTCCTCTTCCTCTTCCTCTTCCTCTTCCTCTTCCTCTTCCTCTTCCTCTTCCTCTTCCTCTTCCTCTTCCTCTTCCTCTTCCTCTTCCTCTTCCTCTTCCTCTTCCTCTTCCTCTTCCTCTTCCTCTTCCTCTTCCTCTTCCTCTTCCTCTTCCTCTTCCTCTTCCTCTTCCTCTTCCTCTTCCTCTTCCTCTTCCTCTTCCTCTTCCTCTTCCTCTTCCTCTTCCTCTTCCTCTTCCTCTTCCTCTTCCTCTTCCTCTTCCTCTTCCTCTTCCTCTTCCTCTTCCTCTTCCTCTTCCTCTTCCTCTTCCTCTTCCTCTTCCTCTTCCTCTTCCTCTTCCTCTTCCTCTTCCTCTTCCTCTTCCTCTTCCTCTTCCTCTTCCTCTTCCTCTTCCTCTTCCTCTTCCTCTTCCTCTTCCTCTTCCTCTTCCTCTTCCTCTTCCTCTTCCTCTTCCTCTTCCTCTTCCTCTTCCTCTTCCTCTTCCTCTTCCTCTTCCTCTTCCTCTTCCTCTTCCTCTTCCTCTTCCTCTTCCTCTTCCTCTTCCTCTTCCTCTTCCTCTTCCTCTTCCTCTTCCTCTTCCTCTTCCTCTTCCTCTTCCTCTTCCTCTTCCTCTTCCTCTTCCTCTTCCTCTTCCTCTTCCTCTTCCTCTTCCTCTTCCTCTTCCTCTTCCTCTTCCTCTTCCTCTTCCTCTTCCTCTTCCTCTTCCTCTTCCTCTTCCTCTTCCTCTTCCTCTTCCTCTTCCTCTTCCTCTTCCTCTTCCTCTTCCTCTTCCTCTTCCTCTTCCTCTTCCTCTTCCTCTTCCTCTTCCTCTTCCTCTTCCTCTTCCTCTTCCTCTTCCTCTTCCTCTTCCTCTTCCTCTTCCTCTTCCTCTTCCTCTTCCTCTTCCTCTTCCTCTTCCTCTTCCTCTTCCTCTTCCTCTTCCTCTTCCTCTTCCTCTTCCTCTTCCTCTTCCTCTTCCTCTTCCTCTTCCTCTTCCTCTTCCTCTTCCTCTTCCTCTTCCTCTTCCTCTTCCTCTTCCTCTTCCTCTTCCTCTTCCTCTTCCTCTTCCTCTTCCTCTTCCTCTTCCTCTTCCTCTTCCTCTTCCTCTTCCTCTTCCTCTTCCTCTTCCTCTTCCTCTTCCTCTTCCTCTTCCTCTTCCTCTTCCTCTTCCTCTTCCTCTTCCTCTTCCTCTTCCTCTTCCTCTTCCTCTTCCTCTTCCTCTTCCTCTTCCTCTTCCTCTTCCTCTTCCTCTTCCTCTTCCTCTTCCTCTTCCTCTTCCTCTTCCTCTTCCTCTTCCTCTTCCTCTTCCTCTTCCTCTTCCTCTTCCTCTTCCTCTTCCTCTTCCTCTTCCTCTTCCTCTTCCTCTTCCTCTTCCTCTTCCTCTTCCTCTTCCTCTTCCTCTTCCTCTTCCTCTTCCTCTTCCTCTTCCTCTTCCTCTTCCTCTTCCTCTTCCTCTTCCTCTTCCTCTTCCTCTTCCTCTTCCTCTTCCTCTTCCTCTTCCTCTTCCTCTTCCTCTTCCTCTTCCTCTTCCTCTTCCTCTTCCTCTTCCTCTTCCTCTTCCTCTTCCTCTTCCTCTTCCTCTTCCTCTTCCTCTTCCTCTTCCTCTTCCTCTTCCTCTTCCTCTTCCTCTTCCTCTTCCTCTTCCTCTTCCTCTTCCTCTTCCTCTTCCTCTTCCTCTTCCTCTTCCTCTTCCTCTTCCTCTTCCTCTTCCTCTTCCTCTTCCTCTTCCTCTTCCTCTTCCTCTTCCTCTTCCTCTTCCTCTTCCTCTTCCTCTTCCTCTTCCTCTTCCTCTTCCTCTTCCTCTTCCTCTTCCTCTTCCTCTTCCTCTTCCTCTTCCTCTTCCTCTTCCTCTTCCTCTTCCTCTTCCTCTTCCTCTTCCTCTTCCTCTTCCTCTTCCTCTTCCTCTTCCTCTTCCTCTTCCTCTTCTTCTTCTTCTTCTTCTTCTTCTTCTTCTTCTTCTTCTTCTTCTTCTTCTTCTTCTTCTTCTTCTTCTTCTTCTTCTTCTCTCCCCTATGTTTCCCTCTTCCTCTCTGTCTCTCTGCCTTTTCCTGTCTCTCTCTCTGTCTCTGTCTGTCTGTCTGTCTCCCTCCCTTTCCCCCTCTCCCTTTATTTTTTCTTCCAAACCATTTTTTAGATTCCCAGGCTCCCTTCCCTCATAATCAAAAGGGTTTTAAAGTTGAAAAGGGAATGAGAGAAAAAAGTACCTATGTATATCTCTTAAGCTAGATACTAGAGTCGGTAACTAAAATTCTGGAAGAAGAATAAGGGTAGAACTGTGCCAAAGTTTTGGAGACAAAACCTATATAGGATCCTTAATATAATATATGACCTCAGATATCTATACAAAAATGGATATAGCAAAAAGGCAAATTTAGAATCATATAAATCACTGATATATGCTTGATAGCTGGGTGATGCAGTAGATAGAGCACTGAGCCTGGAGTCAGAAACACTTGAGTTCAAATCTAGTAGCTCTGTCTACCTCAGTTTCCTGCTTTATAAAATAATAACACATACCTCCCAGGATTGTAATGAGAATAAAATGAGAGGACATTAGTAAAGTGCTTTGTAACCTTAAATGTATAAAATGCTATGTTAGCTTTATAAAGTGCTTTGTTTGTGCTACTTATTACTACTACTACTACTACTACTTGGTAGGATGAGATCAATGACTAGAATATGGCTCTGTTAGAATAGAGGAATAATACAAGGGACCACTAGGTGGCTTAGTAGGTAGAAAGCCAGATTTGGAAAGAGCAGGTCCTGGGTTCAAATTTGACCTCAAATACTTTCTAGCTTAATGACCCTAGACAAACCACTTGACCCCAGGTGCCTAGCCTTTATAGCTCTTCTGCCTTAGAACCAATACTTGGTATTGATTTGAAGACACAAGGTGAAGACTTAAAAACAAACAAACAAAAGAATAAGGAAAAAAGTAGGGGAGATTAGAGTGACATGCGATAGTAAGAAGGTAGGGAATATAAACTTCTTCAGAGTAAGTACTGTTTTGGTTTTGTCTTTGTGTCCCCAGTACCTAGCACAGATACTTGAACCTGATAGGTGCTTAATAAATGATGCTGTGTTGAGGAAATCTAGGAAACATGGTGGAGATCTTTTGAATAAAAATCCATGGAGGCAGAAATATAAATTATTTTGTCCTTGGAGTCTACTATAGACCAATCAAACAGACAGAGGAAGATGTTGAGAAGCAGATCAAAAGCTTCTCACAGAAGCATATTGAGGGATTGGGGCGTGCATTGTGTGGCAAGGAGAGATAGAATCAAATGATCTGGGTCTCTGCTAGAACCCTTTCTCTGATGAAATCAGATCAGCTAATGATTTCTTACCTTAATGAAAATTTCACTCATAAATTATAAAAGAACTAACAAAGTAAAACTTTATTTTGGATTTGATTTTTTAAAATACATTTTTATTGACATCATCTTTATTTCTGAATATATCCATTCCCTATCCCTACCCATGAGCCATCCCTTGTAACAAAGAATAAGAAAGAGAAAAAAATCAGTTCAGCAAAAATAACCAACCTATCAAGTTTGTCTGATAATGTACCTGATATTTCACATTCATACTCCTCCACCTCTGAAAAGAAGGTGCAGAAATATGCTTTCTCAACTCTTCTCTGGGGAGCAATCTTAGTCATCATAATTACACAAAATTCAGGTCCCCTATCCCCATTTACATTGTGGTTTTCATCATACATATTATTTTCTTTTTAATTTGCATCAGTTCATATTGTTTTTTTCTCTAATCCTATGTAGTCTTCATATTCGTCATTTCCCACAAAAGTAAAGTAAGATCCCACTCTATTTATGTATCACATTTTGTTTAGTCATTTCCTAATTGATGGGTTTCCACTTGCTTCCTATTCTTTGCTGGACAAAAAGAGCTGCTGTGAATATTTTGGTATATATGGGAAATTTCTTTCTGCCTTTGATCTCCTTGAGGAATATGTGTAGTGAGATCTGGGGAAGACTTCCTCTGCAGACAGCTAGAGAAGTTTCTCAAGAGTTTAACTTCATGAGTTTCTGGGAAATAGTCATAAACAGACAGTATTGTTTCTTCCTGTCCTGAGAGAGATTGAAAGACTATTTTTAGTAGATGTACACAGTGGCTTGGGATTGAGAAAAGTCAATAAAAGGGTGATTTGAGAGAAGGAAAGGAGTTTCTGAGGTAAAGGCACCAAGTTGCTGCCTGATTAATACTGGTGTTGCCGTAATGGCAGCCCCAAAGCTGTGGATGTGTAGGGTTGGGAGGAGGCTGAAGTGGAGGTTTTGGAGAGAGTTGGTTAAATGAGAGAGGAGATGGGTGTTAGAGAGGCCCAGTAAAGAGGAGTGGCTGGCTGTGGCAGCTACTCAGAACTCCTGGATTCCATCATGGCTGGTGCTATTAATCCACTAAGGCGGATAAGAAAGCTATGGCTGGGAGTGTGTGAGTGAGGATGGTGGGTGGAGTTCAGGGGAGGGGGGCATTTGATTGATGATGATCTTTTTCTCAGAATTCAAAGAAGTAGTGAAGTATTTCTTTCTTCTCTTTCTCTCCTTTTATACCAGAGAGGATGGATGTTTAATCCAAAGTTTTCTATTCTTTGAAGTTGTTTACTTGCTGCTTTATTTAGTACTAAAGCTGGCCTATTTGAGATAAAGGGACAATCTTTACTTACTGCTTTATTATCTGAGAAGGGCAAGTTGGAGAGAAAGTGGCCAATGACTGACATGTTATACATATGGAGAAATAAAAAGGACAGAGGTTCAATCCCTCAGTCTAAAGTGCTAAGCTTTTATCTCAGTTGGGGGCTCCAAGCTAAAGGATAGCAAATCTTAATTATATTGGTTTTTAATTTTTTTTAAAAAACAAATGTCCTAAAGTTAGGAAAGTTGAATTTAGAGTCCCCCTACCTCGTGTTCTCCTCTTATCCCTCATCCCATAGTTGAGAGTGAGTTATTTTTGCTGGCTGGGAAGAGGCTGGATTGTCTAGCTATATTTTGACTGCACTGTTCCTTCACCACACATGCATGTCCAAAGAAAGCTCTTTTCAGGGATGGAATTGAGGGCAATTATTAGAGTGTTGGATACCTCCTAGTGAGAGGAATGTCCAAGCCCAAGTGGCATCTTTAATCTCTAACCCTTTATAAGGCTAGATAGGCTTATGGGATTTCTGAGTCAAAGGTTTTAGATATTTAGTCACTTTTTAACAATTAATTTTTATTCAGATGACATGTCAGTACAATTTTTAATATTTGTTTTCTGATATTTTGCAATCCATGTTCTTTCCCTCCCTCTTACCCCTTTCCCTTCCCTGAGATAGGTAATATGATAAAGGTTGTACATATATTTTCATATCCTGTTCATCATGTTGTGAAACAAGACATATCGCTTGCACTAGAGAAAAATTCATGAAGGAAATAAATTGAAGAATGGTACGTTTCATTTGGAATTCATCTGCTCCTTCTATGGCAGTGGATATCCTATTATATCACGAGTTCCTTGAAGTTGTCCTGGATCTTTGCTTTGCTGATAATAATTAAGACATTCACAATTCTGCTCACTTCACTTTGCATCACTTCATATAAATCTTTCCAGGTTTTTTTTTTTGTGATCAACTTGTTTGTCATTTCTTATGCCACAATAGTATTCTACTACAATCATATACTACAACTTCTTCAGTCATTCCCCAATTGATGGATATCATTGCAGTTTCCAGTTTTTGGCCACCACAAAAAGAGCTGCCATAAATGTTTTAGAACATATAGTTTATTCTCCTTTTTTGTTTTATCACCTGAGGAAGTAAACTTTATAGTGATATTGCTGGGTCAAAAAGCATACACAATTTTATAACTCTTTGAGAATAATTCCAAATTGATCTCCAAAATGGTTATATCAGTTTACTGTTCCACCAACAAACAATTTACAGTATTAGTGTCCCCATTTTCCCACATCCTCTCAAACATTTGTCATTTTACTTTTTTTTTATCATTTTAGCCAATCTGATAGGTGTGAGATGATATCTCAGAGTTGTTTTGATTAGCATTTCTCTAATCAACAATTATAGCATTTTTATTATAGTTACATATAGCTTTGAATTCTTCATCCAAAAACTGTCTATTCATATCTTTTGACCATTTATTAAGTGGATAATGGTTCATATTCTTATATAGTTGACAAAGATTTCTATGTATTTTAGATATGAAACCTCTATCCAAAAAACTGTCTATAAAATTTTTCCCAACTTACTGCTTTCCTTCTAATCTTGGTTTTTATTTGTACAAGAACTTTTCAATTTAATGTATTCAAAATTACCCATTTTATACTTCACAATGCTTTCTATCTCTTATTTATTCATAAATTCTTCTCCTACCCATACATCTGATAGGTAACATGTTCCTTGTTCTTCTAATTTGCTTATGTTATCTCCCTTTATACTTAGATCATGTATTCATTTTTATCTTATCTTTTTTAAAGCATAATTCCAAATGTTTTTTTGCATCTAATTCTAACTAAAAAGGAAGGACTGATTGCTAGAATGGAAATGATGGAAAGTTTAAGAATAAATGACCATGCCATTATAGAATTTATGATAGAGGAGAGGAAATCCAGGAATAATCTAACATGAATCTCTGATTTGGGGAGAGCAGATTTCAAAGGATTCAGGAAAAGGATACTGTCTATAAACTAATATTCTATAGGGAAGGTCATCTCAGTAATGATGGGTAGCTCAAGAGAATGAAATCCTGAAGGCATAAAAGGAAATAATTCCAATGAGGAGGAAAAATAGGAGTTGCTGAAAAGAATGATGTAGACATATGGGAAACCCATTGACCTACTTAGATGTATGGAAATTCTTGTACAAGCAATGGAAACCAGGATAGGCAACAAAAAGAAGGCTCAAGGAAGCCCTAGGAATACTTGAACAATGGGAGATTGAAATGGGAGATTGAAAATGGGAGATAAAAGAAGGCAGAGAAAGGGCACAGATATTTAATTCTTATTTTGTTTCTTTTTTCACAGAATCACAATAGACTTAGAGACTGAAGGGGCCTCAACTTTCTTATTTTACAGATGAAGAAACTGAGGCTCAGTAAGGTTAAGTGACTTGTTCCAAATCACATAGGAGGTAAAACATCAAGAGTGGGACCTGAATCCAAGTGCTCTGACTTTAGAGTAAGTTCTCTTTCTTCTGTACCAAAAGAAAATACTCTTTAGACTGGTAAAGACAGAAGAAAAATGGCTAAAAGAGAGTGGGGGCACTAGTCAACTTCTGGCTGGATTTCCCTTATCTGGGTGGGAAATTTTGGAAGAGACTTTTGATATTGATGAATTTTGGCAATGTATTTGGAATTCCTTAATTCCTATAGAAAGTTCTCCTTAGGGACCAGGACAGATACCATTCCAAACTCCAGAATAGGGGAGTTTAACCTCTCTACCTAGAACAGGCAAAAGCTGCTGGCCTCACTCCTCTCTCAGGAGCTCCTCTAAGCTTCTGAATTCTTATTTTTGACAGTGGGAAAGAATCTAAAGGCACTACTGGTTTCCCAAGCCTAGACTTGAGTGATCTCAGAAGGATTTAGCAGAATGATACATTATCTCCTTGCCTAGCCCTTGATAAGGAGCTGGTCCTTAGTAGATGTGGCTACCCTGGTAGGGGAGTTGAAGTGGGAAGGTAATAGTCAACCCCAAATGTTCCTAGCATGTGGAACAGGGAAGGACCCACAGGAGGTTCTTGGCAGTATTACATAGGCTAAAGAAAGAAAATTGGCTCTTTGAGTATTTGGGGGAGGTGGGGGTAAGGATTGTCAAAAGTTTTTTTCTGCATTTATTGAAATAATAATATGACTTATTACTTCTATAATCAATTATGTTGATAGTTTTTTTAATATTAAACCACCCTTGAATTCCTGAATATAAGTCCTGTTTGGTCATACTGTATAACGTTTGTGATATATTGTTCTAGTTTCCTAACTAGTATTTTATTTAGGATTTTTGCATCCATATTCATTAATGAAATTGGTCTATATTTTTCTTTCCCTGTCTTTACTCTTTCTGGTTTAGGTTTCAGCATCATATTTACTTTATAAAAGGAGTTTGGTAGGACTTTTTAAATGATTTCAAATAAATGATTTAATACTGGAATTAGCTGATCTATAAATGTTTGGTAAAATTCACTTAAAAATCCATCTGGTCCTGATGCTCTTCTTGGGAAGTTCATTTATGATCTGTTCAATTTCTTTTTTTTAAATAGGTTTATTTAGATATTTTATTTCCTTCTCTGAAAGTCTAGGCAGTCTATATTTTTGTAGGTATTCTTCCATTTTATTAACATTGTTAAATTTTTTGGTATATAATTAGGCAAAATAACTCCTAATAATGGCTTTGATTTCATCTTCATTGATGGTCTATTCATCTATTTAATTTTTTAATGCTAGTGACTTAGTTTTCTCCTGTCTTTTTAAAATCATATTAACCAATTATTGATTTAGTTTGTTAATTTTTTCACAAACATCAACTCTTAGTTTTACTTAATAATTTAATGGTTTTCTTACATTCAGTTTTATTAATTTCACTTTTAATTTTTAATATTTCTAATTTGATATTTAGTTGGGGAAGGGAAAGAGTCTAAGAAAAGTCATAAGTATCTAATACTCAATTTGGCCCCATGGACAGTTTTCTAAATGTAGAATTTTTAGTAGAGACTATCTGTAGCTAAATAGGAATACTGAGGATTCAAGCCTGAAAAGCATGACCTCCAACACCCAAGTTTATTGGAGCAAAGGCAGAAAGGGAATTAGAAAAACATGATAAAACCATTAGAAGTGATGTGTTTCAGTGAAAAGAGAACTGGATTCTAGAATTAGAAGACCTGCATTCAGATCCTGGCTCTGCAATTTACTGCCAGTGTGATCTATGGCAAATCATTTAATCTCTCTGGACTTCACTTTCCTTAACTATTAAAAAAAAAAGGGGCAAATTGGACTAAATGACCTCTAAAGTACCTTTCACTACTAAATCTATAATTGTGATTGTATGATACCTAAGATAAAGAGAGAGAGCAGCTAAGTGGTATAGTGGATAGGGCATTAGGTTTAAAGTCAAGATGATCTGAACCAAAATTTAACCTTAGACACTCGTTGTATGACCTGGCTAAGACATTTTTTCCTTGTTTGCCTCAGTTTCTTCATTTGTAAAATGATCCTGAGAAAGAAGTGACAAACCACTCTAGTATCTCTGTCAAGAAAATTTAAAAAAAATTTTTTTAATCTTGCCTTCTGCTTAGAATTAATACTGTGTACTGGTTCTAAGGCAGAAGGGTGGTAAGGGCTAGGCAATGGGGGTCAAGTGACTTGCCCAGGGCCAAACAACTAGGAAGTGTCTGAGGCTAGATTTGAACCCAGGATCCTTCATCTCTGGGCCTGGTTTTCAATCCATCAAGCTACCCAGATGACCTCAGTCAAGAAAACTTTAAATGGGGTTAGGAAGAGTAGAGCATAACTTAAACAACTGAATAACAATAAGGTAAAGACAATACCTCACTGAGCTTAATGAGCTTAAATCATCAAAAGGAGGTGAAGGAACTGGCCAAAGGAAAGACAGCCCTACTGTTGGTGAGGTCTGAAAAATCAAAGGAGGGTAAATGTTCTAGAGTTTTTTTTCTTTTTTTTTTTAGGAGAAAGTAGAATCTACAAACTATAAGCCAGTAAGCTGTATTTCATTTCCTGGAAAAGTTCTAGCATGGTTAGCAAATATCTCAAAAAAGAAGTGGTTACAAAGAACCATCATGGCTTCATCAATAACAGGTCATAAAATTCATCTGGAAGAATAAAAGGTCAAGAATCTCTAGGCAAATAATGAAAAAAATTGAAAGGAAGGGGGACCTACTATTATCAGATCTTAAGTTATACTAGAAGGCAGTAAATATCAAAATGATTTATTATTGGTTAAAAAATAAAGAAGTCAACCAGTGGAACAGATTAGATGTATCCCATACAGAAGCAGACACAGTAGTATATTGTTAGATAAACTCAAAGACCACAACTACAGGGGTGAGGACTTGCTATTTGACAAAAACTATTGGGAAACCAGAAAACAGTATGGTAGAAATTAGATATAAAAAAATCTCACACTGGATACCAAGAAAAGTTCTAAATGGATATGTAAATTGGATATAAAAGGAGATATAAAGAAATTAGAGAAACAAGGAAGAAATTAACTTTTGGATTTATGGATAGGGCAAAAGTTCGTAATCTGACATGCAACAGAGAAGATCAAATAAAAGAAAAAAATGAACAATTTTGATTATATGAAATTGAAAAGTTTTTGCACCAACAAGACCAATACAGTTAAAATTAGAAGGGAAAAGGAAACAGGGTGAAAAAAATCTTTAAGGCAAATTTCTCTAAGGGTTTTATATTTTTATGTAAGAACTATACCAGAAATCAATTCAGATTTATGAGAATAAAAGCCATTTCCCAATAGATAAATGATCAAAAGATATGAATGGGAAGTTTTCAAAAGAAGTCCAAGCTATCACCAATCACAAGAAAAAGTGCTCTAAATCACTAATAAATCAGGAAAAGCAAATCAAAGCAACTTCGTGATTCCTTTGAGTATCCATCATATTGGTAAAGATGACAAAAGTGGAAAATGATGGGGGCAGCTAAATGGCTCAGTGGATTGAGAGTCAGACCCAGAGACAGGAGGTCCTGGGTTCAAATTTGGCCTCAGACACTTCCTAGCTGTGTAACCCTGGACAAGTCACTTGACCCCCATTACCTAGTCCTTGCCACTATTCTACCTTAGAACCAGTACACAGTATTGATTCTAAGACAGAAGGTAAGGGTTTATTATTGGAGGGGCCATGGGGAAAAAAGCCATACAAATGCACTGCTAGTAGATGCGAATTGTTTCAACCATTTTGGTAGTAACTTCAAAGTCATAAAACTGTGCATAATAGTGGTGTCATTACTAGCCTCACAACCTAAAGAGATCAAAAGAGGAGATAAAGAACCCATAAGTTACATATCTATACATATATGTGTATACACACATATATATTTATATGGCAACTCTTTTTGTAGTAACAAAGATCAGAAACTAAGAAGATACTCATTTATTGGGAAACTGAAAAGCACATATGTTATGCAAATATAATGGAATATTATTGTGCAATAAGAAATGAAAAAATGATTTCAGAGTAACATGGGAAACCTGAATGAATTTATGCAGAATGAAGTGAAGAGTACCAGGAGAACAATTTATATAAAGACATTAGAGAGAAAAACAATTTTGAAAAACTTAAGAATTCTGATCAATACAATTACTAACCACAATTCCAGGTGACTGATGTTGAGCATGACTTGAACATGATGAAATACATAATTCTTGGCAGAGAGGAGATGAATTCAGGGTATAGATAAGACATATATTTTTATATTTATGGGAATTACTTTTGCTTGACTATATGCCATGTATATATATTTGTTACTAAGCGAGGTTTTTCTTTTTCTCAACTGGGGGTGGAGTGGGAGAGTAAGAAGGATATGGATAGGATAGCAAAAAAGGAAAACAAAAGGAAAGGAAGAAAGAAAAAAGGTCAATAAGCAATATACTTACAAGCTGAATTTAACATATATTTAAGATATGAAAAGCAAGCTATACATAATTGAGACTTGCTGATTCAAGTACAATCTTTTTTTCCCTGTTCTCGATTTAAAAATAATAATTTATTAGATATTTGTTAAGTTTGGTACAAGATTAATAAATTAAAAAAAAAACAAACACCACCACCACCATCAGATCTTTCAAAATCTAATCTTGTCCCTCCCTTTAACATTGTTACTAGACAGGTAGATCAGTTATAGGAACAGGCTATTTGGCTTGTATCAAAAGATATGACAACGTTTCTTGTAGAAAAGATAGAGAGAAATGAGATAAAGTTAAGATACAGAATAGGTTGAATGGTTAATCCAAATGGCCAGGATATCTCTTAACAGTGAAATATTGACTTGCAAAGAAGTCTCCATTGGCATGTCCTAGGGATCTGTGTTTATCCCTGCGCTTTCAAAAATGTTCATCCATCTCCTCTTGGATGGAAGCAGAGAGAGCGCTAGGGCAGCTAGGTGGCACAATGGATAGAGCTCCAGTCCTGTAGTCAGGAAGACTCATCTTCCCGAGTTCAGATCTGGCCTATGTGATCTAGCTATGTGATACCGAGGAAGTCACTTAACCCTGTTTGTCTCAGGTCCTCATCTGTAAAATGAGCCCGAGAAGGAGATGGCAAACCATTCTAGTATGTGTGCCAGGAAAACCCCAAATGGGGTCATGAAGAGTCAGGCATGACTGAAAACAACTGAACAACAACAACAACAATAAAAGCACAGTTGAAAGATTTGCAGATGATACAATGCTGAAAGGAAAAGCTAACAGACTGGAAGACAGGGTCAGCACTAAAAGACATGAACATGTAGAACTATTGGACTGAACATCAGAAGAACTTTAATACTCATAAATGTGAAGTCTTAAACTTGGGTTCAAATAAATCATCTTCACAAGTTTAAGATGGGGGAAGTTTATATATTAAATTAATATTATATATTATATGCAAATATACATATATTGCCTAGTTAACAGTTTATCTATTAAAATACCTGGGGATTTTAGAGGACTAAAAGCTCAAAGTGAACTAATAAGAGCTGAGAAAGCTAATGTGACCTTAGGCTGTGTTAAGAAATCATAAATCAGAAGTTGAATAAGATTTCAGAGGCCATCTAGTTCAACTCCATTATTTTATAAATAAGGAAACTGAGGCCCAGAGAAGTCAAGTGTCTTGCCCAAGATCACATAGGTAATTATCAGAAGTAAAATTTGAACCCAATTCATTTAACTCCAGAATCAATGTTTCTACCTCTTATGCCAAGTCTTAATCTGCCTTTTCTATAGTTTTGATTATATCCTATTTTATTTTAGTCTTCTCCCCAATTCTGACTTTTTTCCTAGTCTTATCATTAGATCATGCAGGATATGGTAGTAATGTCTGGGTCATGGTAATCCAGAAAACAGAAAAATACAAAGTGATCCTCCTTCCTTTTAGGATTGGGGAAGGAAGAGGAGAAAAAAAGATAAGGATTTCATTTTGTAGTGATGGTAAGAAAATGGTAGAGATGACAGTATCAAGAATCACACAGATTTTAGACCCTCTATAAACATTAACTATTGATACTATAAATATAAAATCCTTGTCCAATGACCATGTTTATGTACGATGAATTCTGTAGGGCTGCATTGAAAACAAGATAGCTTTCTTTTAGCTTTAAAATTAAAAATTAGACCTGTCAGCTAAACCAAACATGAACAATTTAGCCAGAAATTTGAGGACAGTTCCATAAAAGTACAAAGGTGATCATTTCCCTGATCTACTCTCCTCAGATTACACTTGGAATATCATATTCAATACTGGATGCCACATTTTAGGAAAGACTTTGGTGGCTGGAATGTTTCCAAAGAACAATCAGAATGGTGAATAGTATCCAGATCATGCCATATGGTTGAAGGAATTGGGCGTGTTCAACCCAGAGAAGAGAAGACTTAACTGGCTCCAGTGGAGCAAGCCAATATTTCCTGCCAACAGGGAGACTGAGCATGGTGGAATGCTTGAACTTAGGAATTCTGAACTGTGGTGTCTGAGCTAAGTCTGCCACCAACATGGTGCCGCAGGAGGGAAGTGGTAGGAGGAGAGACACTAGGCTGCCTACGGAGAGGCAAAAGGGTCTGGGTCAGAACCTGATCAGTCATATAGATGACTGGGTCAGTGGACACTGCACTTTCTGCTTGAGTAGAGATAGGGAGGTTAAGTCTCAAGAACAAGAAAAAAAGAAGAGAGACATGATGTCTCAGCTGGATGGATTAATCTGTTGAATTCCCTAAACAAGACTGTGACACTAATAATTGGCAACTTCCTCTTGGCTGGTCTTGTTCCTTCCTATTCACGATAGTCTTCATCACCTCCCTCTTCAGTCTCAACTGATGTCCTCAGATGAGGGGGTATAAAGGAAAGAGATCTTTAATCTAGGGTTGGCAGAAGCATTTTCAGTTTTGCTCTCTTAACTGGCCTTTAAGACTCTTCTCTGTTTCCTATGTAGCATAAGACAGTGCAAAAAATTATATCCTCTCCTTTTTTTCTTTTCAACATCCCATGTGGTAAGTGGCAGCATAGAGAAGAGTAGCCTTTATTTCATTTTTTAATTTGAAAAAAATTTAATTAATTAATTTAGAATATTTTTCCATGGTTACATGATTCATGTTCTTTCCCTCCCCTCCTCTTACCCCACTCCCGTAGTACAACGAGCAATTCCACTGGGTTTTATATGTGTTATTGATCAAGACCTATTTCCATATTATTAATATTTGCATTAGGGTGATTGCTTAGAGTCTACATCCCAATCATATCCCCACTGAACCGCGTGATAAAGCAATTGTTTTTCTTCTGTGTTTGTGGATAGCGTTCTTTCTCATAAGTCCCTCAGAATTGTCCTGGGTCATTGCATTGTTGCTAGTAGAGAAGTCCATTACATTCGATTGTACCACAGTGTATCAGTCTGTGTACAATGTTCTCCTGGATCTGCTCCTTTCACTCTGCATCAATTCCTGGAGGTCTTCAGTTCACATGGAATTCCTCCAGTTCATTATTCCTATGAGCACAATAGTATTCCATCACCAGCATATACCACAGTTTGGTCAGCCATTCCCCAATCGAAGAGCATCCCCTCATTTTCCAATTTTTTGCCACCACAAAGAGCGCAGCTAGAATAGCCTTTATTTTATTGAACTTTGAGGTTCTTTTTTCTTTGACCAGCACTTTCTGTCTCAGAAACTCCACTCTGGTGTGTGATGAGTAACCAAATCCTTATTTCTAACAGTAAACCATAACCAGGCAGTGCACTTATGTCTGAGTCACAAAACAATTCTAGGATTTACAGTTTCTCAGTTATTAACATCAAAGTTCTGTAATAATATGCAAATGATCATCTGGAAGGCACTCAGACCAATCTAGATAAGAGCATTCTCTATAGGAAGTTTTCTTCATGTTTGTCATAAACAAGTTCCATATTCGTTTTTGTCCTTTTCAAAAAGCAAAATTGCCAAAGTGTGAAAGGGCACACCCTTATTAATTTTACCTGGAAAGGCTAAATGAGGCTAGATGATAGACCAAGCTCTTGTATTTGTTTTTTATTGTACTTTATTCAAACTCTAAGTGCAAAATTTTCTTTCGGAGTCCCATTTCCTAGGAAGAAGAAACATGTGTATTAAGTATGATTTATTTAATTTTTCTCTTTATTCAAAGATATACTCTTTTTTCAATTACATGTAATAACAATTTTCAACAATTATGTTTTCCAAAATTTTAAGATCTAAATAGTTTCCCTCCCTTCCTTTCCTCCCCACTCTCAGTGATAGTAAGCAATTTTATCTGGGTTAAAGTTTGATTTATTTTCATTGTTTTTGCTTACATGTTAGGAGTTAATAATTCTTCGAAATATTGCTGCTTGCAACCTCATAGTTTATATGCTAAAATGACAAGAGTTTTTTTCTTTCTTTGTAACTTTCTCTATAAGCTTGGCTCCCTCTTTCTTCTCCACCCCTAAATTTAAGATAATGAATGGTACTTTTCTTCCAGGTCATTATTAGGATAATTATTAATACTAGATTAGCAGACTGCTCACCAGGAGAGAGAGCTATTTCCTGAGATTACCAAGTACACATCAGCCTTCTGCTAATTATTAGAATTTTCCTATTATAGATTTCTTCCATATAGTGGCTACCTATATCTAAGGCCACTGAGAGTCTTAAATGTAATCCAAGACCAAGTTGCCCAAAGGACCAATCATTAGTTTGGAAAAGACTATTGGCTCAGCCACATATGCTATGGCTAACTAGTACTCCTAAATTATTAAAGATGATTTAAAAAAATTAGGGTCATTGGTAAGAATGGTTTGAAGTAAACTGTTTTTTTAAAAAAATCTATGTAAGGAAGGACAATCTAGACTCTTAACTTCATTGCTGCCAATGACTTTTCCTGTAACACTCACTTGGATGCTATTTTTTTAAAACTAGTATGTCAAAGGCTGATGGAGGACTAAGTACTCTATAAACCTAGAGGGGAAATGCCTTCTCAGTTGGAACCACCAGAGAATGTCTGGCATGTACTTATATATTCACTATTCCTCTGAGATTAAGCCAATAGTATCATATCATTCAGTAAGTTATGCTATAAAATATATGAGTTATTCTTTGGGTTTTGTTTTTATCTTTTAATAGCTCAGAGGTAAAGTTTATGATCCATTTTGAGAGCATTTGCTGTCAAATGTTGGGTAATGGGCAGGAAAGCTTGATAACCTCTCCAGCTCCTGGAATTAGTCCAACAGTTGCAGAAGACCATACCTGGAGTATTATGTTTGCTTCTGGGTGTCATGTTTTAGGAAGAACTTTAGTTACTTGTAGAATATTTGGGGGAGGGTCACCAGTTTAGTGAATGATCTCCAGTTAGTGTCATTATGGACCTCAGTTTGAGAAAAGGAAGATATAATGAGAGCATAAATAGCCTTCTTCAAATTTGAAAAGCTGTCATGTGGAAGAGGGATTTGATTTGTTCTCTTTCCCTCAGCAGGTAGAATTAGAATCAATAGCTCCAAGCAATTGAGAGGCACGTTTAAGTCTGATGTAAGTAAGAACATCACAATGGACCTCTTTGGAAGATAGCTAGAAAACCTCTACTGAGGCATACTCCATACAGCCCACCTTTGCTGACCAAAGACTTGATGTTATTAAACAAGTCTAGATGACCATTTTTCAGGTATACTCTGGGCCAGTGATGGTGAACCTTTTAGAGATGGAGTGCTGGGTACCGTCCCCTCCCGACTGAGTGCCATGCCCACCACCCCAAGACAGCATGCCATGCCCCTCCCTCACCATGGTGGGTATGCCGTCCCCCCTTACCCTACACAGGGGAGGGAAGAAGCACTCCCGTTGGGCTGCTGAGTGGAGAGGTAGATGAAGTGAAGAATGTCCTTAGCGAATATAGAGAGGGGGAGGGGAGTGGTCTGAGCATTCTGGTCCCCTCCAGCTCTGCTCCCTATGAGCCCACCCACCTTACCTCCTGTGCACTCCCATTGGGCTGCTAAGCAGAGGGACAGGGGTTGTGAAAAAATATCATTATGCACAATGGAGAGGGGGAGGGGAGCAGCTCTACCCAAGTCCCTCTGCCTTTCTAGTAACAAACTCTGGGAGGAGTGGAGGGTGGGGAAGGAGGGTGGCTGAGCGCCCACAGAGAGTGCTCTGTGTGCCATCTTTGGCACCCGTGCCATAGGTTCGCCATCATGGCTCTAGTTAACATCCTTGTTCATCTACGAGACAGAATTCTCTGTTAAATTCTGCTGAGTAGTCCGTCTTTCTCAGAATTTGAAGAGTTACCTAAACCTGATATTATACTTGCTAGTTCTCTAAAAGGCTGGATTTCCCAGAGCAGTCCAGATATAAATACAAGGGGTCAAGAATTCCCAGGGCCATTGTTTTAAGTCTTTGGGAAAATCACCATGTCATCCAGTATCTCAGTCTCCCTCCACACAAGGGAACTAAATCTTCTATGTTCATACCACCACTGGGCATCACTAGATTTCATCTGCCAGGGCGTCTCAAGGCATCTATATAGCCTTTGGGAAGTTACAGGGGAAAATGTTGCAGAATTCCACTTTGCCATAGTTGTGTTGAGTTACTGTTGGGTATTAACTGCTATAAAGAAGTGATAGGTTGCCAAGCTTTCTGTGCAAGTATCATTTTTATAAAGAAGTATGACAGAAACAGACATGGGCAATAAGTTCATTTTCATGGAATGATGTGTTTTGGCTCCCTCACCTAACTGGGCATTGCCTTGTACATCAGCCAAAGTTTTCCATTCTTAATTAACCCTGCCTGAGCTGCAGATTGGTGAACCACCTCTTACTTGATTTTCCAAAAGACTGTCAGAAGAACAAGCCCCCCACAGACACAGCCCATCATTTGTAAAGCACACTGTGTCATGTTTCTGACCTGGCGCCATCTTCCCTTGTCCTCTGAGCCTTTGTTGCAAAGAGGCTGAAGGATGCCAGGATAAGCAAAAAAACATCAATTCTCAGGGACACTTTCTGACTTTTGTGTCTATGGTTTGGAGAATGAATGGCTCAGCACTGCAGAAAGTAAAACTCCCCAAATGTCACCCATCATGCAAAAGAGACTCTTACAATGAGATTAGGTTGAACCACGGCCAATCAAAGTTGGAGTCTCAATTGCTCTATGACTTCATTTAAAGGGCCAGGGCCAGCATGAGAAAAATCAATACTGCATTTTCTTCATCATCAGTTCTGCTTTTTGCTAAATGGAAATGCTTTCATTCTCTCTCCTGTCCCTCTCCTCCTCCCCATCACCCTTGCAGATATCGATTCTCTCCACCCCACTCCTCTCACCCCCTCCACCATGTCTGCAGAACTCAAGTGAACAGCTCTATTTTAGGACAGCAGGGGAAGTTTGGCCTCTTCCTTATTAAATACCTAATGGCATTGCTGAGGATGTCAGTGGAGTCCATGGAAGAAGATTTGTTAGTACAGTTGTATTCGCTCAGCAGACTAGAGCAGAGGGGCCTCACACATGCCTGGTGCTACAGAACTATTGGATGTCCTCATTCTTGGAGGCAATGAGTCAATCATGTCCACGCCAAAAGCAGTTCAGCATGACCCCAAGGTCAAATGTGTGGGATCCACCAGGAAACAGAGCTGTCGAGGACCCCATTCAAGGTTGCTGAGCAACTGAGGTACCAAATTTGGGTCCTTGTTATAAGACAATCTTACCTGAAAAGTGATCATGCATTCAAGACCCCTAACAATGGCATAAGAGGGAAGCTCCCATATCCAGAGGTTCCAAGGAGGATCGGAATGGGGATCTTAAACAGTTGGATGGGTTTGAGAAAAGGAGAAAAAGGGGGAAAACTGCAAAGAAAAAAAGAAGAAAAAAAAGTTCTGTGGTCTAGAAACTCATTTCCTGAGGAACAGGCACACATCACATGCTCCCTGGGACTTGCAGAGAGCTCCAGGAAGCTCGTCCAGTCACTTAATAAGTCATTGAGGACGTGTGGTTTAATTAACTTGCCCAAAATTCCTCCTTTCCCTTTCTCACTTTTGCTATTAATATTTTTCGATATCTGATAATGCAGTGTAGTTAATTCTTTCTGGCTTTATAATGAACACTGCCATAATGAAAAAGGTTAGCAGTGCTTCAGGCAGCTTTTAATTATCCAGCCGAGCAGGTAAAAGCACTTTATTCTTCTCTTTTTTCCCCTTACTTAGCAATTAATGGAGGAGCTCGGTGGCACTTACTGTACCTTTTTTTTGTTTTCTAATGGATGATGCTTTGCTGATTGGGGAGGCATTACTGTCCCCCTGATACTTCGGAGCTGGGCCGCCTCAGCTCTGGTCTCGAGCACGTGGGAAATAGGCAACAACAAGGCAAACTTTTGCCAACTTAAAGCTTGATCTTATTAAACTGTGTACATCACTGGCAGTGGTTACCACTTCCTTAGTTATCATCTTTCTGGCCTTTACATTGCCATCTGGGAAGGGAGGCACTCAAGAAGAACATAATAAGGGTGAAAGTCTAAGAGATCAGGAGATAGAGGACCTGACTCTGAGCCCAGGCTCTTTCAATTTACTTTCTGGGTGACCCTGAGTAACACGAGTAAGTTGAGGCACATCTTTGAGTTTCAGGGAAAAATATGAAATGAAGGAGGTAGGTGAGAGATTTCTTATGTCTCCTCCACTTTTCATAGCCTACCCAGACACCTGGCTCACACTAATCAACTGTGTTAGTCTTATCAGGACATCTCATCTCCCTGGGTCTCAGTTTCCTTCTTTATAAAATGAAAAGGGGAAAGATTCCCATTTTGGACTTTCTTCCCTCTCCAGGTGGTATTCTGGTCTTTTTCTCTCATGCTACAGAAATCTCTTCATTCTAGAAGCTCATTCCAACCCTGGAATTCATCCTGCAACACTGGAATATTCCTAGTACCCTGTACCCAGTTGATCTTTCTCTAACTAGATGACTCTTCCCAGAACTTTCCTTTAAGGAGGGTGCCCAGGCCAACCATGTCTCCTTCCTCTCCATCCTGCACTCCAGACTCTCTTTACCATTGCCTCTAGCTGGTACCATTCCACCACTTCTCCCTCTGCTCCCACTAATAAGGCAAGATGTGACTTAACTTGAAGTTTTGAGGAATTTCTGTAGGCTGAGTAGAATATACCTATATCTATATAGATAGTTCTTATTCTATGTAAATTTGCATTATGCAAATTCTACTTTATGTAAAGAATTCTGAAAGAAATCTGTATTCCAAAAAAAATCACCTATGTTAACTTTACTGTACAATATCATGTTCTTTCTACTTCTGCCCCTTAGCCTGGCATTCTGAAGTCTCACATCAAAAAAACAAAAAACAACAATAACCAAAAAAAGCCCTTAAAAATCCTTCCAAGTGAAAGCAAAAGGAAGAACACTGAAGCCAGTGGATCAAGGGCTTGGCTTTAGATTGGCTTTTGCTCCCCTCTGCCCACTTGCCTTGGTGCCCAGTCTGTATCTCTGTCTTCCACTGGTCCATGCTAGGTATCTTGTGCCTATCCCTGGCCCCCTGTAGAGTCATCTCTGTATCTATGTCCAGCCCCATCCAAGCTCTGATATGTTCCTCCTCGGGGTTCAGGCCCCCCTTCTTTCTCCTCTTGTTCTCTCTTCTCTGTCCCCTGCTCCTATATATCCTTCAACTTTGTGCCCCCTCCCTTTATAGCATGGGCCACCTTCCTGCCTTCTTCCCTCCCTTCCCCACAACCCCAGGGGAAATTCACATTTCATAAAAATTGCTTTACTAAAGGTCTGCTGAACAGTTTGTAAAGTGAGAACTGTCCATATGTACATATCACACATGCATACAGTGTGATAAGTATATATACATATGTGAACACATTTATTTTTATATGTTTCTGACTATATCATATATGTGTTTATATGTATGTAACCACAGGCTCGTATTTTGAACTGCCCAGATAGACAGAGAAAATAATGATAAGTTCTAGGAGCAGGTTGCAAAGCTGACATGGAGACAGTAGTAATGAAAATCTTTACCTTTTCCAGAATCTACTGAAAAGCTGAGCAGCTGAGAAATTCTTGACTTGCTTTAATGAATTTTTTTTTTTCTTTCAGAAGTTTGTGGGATGGGAACTTTCTATTTTAGACCAGATTCTGACCAATAAAGAAATAAAAGTGATAGGAACATTGGGAGGAAGTAGCCAAGACATCTCTGAATTTATAATAATTAAAGCTGGGGAATCCAGGCATAGTTTGATATGTGCCATAGCCTGTGGGAGAGTGGATTTTAAAGAGTACACAGAAAGGAGGGGTAGGCTTCCATGGCCTAGATTTCTATAGGGAAAGATGGCTTAAGAAGAATGGGATGCTCACAAGAATATAATTCTGATTCACACAAATGATTATGATGAGGAAGAAAAGAAGGAGCTGTCTGAGGAGACTGATGAGAATGGACAAGGAACACATCAACCCACTCACATTTTTAAAAGTCACATAGAGAAGATGGAAGCGAAGGCAGAAAACTAAGAGTGAATACAAAATAGCGGAATGGAACTAAGAGAATAATACCAAGAATACTAAAGTCCAAAATATGCCAAGGCTTGCAATAAATGCTAAAAATGACAAAAAAAGACTGTTGCTTGAGGTGACTGGGATGATGGTAATGGGCAAGAGAATGGAGAGGGGTTACAAAATGTCGCGTGTGATGAATAACAAGTAGGTTAGTTTTGTTGGACCAAACATATAAGAAGGGGAGTAATGTATAATTAGGCTGGAAAGGTAGGTTGGAGCCGGGTTGTAGAGGGCTTTAAATGCCAAACAGAGGAGTTTATATTTTATCCTAGAGGAAATATGGTACCACTGGAGTTTATTCAACAGAGGAATAACATGCTCAGAGCTACAGTGAACAAAAATTGCTTTGTCTGCTTTGTGGAGGATGTGAAGAAGGGGGAGATGGGGCAGGGAGAACATCTAGGAGGTTATTGCAATTACCCAGAGGAGAAGTAATGAAGGCCTGAAGTGGGGCGATGGTTTTGTGAGTCGAAAGAGTGCAATAGAAGTTAGAGATGTCACAGAGTTAAAATCAACAAAACCAGTCTGCTGGGGGAGGTGGTAAGAAGAGCTAACTAAGGATGACTGAGATTTTTAACCTGAAAATATAGTCATGCCTTCAACAGGAATGGGGAAATTCAGAAGAAAGATGAGTTTTATGGGAAAGACAGTGACAAAGACTATTTTGGACATGTTTGGTTTGATGTGCCTATGGGACATCTAGCTCAGAATGTCTGGTTGGACAATGATAAAGTGGACTGGAGCTTGGGGCTGGAATTAGGATTAGAAATGAAGTGTTGGACTGGGAGGAAGGAAGACCTGAGTTAAAATCCTACCTCAACTACTTACTAGCTATGCAATTCTGAAATATCATTTAATCTCTTGGCCTCAGTTTCCTCATCTAGAAAATGGGGATAATAATTGCACCTGCCTCACAGAGCTATTGTGAAAATTGAATGAGATATTTTATGTATGGATGCTTGCAAAGCTGAAAATGCTATACAAATGTTTGTTATTATGTAGATCTGGAAGTCATCTGCTTAGAGATGATAAATAGACTCATGGAAAGTGATAATATGATCAAGAGAAAATAGAGAAAGAAAAGAGAAAAAGAATCTAGGGCATAGTCTTGTGGTAGAATAATGGTCAGGAGACAAAATATGGATAATGATCTAGCAAATAAGATTGAAGATGAGCAAGCAGATAGGTAGGAGGAGAACCAAGAAAGAGGGATGTTATGAGAATCCAGAAAGGAAAGACGATCTAGAAGGAGGAAGTGGTCAACAATATCAAATACTACAGAGAGGCCAAGAAGGATGAGACCTGGGGCAGCTAGGTGGCTCAGTGAATAGAGAGTTAGGTCTGGACACAGGAGGTCCTGGGTTCAAATCTTCCCCCAGACACTTCTTAGTTGTGTGACCCTGAGCAAGCTAACTCCCATTCCCTGACCCTTATAGCTCTTTTGTCTTGAAATCAGTGCATAGTATTGATTCTAAGGTGGAAGGCAAGGTTTTTTTTTTTTTTTTTAAATAAAAAGAAAGACGAAGACTGGAAAAAAGCCTTTCATATATGGGTATTAAGAGATCGTCATTGGTAATTTAGGAGAGAACAATTTCATCTGAGATGGTTGCAAACCAGATTGTATGAGAGACCCCAGTTGCCCTCAAGGAACTCAGTAAATTGTTGTTTTTCAATCATGTTTGACTCTCTGTGACCCCATTTTGGGGTTTTCTTGGCAAAGATCCTGAAATGGTTCATTGTTTCCTTCTCCAGCTCATTTTATAGGTGAGGAACTTGAGGAAACAAGGTTAAGTGACTTACCCAAGATCACACAACTAGTAAGTGTTTGAGGCAGAATTAGAATTAATGAAGATGAGTCTTCTTGATTCCAAGCCCTGCATTCTATCTACTGTACTACATAGCTCCCCTTGGCTCAGATAAGCTAAGATAAGCTACATTTAAAGAGGCTTTAAGAACTTAAAGATGTGCCTGTTGACCCACTGTCAGTGAGCTTTGAAAACTGGTAGGAAATAGCAAAGATGCTTCAGGATTAGATATGGGAAAATGTGGCCCTGATTTTCAAAAGAAAAAAAATAGGTGGATGTTTGAAACCAAAGACCATTAAACTTATTTTTTGATTCTAGACAGAGCTCTAAAAACATGCATTACAAGAATAACAGGAAACTGATATGGTGAGATCCTTAGTGCCATACTAGGTTAAATGAAACATGATGCAGTGGGTTCAGAGTCAAAGCACCAGGGTCAACTCTTATCTACTAGTTAAGTGATCTTGGCTAAATCATTTAAATTCTCTGGTTTATTTCCTTATCCTTAATGAGGGGGTTGAACCAGATGATCCCTGAGGTCCCTTCTAACCTTAAGATCCTGTAGGTAGAGCTGAATCATGCTAGATTAACTCAACTTCTTTTTTGGACAGAGTTGGGTGACTGCTAGCCCAAGGGAGTGCTAGAGAGTAGCTTTCAGAGGAGTTATTTGACAAAAATTAGTCAACATTCATATAGTGCTTACTATGTGCCAGGCACTATGTTAAGTGTTTCACGATTCTTATCTCATTTGATCCTCAATATGGGAAATAGGTGCAATTATTATCTCCATTCTACAGATGAAGACACTGAAGCAAACAGTTTAAGTGACTTGTCCATGGTCATACATGATGTAGTCATAGAAAAGATGGAGAAGAATGGGGCTGTATAATTGCACAATTTGATCAGAGCAAAGAGAAAAATCTAACAATAACAGTAAGCCCTTTGAGGTTTGTAAAGCATTTCCCCAAATATTCTCTCATTTGAGCTGCATAGCAACCTTTAGATGTAGGTGCTATAATCCTGTCCATTTTACAGATAAGGAAACCAAGACTGAGAAAGATTAAGTAACTTTCCCAGGTTCATACAACTATTAAGTGTCAGAAGCTGGATTTGAACTCATGTTTTCCTGAGTTCATGATCAGAGTAGTTCTATTCAATATAACTTCTGAGATAAAATAATAAGATGAAATGTGATTAAAAAGGAAAAAAAAACACCTTTTCAGGTTTAGCAAATCTACTGGCACAATTACAGGATGGAGGAAGAGTGGCTAGACACTAGTTCATGTGAAAAGCAATCCTAGGCTCTTTAGTGTTGTACAATTTCAACCTAAAGAGTCTGGTGTGATTAGGCAGTCAAAAAAAGGGAATGAAGAGCAAAAACACAGTAGCACAGTGGCCTAGAGATGGGAAGTCCTAGGTTCAAATCTGATCTCATACATTTCCTAGCTGTGTGACTCTGGACAAGTCACTTAATCCTGATCACCTAGTCCTTCCTATTCTTCTGTCTTAGAACAGATCCTTGGAATTAATACTAAGATGGAAGGTAAGGGGTTAAAAAATGAATGACAGTCTCTCTGGATGCCAGGTGATGGGATCCCATCAAGACAGGCACTACCTCCAGTGGTGGAGATCTCATTTTCTCATTCTGTGCAGCTCCTGTCTGTGCTCTCTCATACATCTTTCAGAGGCAAGTTGGGTGCCTTTTTCTAGATCTTTTAACACTGTAAATATCAGTGCCCTCCTCAGGTGGTCAATTTGCTCCCTCTCACTTTCCTTTAATAATAATAATAGTCAACATTCATATAGTGCTTACTATGTGCCAGGCACTATGTTAAGTGTTTCACGATTATTATCTCATTTGATCTTCAATATGGGAGATAGGTGCAATTATTATCTCCATTCTACAGATGAAGACACTGAAGCAAACAGTTTAAGTGACTTGTCCATGGTCATATAGCTAAGAAGTCTCTAAGGCCAGATTTGAACTTGGGTTTTCCTAACTCCATGATTTATCCTCTGTACCACCTAGTTGCTATTTAACTGGCCTATTTCCTTTTATGATCATACATTTCCTGGATGAGCACAAGTTGTGACTGATAATATGCTGTAATCCATCTATGCCCACCATAGGTCTTTCTGTCACTCTTTGGATCACTCTAAATTTTGACTCTTCAGAGATGGTGGAATTGCATAATTGGCAATCATAAAACATCATTAGTGTAGAGGCAGTGTGGCATAATGGATAGAGAACTAACCTCAGAGACATGAAGGCAAATTAATTCTCAGTCATTTTCTGTTTCCCTCCCTAGTGGTGGGAAAGAGTCAGAGGGCATGAAGAATCACACATTTCTGAGAAGTTATCTAATTTAACTATGAGTACTCAAAATATAATACCCTTGGTATTATAATTGGTCTATGGACCAATGAGCTAACATGCTATAGGAGAAACTAAATTATATCAATTTAGAGATTTCCGCTATAATTGAAATGAAAAGATATAAGGAACTTCCAAGGAAGGATGCCTCAGGTTCTCCCTGAAGAGGCAAATAAAGGAGATGATGGAAATTATTTTACCATGTGGCCCAGATCAGTAAGAGACATCATTTCATGGGATAGTTACTTTTTGAAATGCCTTGTAGTGCCCATGATGAGCATAAGCAAAAAATACTCCTATAAGGATATTTGTTGTTTAGGAACTAACATCTGTTTCAAAACATGAGAGGGGAAGGGAAAGTCTAGGAAAAATTCACCCAGAACCTCTAAACAAAGTCAACAGAACATTAATACTTATTTTCAGTGCAAAATGGGGCATATGAGAAAGTTATTGAAAATATAATAGAACATATGGTTCAGGATTAAGAAATGAACGAGGCTCAAAGCTTGTAGACTTCTCAGGATCTTCTCACCTATATATCGTGAATATTTATTATAAGAATTATTATTATTTTTATTTTAAAGACTGACTCTCCTTGCTTTACCCAGACTAGAAGTATAGGGGCTTCTCACTCCCTTGGCCCTACTTTGATCACCATGGGACTTTGATGGGCTCTGTTTCTGACTGAAGCCAATATGCCCCTCCTTAAGTGACCTGGTGAATCCCCAGTTCACAGAAGCACAATACATTAATGCCAAATTTAGTGCAGATCCTCGTTTAGCGTAAGCCACTGGGGCTGGCATTTTCTGTGGTGCAAAGAACTGGACATCGAAAGGATGACCATCAATTTGGAAATGTCTAAAGAAGTTATGGCATATGATGGAGATGGGATATTACTGTGTTGTAAGAAATGACAAAACAAAAATAATTATGGAAAAATTTGGAAAGACCTACATGAAATTATGAAGAGTGAAACAAGAAGAACTAAGAGGACATTATATATAGCAATGGAAATATCATTTGAAGAATGGCTTGTGTATCAGAGAAAGAACTGATAAATAGAAATAACTAAGACAAAACTTTATACATTTATCTTTTTGTCAAATGATGCCTTTTCTAATGGGAGGAGGAGACTTCTGGGTTAAGATGGTGGCAGAGTAAAAAGCAGCTGCTTAACCTCTCCTAACCCACACATACAGGACTCCTCAAGGGGACATAAAAAACAAATCCAGACAAATGAAGGGACCCCACAACAGGGCGCAGCATTGGAGGTACGTGGAATCGGGGCATTTCCATGCTATAACGGGGTAAAACTGCTCTCACTAAAACGTGAGCTGAGCAACCTACTCCCTCCACACATTCCACCTACAGGGCCAAAGCCAGCGCACAAGAGTTAGAGCAAGTTTGGGGCATCCATTAAGTTCTTGGCAGCTACCTGGGATCACCAGGACCTGCTCCCGAGAGCAGCAAGACTTAAGACCCCAAGAGGAGGGGGTAGCTGGGTAGCTCAGTGGATGGAGAGCCAGGCCTAGAGATGGGAGGTCCTAAGTTCAAATCTGGCCCAGACACTTCCCAGCTGTGTGACCCCGGGCAAGTCCCTTGACCCCCATTGCCTACCCTTACCATTCTTCTGCCTTGGAGCCAATACACAGTATTAACTCCAAGACGGAAGGTAGGGGTTTAAAAAAAAAGGACCCCAAGAAGCTAAAGTTGGAACACAGACCTTGAGTGTAGGTGTGGACCTTGAGCACAGGCACGGTACTTGGGTGGGGACCCAGTGCAGAGGGGTGCATGACTGTGGAAGAAGCACCCTGAGACTGTTAAAGGAGCACTGGGCAGAGGAACAAGCAAGGGGACCACCAGGAGGCTTGACCCTGAGAACAGCTAGACTTGAGACACTAGGAGCCTAAAGAGCGCAGACCAACCATGGGCGCGAGGATAAAGCTGAGAGGGCTCATGACGCTGTGACTCAGGTGAAAATGACTCCACAGCTCAACAGGGAGAGCCTGTCTGCCTCACCCAGACTTCTGACTGAGAAAGAAAAATATCATAATAAGAATGGCAAGCCATGTACAAGAACCTAATGGGAGGAGTAGAGTGAAGGAGGGAGTTAAATGGATATTTAAATGTAACAAATAAATAAATATTTTTTTAAAAGAAGAGAGTCAGAAGATGTTAGATATGGCAAAAGATAAGTTGGATTAATAGATAATAACCAACTGGTTACTGATGTGGGAGTTACTTTTGAATAAGTGGTCTGTATGCATTCAAACCATCCACATAATTTGCAACACCAAATTAGAAGAATAAACAAGAAAATGAGACTGTATAAAATTAGAACCTTTATCCTATGTTTCTAGTTCAAATGTCAGTTGGTCAAGAAACATTAAAATTTTTTTGTTTATTTTTAAAATATATTTTTTCCTCAAATACATGTAATAATTTTTCATATATGTTTCCTGAAGTTAAAAGACCCAAATTTGTCTCCCTCCATCTCCTCTCTCCCCTCCTGGAGATGGTAAGCAATTTGTTCTGGGTTATACATGTATTATCATGCAAACATATTTCCATGTTGTTGACTGTTGTAAGAGAATACTCATATAAAACCAAAATCCCAAAATAAAAACACAAATAAACTATATGAAATAATTATATTATGAAAATTTATATTTGAAAATTATATGCTTTCATCTGTATTCCAACTCCAACAGTTCTTTCTCTGGAGGTGGATAGAGTTCTTTACCATAAGTCCTTCAGAATTGTCCTTGATCATTGTATGGTTAATAAACATTTATTAAGCATCTACTATGTGCTAGATGCTGTGCAAAAGGAGGAGATGATGGAGATTATGAAGATGATGGAGACTATTACTACAGATACAAAGAAAGGCAAAGGACAGTCCTATTCTCAAGGAGCTCACAGTCTAATGAGGGAGACAACATACAAACGGCTATATATAAATAAGCTATCATGTCAGATAAATTGGAAATCATCAACAGAGTGGAGACACTAGTATTAAGAGAGATGAGGGTTCCGGGTTAAGATGGCGGCAGAGTAAAAAGCAGCTCTTAACCTCTCCTGACCGAAACACACAAAACTCCTCAAGGGGACATAAAAACAAGTCCAGACGAACGGAGGAACCCCACAACAGGGTGCAGTGTGGAAGGTATGTGGAATCCGGACATTTCCATGCTATAAAGGGGTGAAACAGCTCTCACTAAATCGCGGGCTGAGCAACCACCCCACCCACACCCACTCCACACACACCACCTATAGCGCCGAAGCCAGTTAAAAAGAAATAGAGCAAGTTTTGGGCACCCATTGGGTCATTGGCAGCTCCAGGGCCTGTTCCTGAGAGCAGCAGGATTTGGGACCCCAAAAAGCCAAAGAACACTCATGGACTCTGAGCGCTAGAGCAGAGCGCAGGAGCGGCAGAGGTGTGGGTGGAGGCAGACACAGCCACGAGCTAAAGCTCTGAAACCCTGAGTGGGGAACCAGTGTAGACAGGTATACGACTGTGGAAGCAGCGCCCTGAGACTTGTAAAGGAACCTCCGGCAGAGGATCAAGCAAGGGGGTCCACCAGGAGGCTTGACCTTGGAAAAAACCAGAACTCAGACCTCAGGAGCCAAAAGACCGCGGACAGACCCCGAGCGCGAGGATAAAGCTGAGAAGCTGCTGGGTTAATGATGGCTACCCAGACTCAGGAAGTTCAGAAGAGAAAAATGAACAACAAGAAAAAGAAGTCTTTAACACTTGACAACTTTTACACAGAGAAAATCCAGACAACCGAGCAAACAGAGGAGGAGAACAAACAAGCATCCAGACCCTCCTCAAATAAGGAAAATGGGTCACAAGCTATGGAAGAGTTCAAAACTGAGATTCTGAGGAAGATGGAAGAGATCTGGCAAGAAAATAACAGTTTAAAAGGTAGAATCTTGCAATTGGAAAGTGAGGCTCAGAAATCAAATGAACTGATAAGCAAAGTGAACCAGATTGAAAAAGAAAACTAAAAGATCATAGCTGAAAATGAAAAGTTTAGAGCCGAAAACCAGTCCCTAAAGGCTAAAATTGAGCAATTAGAAGCTAATGATCTCTCAAGACAAGGACAAATAAAACAAAGTCAAAAGACTGAAAAAATAGAAGGAAATATGAAATATCTCAATGAGAGAGTGACAGACCAAGAAAACTGGTCTAGAAGAGACAATTTGAGTATAATTGGTCTTCCAGAAAAACCAGAAATTAATAGAAACCTGGACTCCATACTAAAAGAAATAATTCAGCAAAATTGCCCTGAAGTCCTACAACAAGAGGGCAATATAGACATTGAAAGGATTCATAGAACACACACTACATTCGACCCAGAGAAGAAAATGGCCAGAAATATAATTGCCAAATTCAAGAGCTTTCAAGCAAAAGAAAAAATCTTACAAGAAGCCAGAAAGAGACAATTCAAATATCAAGGAACACCAATCAGGATCACACAGGATCTGGCAGCCTCCACGCTAAAAGACTGTAAGGCTTGGAATACGATATTCAGAAAGGCAAGAGATCTGGGCCTGCAACCACGGATCAACTACCCATCAAAATTGACTATATATTTCCAGGGGAAAGTATGGGCATTCAACAAAATTGAAGAATTCCAAGTATTTGCACAGAAAAGACCAGGGCTAAATGGAAAGTTTGATATCCAACCACAAAAATCGAGAGAAACATGAAAAGGTAAATAAGAAACAGAGGGGAAAGAAAGAAAACTTATAATTTTTAAATTTGCCTTTTTAAGGGCTTCAGTAAGATCTAATTATATGTATTCCTATGTAGAGAAATGTTATGTATAATTCTCTGTAGTGAACTCTATTCACTATTATAGTATCCACTATTATAGTAATCAGAAGAATAATTCACAGGATGAGGGTGGAACACTAAATAATCTAAGATGACATGGGGGATGGGAAAGAGGGGGTGAATAGCAGGGGACACCAAGAGAAACTTGAGTGAATAAGAAAAATAGGATATTCTATTACACACAAAGAGGGCATGGGAAGGAGAGGGGACAAATACTATTATAAGAAGGAGAGGAAGAGAGCATTAAGAGTTAATAATCAAACCTTACTCTCAGTGTAATCAACCCGGAGAGGGAAGAGTAGCTATACTATCCATTGGGACATAAAACTCTTATCTAACCCTTCTGAGAAAGTCAAAAGGGATAAATCAAGGGAAACAGGGGAGTGGGGAGGTCAAAAAAAGGGAGGGGAGAAGAAGGGG
>NC_058132.1:199416606-199512885 GCF_016433145.1 Gracilinanus agilis
AAACTGGATCTAAACAATTGGAAAGCCATTGATTGCTCATGGGTAGGTCGAGCTAACATAATAAAAATGACAATTCTACCCAAATTAATTTACCTACTTAGCGCCATACCTATCAAGCTACCAAAAAACTTCTTTACTGAATTAGGAAAAACTATAACAAATTTCATTTGGAATAACAAAAGATCAAGAATATCAAGAGAAATAATGAAAAAAAAATGTGAAGGAAGGGGGCCTAGCAGTACCAGATATTAAACTATACTATAAAGCAGCAGTCATCAAAACAATATGGTACTGGCTAAGAGATAGAGAGGAGGATCAATGGAATAGACTGGGGATAAATGACATCAGCAAGACAGTGTATGATAAACCCAAAGAGCCCAACTTTTGGGACATGAATCCACTATTTGACAAAAACTGCTGGGAAATTTGGAAAACAATATGGGAGAGATTAGGGTTAGATCAACATCTCACACCCTACACCAAGATAAATTCAGAATGGGTGAATGACTTGAATATAAAGAGGGAAACTATAAATAAGTTAAGTGAACACAGAATAGTATACTTGTCAGATCTCTGGGAAAGGAAAGACTTTAAAACCAAGCAAGAGTTAGAGAAAATTACAAAATGTAAGTTAAATGGTTTTGATTATATTAAACTAAAAAGCTTTTGTACAAACAAAAACAATGTAGTCAAAATCAGAAGGGAAACAACAAATTGGGAAAAAATCTTTATAACAAAAAACTCTGACAGGGGTCTAATTACTCAAATATACAAGGAGTTAAAGCAATTGTATAAAAAATCAAGCCATTCCCCAATTGATAAATGGGCAAGAGACATGAATAGGCAATTTTCAGGTAAAGAAATCAAAAGTATCAATAAGTTCATGAGAAAGTGTTCCAGATCTCTAATAATTAGAGAAATGCAAATCAAAACAACTCTGAGGTATCACCTCACACCTAGCAGATTGGCTAAAATGAAAGAAGGGGAGAGTAATGAATGTTGGAGGGGATGTGGCAAAATTGGGACATTAATGCATTGCTGGTGGAGTTGGGAACTGATCCAACCATTCTGGCTGGCAATTTGGAATCATGTTCAAGGGGCTATAAAAGAATGTCTGCCCTTTGATCCAGCCATACCATTGTTGGGTTTGTACCCCAAAGAGATCATAGATAAACAGACTTGTATGAAAATATTTATAGCTGCGCTTTTTGTGGTGGCAACAAATTGGAAAAGGAGGATATGTCCTTCAATTGGGGAATGGCTGAACAAACTGTGGTATATGCGGGTGATGAAATACTATTGTGCTAAAAGGAATAATAAACTGGAGAAGTTCCAGGCGAACTGGAGAGACCTCTAGGAACTGATGCAGAGCGAAAGGAGCAGAGCCAGAAGAACATTGTACACAGAGACTGATATACTGTTGTAAAATCCAATGTAATGGGCTTCTGTACCAGCAACAATGCAATGACCCAGGACAGCTCTGAGGGATTTATGGTAAAGAACGCTACCTACATTCAGAGGAAGGACTGCAGGAGAGGAAACATATAAGAAAAGCAACTGCTTGAACGCATGGGTCGGGGTGGACATGATTGAGGGTGTGGACTCGAAATTACCACACCAATGCAACCACCAACAATTTGGAAATAGGTCTTGATCAAGGACACATGACAAAACCAGTGGAAATGTGCGTCGGCCATGGGTGGGGGGAGTGCGGGGGGTGAAGGGAAAAGTAGGAGCATGAATCATGTAACCATGTTAAAAATGATTATTAATAAATGTTTAAATTTAAAAAAAATTAAACACACACACACAAAAAACAAGAACAGAAAAAAAAAGAGAGATGAGGAAAAGCTTCATAGAAAAGGTGGGACTTTCCCTTCATGGAAGCCAGGAGGAAGAGATGAGAAAGGAGAGAGTTCCAGGCATGGGAAAATGGCCAGAGTCAAGAGATAAAGTGTTTCATCTCTTGATGTTTTTTCCCTGAAGAACATCAAGGAAGCCCATGACACTGGAGTGCATAGCACATAGGGAAGGAGAGACATAAGATCTAAGAAGCCTGGGAAGGTAGGGAGAACGTGTTATGAAGGGCTTTGAATTCCCAGTAGAGGATTTTATGTTTGATCCTGGAGGTTGGTAGGGAATGATTGGAGTTTATTGAGTAGGAGGATGGTATGGTCAGACATGCATTTTAGAAAAATCCCTTTGACAGCAGAGTGGAGGAAGGACTGGAGCAGGACAATACTTAAGGCAGGCAGACCCACCAGCAGGCTACCTATTGAAATAGCTCAGGCCTTGGTGATGAGGGCCTGCCTTAGAGTGATGGTGGTGTCAAAGAAGAGAAGAGGTCACATGTGAGAGATGTTCCAAGATAAACCAGGTCTTACCAGCAGATTAGATATAAGGGAGTAAGAGAGAGTGAGGAGTCAAGGATGACAAGTAAGTTGTGAGACTGCGTGATTAGGAGACTGTTAGTACCCTCCACAGTAATGGTAAGTTAAGAAGAAGAAGAATTTTGGGGGAAAAGCAACGAGTTCAAGTTTAAATTTTCTACAGGATATTTAGTTCAAGATTTCCAAAAAGTAGTTGGATATACGGGACTAAAAGTCATCAGAGGGGCAGGTTGGTGGCTCAGTGGAATAAATGTTCGTTATTATATAGATCAGGGAGTTGTCTACCTAGAGATAATAACTGGACCCAAAGAAAGTGATAATATGATCAAGAGAAAATAGAGAGGAAGCAGCTAGACAGCTCAGTGTGTTGAGAGCCAGATCTGGAGATGGAAGGTCTTGGGTTCAAATTTAACCTCAAACACTTCCTACCTGTGTGACCCTGGGCAAATCATTTAAACCCAATTGCCTAGTTCTTATTGTTTTTCTGTGTTGGACTGGAAACTCAGTATCAAGTCTAATTTGGAAGGTAAAGGTTTTAAAAAAAGTCAACAGAGGGTGGGGGCAGACTTTGTAGATTTGACAGTGATCAACATAGAGATGATAAGTGAATCCATGGTAGCTGATAAGGTCATTAAGTGAAATAGAATAGAGGGAGAAGAGAAGACAGCCTAGTTTGACAAAGAGGAGGAGAAGCAGGAGAGAGTAGTGTCATACTCTAGAGAGAAAAGAGTATCAAATTGAAGAGGATAATCCATAGTTTCAAAGGTTTCAGAGAGGTCAGGAAAATTAGGACTTAGAAAATGCCTTTGGATTTAGCAATTAAGAGAGATGCAGAGAGAGAATTTTTAGTTGAATAATGAGGTCAGAAGCCAGACTGTAGACTTAAGAAAATAGTGAGAGGAAAGGAAATGGAGGCACTTATTGTAGATGGCTTTCCCAAGGAATTTAGTCACAAGATGGAGGAGAGATATGAAATAATAGCTAGTGGGGATGACCTAGGGAGATGTTATTCACAGCTATCTCTATAGGCATGAAGAACCACTGTGGTCAGGAGGCAGCTGGGTGGCTCAGTGGATAGAGAGCCAGGCCTAGAGACAGGAGGTCCTGGGTTCAAACCTGACCTCAGACACTTCTTAGCTATGTGCCCTTGAATAGGTCACTTAGCCCCCATTGTCTAGCCCTTAGTCCTCTTCTGCATTGGAACCAATACATAATATTGATTCTAAGTCTGAGGATAAGAGAAAAAAAAAAAAAAAAGAAAAAAAAAAAAGAATCACTATGACCATAGGCCAAACTGGAGCATATTAGACTGATAGCTGGATCTCAGAAATCAATGAATAAAAGCCTGTCATTTTATAGTTGAAACTGAGGCCTAAAGAGCTTTAAGTGAAATGTCTGGTGTCATACAGAGAGTAAATGTATCAGGTGGAAAATGAATCCATATCTTCTTAATTCCAAGTTGAATGCTCTATCAATATACCATGCTGCCTGACAAAATTGTGTGATGCTTAAAAATGAGAAGTGGGTAAACAAAAAGATATCAAAATGCTACATAATTAAAATAATCACCATGATGAAAAGGAGGAAAGGTCCCTTAAATTGTTTAAATCAGCAGACACTTGACCTACTTACCAGAAGAAGAGATGAGGCAACCAATAGTAACAAGAGTTGTTTGAAACTGTTCATTATATTGGTCTTTTTTTAATTAAAAAAAAAAGCAATGAAAATCTTTTCTTCCTTTCTATCACCTTCATTGGGGAAAAAAACAACAACAAAAAAGCAAACCAAAACCTTCATAACAAATGTTCTTGGTTTTACTTTTGTTGTTGTTGTTGATTATTTTGTGGAACAAAAATTCTGTTATCAGTCCACCGGGCATGAGCATGGACATGTGCTCAGCATTTTCAAGATCTGATCTTGAGTTACATCATGGGTCACTATATATTTAGTTATAAAACTATTTTTGGTCATATCCAAAAAATATATGTATCTTTCTGTACCCTGAGTTTATCATTTAACTCTTAGGAAAGGAATGGCTTGCTTCATCTCCAGTCCTCTGTAATCATAGTTGGTCATTGTATTGATCAGAGTCTTCCTATTTTAAAGTTGTTTGATTTAATTTTTATTGTATTATTTATTGCATTTTATTGTATCGTTGTTATTGGAAATGTAATGGAACTTTGATGCCTATGGCCCAATCACCTAAGATGAAGTCATACATGTGGGAGATAGCAAGAGTCCTTTTCTCGGGGAAGACATCCTGTACTACCCTACTATGTGGGTAAGAATAGCCTTTTTTTCCATTGGCTAAGGAGCTAGAATAGGTTTCTTCTTTAAAACCATCAGCCAGAGTCTGACTCTCTCTCTCTGTCTCTCTCTCTCTCTCTCTCTGTCTCTGTCTCTGTCTCTGTCTCTCTCTCTCTCTCTCTCTCTCTCTCTCTCTCTCTCCTTCTCTATGGGGTGAAGGCCCTGTTCATTCACAGTATAGACAGCATAGATTAAGCTGAGTGGAGGGAAGTGATACCCTTTTGCATTCATACTTATGATTTATGGGTATTCCCTTTCATCTCACATATTTCTTCTTCTTCCTCCTTCTCCCCCTTCTCCCCCTCCTCCTCCTCCTCCTCCTTCTTCTTCCTTCTTTTTTCCTCTTCTTCTTTCTTTTTTCCTCTTCTTCTCCTTCTTTTCCTTCCTTTCTTCTTTCTTCTTCTTCTCATCTTTCTTTTTCAAATATGTACAAAATATATTTTGAATTGAATTTTGTCTCTAAACCATTCTGCTATCTGTTTTATGGGTCACCTTATCCTACTTACATTCACACATGCTTACTGGGTATTTCCTTCCATCCCACATTATCTCCTTTTCTTCTTCCTTCTTTCTCTTTCTCTCACTTCCCTTTCCCTCTCTTTCCTTCTCTCTCTTACTTCTCTCTGTCTCTCTCCTGCTCTCTCTCTTTCTCTCTCTCTCTTTTTCATGCCCTGTTCATTTACACCACAGACAACATGAACTAAGCTGAATGGAGGGAAGTGATGCCTTTTTAAGGCCCTGTAATTCAGATAAATAAGTTTGAGGTTTTTATCTGTTTTCTTTGCCTCTTCAGTCCCAGCCACAGACCTGGGAGCTCAAGCCACTGTGACCTTGGAGGCAAGATTCCAGTCTGGATGTTGCTGCAACCCAGTAGTGAATGCCTGAGAAGACAAGGGCTAGGACTTGAATCCAGGGAGGGTTTTGGACTAGTAACTTTATGGGCCCATGCTATAAAGGAACTGAGATAAGTTTTTAATTTAATCACTCTTTCCAGTGACTAAGATAGTTTGAAGGGAAATTATGTTTCCGAGGTGTTTTGGGGAAAATTGTAAATTTGTACCTGAGATATCTTTGGAATAAATATTCTTTTTTTTTTTTTTTTTGGTAAATATTCTTTTGTAAAAGGTAATTTGTCCTTAAGTGGTTAGATGGAACTGGGGTTCAAGGAACTCATAAAATTAGGGGAATAAAATCAATGAGATCTTGTGTAGCCCCCAGTAGTGAGAATAGGCCCCAGTAAAATCACAGCCATAACCCAGAAATAGTCAGACACATAGCTTCCCCCTCCCCCCCAGCATGAGAACTTAATCCAATTCCTTCCCAAACACTAAATATATTTCCAAGAAATCACTGGTGCATTCTATGAGAAACTTAACCAGATGGTTACACATTGACATATCGAATCTACCTATAGAAAACTCTGTTTAGAGTCACTGAGGTAATCTATATCCATTGTCTCTATTTTATAAATCATCACTAACCATTGTCCTTACAAAAGGCTTACCTAATCCCTTAGCCTATGTCATTTTCCCTATAAAGTTTGTACCCCAAATCATTAAACTTTGTCACTAGTCATCAAGAGGATTCCTGCATGTCTGTCTGTCAGTCTGTCAGTTTGGCCTTCCTATAATCTCAGAATAATTTTTCTCATCCTGGTTTCTTGACCCACAAGTAATTTGTAGAGCGGAAGCCCTACAACCTTGAACTAGTGGCAAACAGAATAGATATCCCCAAACCCCAACAAATATACCAGAGAAACTGAGGGAGAGATGCAATGTAAAATCCCTGGCCTTCATTCCCCAGTTGATAAATGGGCAAGGGACATGATTAGGCAATTTTCAGATAAAGAAATCAAAACTATCAATAAGCACATGAGAAAGTGTTCTAAATCTCTAATAATTAGAGAAATGCAAATCAAAACAACTCTGAGGTACCACCTCACACCTAGCAGATTGGCTAAAATGTTAGCAGGGGAGAGTAATGAATGTTGGAGGGGATGTGGCAAAATTGGGACCTTAATGCATTGCTGGTGGAATTGTGAACTTATCCAACCATTCTGGCTGGCAATTTGGAACTATGCCCAAAGATCGATAAAAGAATGTCTGCCCTTTGATCCAGCCATAGCATTGCTGGGTTTGTACCCCAAAGAGATCATAGATAAACAGACTTGTATGAAAATATTTATAGCTGTGCTTTTTGTGGTGGCAAAAAACTGGAAAATGAGGGGATGCTCTTCAATTGGGGAATGGCTAAACAAATTGTGGTATATGTTGGTGATAGAATACTTTTGTGCTCAAAGGAATAATAAACTGGAGGAATTCCATGTGAACTGGAAAGACCTCCAGGAATTGATGCAGAGTGAAAGGAGCAGAGCCAGAAGAACATTGTATACAGGGACTGATACACTGTGGTAAAATCGAATGTAATGGACTTCAGTACTAGCAGCAATGCAATGACCCAGGACAATTCTGAGGGATTTATGGAAAAGAATGCTACCCATATTCAGAGGAAGAACTGCAGGAGTGGAAACACAGAAGAAAAGCAACCACTTGAAACACATGGGTTGATGCGGGCATGGTTGGGGATGTGGATACTAAATGACCACACCAATGTAACTATCAATAATATGCAAATGAGTCTTGATTTATCACACATGTTAAAACCAGTGGAAATGTGCATTGGATATGGGGGCGAGGTGAATGGGGCTGAAGGGGAAAGTAAAAACAAGAATCATGTAACCATGGAAAATGTTTCTAAAAAAATAAAATATTATTACCAAAAAAAAAAAAAATCCCTGGCCTTTAGAGTGGGACCCAGCATAGTAACTGTTACATAGGAATTGTTCCAGTTCTGCTCACACTATTCTGCATCTGTTTATAGAAGGCTTCCTAAGTGTTTTAGGAGTAATATCCCAAGTCCTGCTCTATTTTAAGTTAGGATAGTATAAAAGGTATTGAGAACATCCTCAAGATTTAATTGGCTCAGGCTGTTGACATTGTTTCCTGGTTACCTGAGTACATAAGAGCCATAAACCTGCAGGCCCTCTCTTTAATGCACAGATTAGGATGGGCAGTTCAGGTGAGGGAGCTTCTCTCAGCTGAATCAATTTAAGGGATCTTCAATACCTATCTTCTTAAATATCCTTTGGCTATAGCTAAGCAAGTCTCCTTTTGGTAACTATTGCATGACTGAGGAGTGTCCCATTCCCACCCCCACCCCACAGCCAATTTAGAGCCTAAACTTCCTGGGAATAATTGGTCTAAGTGTATAGGATTGGAATTTAGAATGAGCATTGAGAAAGGTGAGCACAGATGGACCTTTAGACTTCTATAGATGCTTTTAGTGATGGATGATAGTGACTTATCTAAAGGCTCCTCTCACTCTTGAAGATTAGGGAATAAACTAGCTGTGGTCATCCAGCAAGGAGAGACCCTATAAGTATCCTCTGTGTTCTTAATAATCTACCACAAAGATAATTGTACTAAAGTTGTTTTGTTTTTTTTTTTTAAGGCATATCACTTGGCTTGAACTTGGGCCTTAGAGCCTTCTTCAATTCCTCCTAGGGAATCTCTTCAGAAATCATTTTACCTTCTAAGTAGCCTAGAGCATTTGGTCAAAAGAGATCTCCCCCTCCCTCAAAAAGAACAAATCTGAAGAAAGTGGTATCCTCTTTCCTGGCTGGGACTTGGTGCTTTTGTATTGGTAATGATAATCCTTACTTAATTGCCTGAAAGAAGCTTCCTAAAAGAAGGCCTCCAATAGCTCTAAAGAATTTATATGTGTGTGTAAATGGGAAAAGTATTGTTTGACTTGCAATGGCTTTTTTTTTTAAATGACAATGCAGCTGAACAAGTCCTCAGTTCTATATGGAAAAAGCCAGCCATCAAGGAGTGGCATGAAGAATCCTGGCAGTAAGAGAATGTCAACCAAAGATTTTAGAAATTTTAGGACTGTGTAACAACTGTGCCATTAGAATTTTGCTTGTTTGTTTTATTTTGGCTTTGGAGAGACCAAATGGAATTTTGCTAAATGAACTTGTTGTGATTCTTTGATGCAAGCCATTGGAGGAGGCACTTGAAAGGACAATACTTAATTCTCCCCAGGAGCCCAGAGTCAATTCTAGAATTGGGAATATAGATAAATGTGCCAACTGCACTCAATTTAATTAGCTGAGGAAGGCAGGGGTGCTGCATCAGTTTAAAAAGTTTCCACCCTCAGTCCTAAACAGTGAACTGTAATTTTCTCTCTGGAGCTTTCAGGGAGGGTTTCCAGCAGAGGTTACACCACAGGTGCTCTCTCCAACATTGATAGGAAGGTCATTGAAACTTGGATATTTCTAGCCTTCATGGTAGTCTTGTGAGTTTAAGATATCAGGTCTCTAAATAGGAACTAACTGATAACATGAGGAATTTACTACCTTAGAAAGTGTGACAGGTATTCAGAAAGGAAATTCAAACTCTGGCATGTAGTGTCCTTGGGAATTGCCAGAGCTTGTGTGGTGGTTCCTGACCTCATCAATTTTGGTAGACCATCCAGGGTTGGTGACAATGTGGCCTGTAGCATCCTGCCCCAGCAAAGGAGGGCAGTGTCAGTCCCTAGCAGTAGAAGCATCCACAGGATTTTTGCTAAGCAAAGGAAAACAGTGACAATAGAGGGTGACCTAGAAGTATCTCATTCTATTCTAGTATCAAATTTAAACTATTGGGGGACTGGCTTAAGTTAGACCCTACTTCTAACACCAGGTTTCACTGAAATCACCCCTTTCTTTATTTCTTATGGCACAATAGTATTCCATTACATGCATATACCATAATTTATTTAACATTCCCCAATTGATGGGTAACACCTTAGTTTCTTGTTCTCTGACACTACAAAAAGATTTGCTTTAAATATTTTTATACACATGGGTCCTTCTGCTCTTTTTTTTAAAGGACCTATTAGTGAATTCACTGGATGAAATGGTATTCTTATTTTAGTGACTTTGGGGTTATAGTTGTAAAATGATTTCCAGAAGGTTTAGCTGATTTATAGACCTACCAAGAATACTCTAATATAATTGTTTTCTCTCATCCCTTCCAACATTTGTCCTTTCCTATTTATTGTCTACTTTGCCAATCTGATTGGTATGAGATGAGGTAAAATGACTCAGAGTTGCTTTAATTTGTATCTCTCTAATTATTAGTGATTTGGAGCATTTTTTTACTTAGCTCTTAAAAGTCTATATTTCCTCCTTTGGAAACTGCTTGTTTATATCCTTTGACCCTTTATCACATGGGGAATGGCACTTACTCTTACAAATATGAATTAGATTTTTATGTCTTGGAAATGAGGCTCTTATAGGGAAATGTTGCAAAGTCTCCCCCATCCCCCAGTTTCCTTTTCACTTCTAATTTTAGCCGCATTGGTTTTGTTTATGCAAAACTTCTTAATTTTATGTAATCCACATTGTCCATTTTATCTTTATTTTCAAAGTAACATAAAATCATAAGGTTTTTTTAAACTATAGTTGATTAAGTAATTTAAAGTTAAAAAAGTTTAAAAAACATTGTACTGGGCCAGTTTGCATACCAAAAAGGTTATCTCTAGAAATGTTCTGATGCATTTCTAGAAGGCTCATTTTATCTTTTGTGATCTTCTCTATCCCTTGTTTGTTCATGAACTGTTCTCCTATCCATAGATCTGAAAGGCATTTCCTTTCTTGCTTCTCTAATTTATTTATGATATCATAGTCACTGGAGCTATTTAAGAAGAGTTTGAATGCTTATTTGTCACAGGGGAGGGAGTCATGGATTTGACAGGGCATTGGATGAGTTGACTTCTTAGGGTTCTTATAGATCTTGAATTCTGTGGATCTCTGCTTCTCTTACTCTTACTGACTCCAATTTCTCCAATTTTATGCTTTCTTCACTTTGGGTTGACAACCTGATTTCATTTCTCCATGTTCATGACTTTGGATTGACAAATCAGCTGTGAATGCTTGATCTTGCTTTCTTTTGGCTGTCCTTGTTTCCTGCTGGTGACCTGATGCTGCCTCCCAATCATTCTCCTAATTTGACAATTTGTTGTGACATTCTTGACTCTGGAGCAACTGTGGCTCCTCAGGAAGGGCCCCTTCTACTTCCAGTTCAAGTTTACCACCACCAAGTCAAGAAAAACTCCCCTCATGGACAAAATTGGACACAAATAATAATAATACAAATATCTATTTGATATAAGTATTTATATAAATACCATGGAATGAAAAACCTTTCTTATTTTGTCTCTTTATTCTCTTAACCATCTATAAGGTAAGTGTTAAAAATGTTTTCAGATAAGAAATTGCAGAGATTGTCTATTCAGGCAGAAAGTATCTGAGAAAAGACCCAAACCTGGGTCTTCTGACTCTTATGTCCTATACCACACTGTTTTGTTATTGGCCCATTGTTGTCAAAGGTTCTAGTCTTTACTGGCTTAAAATTTAATGATTCCTCATCTGAATCTCCATCATAGACCCAACTTCTCACCATTGGAAGATCCTTCTAGGATTACAAAATTTCTTTTACTGTATCCCCAATGTTCACCAGCTCATGGAAGCCACTCTTCCATCTACCAGGTCACAGTCTGTCAGATAAAACTGACATTAGTCAGACACATGATTGTACCATTATACACATGCAAGCTTACGCACATAACATACCCAGCCCAGCAGAAGCATGCCCAGAGACTGAGTTAGAAAACATCCTTTTGCATTAGCACCTGGCACCCGGCATGGCCCAAATCAAACCCTTGTAATTATTCTAAGGCTTCAGAACAGCCTTCTCCTGACCAGTGTTGAAGTCTGGTGCCAGTCAACATAACTAGGTGTGAATTAACGCCACAGAATCCATGCTGTACAGCATCCTGGGCTTATGTTAGAAACTCTGGGCTATGTTTTAGCCCTGGATCAAGTTCATTAATAGGTGTGAGCACAGTTCTCAAAGGCCAGTTCTGCCATATTTCAAGTCACTGTTCAGAATTCTCATTAGCCAATTATACCACTCCCTTCCTTCTGCCTGTACAGTAATGTGTATTTTAGAGTCCCTGATAGGACACAGCATGTTTTAAATATACCTTAATGTACTGAAAATGCATGGTCCCCCTTTAGGTTTATATATCTTAACCACTGGCCAATTTTGCAATATTATAAATAAATGTTACAGGCGACAACTGCAGCAGCAGAGCCAGTTGGGGATATTTAAAAGCGAGTTTCAACCACCTGTAAGTCTGAAATTTGAAGCCCAGGGAGGGATTTGGAATATTCAGGTGGCATCCTAATTGATGGGTCCTGTGGTACAGTGCAAAGAAAACTTAGCTTTGAGTCAGAAAATGGCTTTTATAAGAAATCATTTAATCTTTCCGATACTGTTTCCTTATCTGTCAAATGATGATAATACCACTTGTACCCCTCAAAATCCTAGGGTTCTTATGAGCAGATAAAATATATAAATAATGGTTTCCCCCAAAACCTTTATTTTCTGTCTTAATCTCAATGCTTTTTTTAAAATTTAATTTAAATTAAATTTAAATTTAAATTGACTTGTTACATTAAAAGACCCAGTTAATGGGGGCAGCTGGGTAGCTCAGTGGAGTGAGAGTCAGGCCTAGAGACAGGAGGTCCTAGGTTCAAACCCAGCCTCAGCCACTTCCCAGCTGTGTGACCCTGGGCAAGTCACTTGACCCCCATTGCCCACCCTTACCACTCTTCCACCTATGAGACAATACACCGAAGTACAAGGGTTTAAAAAAAAAAAGACCCACTTAACTCCTTTCCTCCCTCCCCTCATTAGGAAAGGCATCATTTGACAAAAAGACATGTTTATATAAAACTATGACTTACAGATTTCTATATATTAGTTCTTTCTCTGGAGGTAGAAATACACAAGATACTCTTCAAACAATATTTCTGTCTCTGTATATAAACTTTCTCTTGGTTCTGCTTGTTTCACTCTTTATAATTTTATATAGGTCAGTGGTTCCCAAAGTGGGCGCCACTGCCCCGTGGTGGGTGGTGCAGTGATCCAGGGGAGCGGTGATGGCCACAGGTACATTTATCTTTCCTAGTAATTGCTATTAAAATAAAAAAATTAATTTCCAGGGCGCTAAGTAATATTTTTTCTGGAAAGGGGTTGGTAGGCCAAAAAAGTTTGGGAACCACTGATATAGGTCTTTCCATGTTTTTCCAAAATTAATCTGCTCATCATTTCTTACAGTGAAGTAGTATTCTGTCACAATCATATATCACAACTTGTTTATCTATTCCCCAATTGATGGGCATTTTTCCAATTTCCAGGTCTTTGCTACCACAAAGGGAGCCGTTATTAATATTTTAGAACATGTAGGTTCTTTCCCCTCTTCCCTGATAACCTTAGGAAATAAACCTAATAGTAATACAAATAGAACTCATGTAACTAGAACTAGAAGGACAGCAGTAAATTGGGGGGAAAACTGTATAGTTTCCTAGATAGAGGTCTCATATCCAAAATATATAGATAACTTTGTCAAATATGTAGGAATACGAGCCATTCCCCAATTGGTAAATGGTTAAAAGATAGAAAGACAATTTTTGGATGAAGAAATTAAAGCTTAGTATCAATTCTAAGATAGAAGAGTGGCAAAGGCTAGGCAATTAGAATTAAGTAACTTGGCTAGGACATGTCTGAAGCCATATTTAAATCCAGGTCCTCCTGACTCCAAGCTTGGTACTCTATCCAGTGTACAACCTAGCTGCCCCTTCAAATCATTTTTTAAGGCCAAAGTGCTACATAAATGTTATTATCATCATTGCTTCACCACCAAAGTTGAAACAATGATGACAGACTAAGCCAGCTCCTCACCCCTCACTCTCTGTTATAGCTGCTTTAGCAACTCTTCTCTCCACAAGTCAAAGATTTGGAGACATCCATTTATAAGGTCTATTTCCACAGTTGTGCCTCCTCAGGAGGGATCTGCCTATGTGAGAAATATTTGTTATGTTGAGCCTTAGAAGAATGACCAAATTGCAATGACCCAAAAATGTATTAATTGGTGGTTTGCTTCTAGCCAGTCTGGTCCTTGAACAACAATCTGTTGCTGTTCCAGTACTTGAAGCTTTTCTGTATTGGTAAGATCTGTCTGAGCACAGGGGTCCTTTGGGATGGGGGTTATGAATAATCACTTTGGTGAAGGACAAAGGGAAGTGATTTCTATTGGAAAGATGATTATGAGAAGTCCTCCCAGCACAACTTCAGAAGTCATCCCATAGCTCTGGAAAGAAGAAATATTAAGCAATTTTACTCAAACCAAAATGTTAATGGATATTGACCAAATTGGCTTAATATATGAAAGATAATTTTTCTAAGGAAAGAGATAGTTGTGTAAGGCAGGGCCAATCAGAGTAGGCTAGGGAAGGTATACTATTAAGAATGTCCCAAGTTTCTATACTTCCTCAAGGTTTAGAAAATGCTTTCATCACGATAACCCTTGAGCCAGGTAGTGCTAATCTTTTTTGTCCCCATTCTACAGGCAGGAAAACAGATTGAAAGCTGTATAGTGACTTGCTGAGTATCATACACCTAGTAATGGTTTAGCTGGGGCTTTAATTCAGGTGGTTTGACTCTCAGACCACCATTCTTCCTTCAGAGCTATATTATTTGTCAAGCTATTTTCCTTAGAACAGAGAATGAAGAAATGAAAGAAGTAGCTTGGCACGGTGTACTTTGCGTTCCTCACTTCACTGAGATGATAATGAAGATTGTGTCTGCTAGTGATTGTGTCCAACAATAAGGAGTCAAGTCTCTAAGTCAATTCAGCAGGCATTTATTAACATGCCAGTCACTGCTGCCCTCAAGGAGCTCACAGTTTAATGGAATCAAAGATTACTTTTTTTCTTTAAACCCTCACCTTCCGTCTTGGAGTCAATTCTGTGTATTGGTTCCAAGGCAGAAGAGTGGTAAGGGCTAGGCAATGGGGGTTAAATGATTTGCCCAGGGTCACACAGCTAGGAGGTGTCTGAGGCCAGATTTGAACCTAGGACATCCCGTCTCTTGACCTGGCTCTCAATCCACTGAGCCACCCAGCTGCCCCCAGGAATCAAAGATTACTAATCAATCAGCCAACATGCACTTATGGGCCAAGCACTATGTTAGGCACTGAGGACACAATGACAAAAATTAATTAATTCTTGCCTTCAAAGTGATTACATTCTATTGAAGAATTAAGACAACTGGTACAAAAACATATGCAAAAAATACACAAAATGTTATTTGGAGGGCAGGAAGCACTTGTAGCTAAAATGGGGACAAGTATGCAATGATACATATTTAACAACCAGCTCTCTGGAAGAAAAAAATGTATCCTGGACATGCCTTTACATTTAAACTGCATGATTAACATTTTATTTATGACTTTCTTAAGTCTAGACAATCAATCAAATGATAAATCAAACTCTAGCTGATTTCCAAGGTTTAAATGCTCATGCTAAAAAATTTAAACAACCAGTCCTTGAGTTGGCTTCAGTATAACTGAAGGAAAAGCTTCATTTAGGAGGTGGGGCTTGAGATGAATTTTGAAGGAAACCAGTGATTCTAAGAATAGAGATTAGGAGGGAGTGCATTCTTGACATAGGGAACAGCCTATAAAAAATATAGATATAGGAAATGGACTTCCATGTGTGAAGACCAGCTGGAAATTCAATTTTGGCTATGTAAGGGTGGACACGGGTTAAAAAGCTGGAAAGGGAATTTGGAGCTAGTTTCAATGTCAAACAGAAGAGTTCATATTTGATTCTGGAGGCAAGAAGGATTCCATTAGAAACCGAGCATGTGGAAGCTTAAGACTGAGTAGGTGGATAGAGTGCCAGGTCTGGTACTTTTGATTTTTCTGTAATTGTTTTATTTTGTTTGCATTGTTGTAGTCATCTTGAACCTTGTTTTCTCGTTTCTGTTTACTTCCCTCTAGAGATAAGCATGTAAATCTTTCCATGCCTCTCTGTTCATCACAGTGCCATTTCTTATAGTACAGTATTATTTTATTACAGTCACAATATTTAGGCATTCATAATTTGTTTATCCATTACTCAACAATAAGAATCTACTTTATTTTCAAGTTTTTATTATCACAGAAAGGATTGCTATAATATTTTGGTGTATCTGATGGCTTTTTTCTTAGTAGTGACCTCTTTTCTGAAAAGCCTAGTGATAGAATCTCTGTGTCAAAGGGAATTAATATTTTAGTCATTTTATTTGTAGAATCTTAAACTGGTTTCCAAAATAGTTGTACTGATTCACCAACAGTGCTTTAGAATATCTATCTTCAGATCCTTCCAACATTGACTATTCCCATCTCTTATCATCTTTGCCAGTTTCTAAGTTATATAATGAAATCTCAGTTTGTTTTCATTTGCATTTCTTTATCACTAATGATTTGGAATATTCTTTCATATTATTGTTAATAGTCTGAAATTCTCCTTTTGAGAATTATTTGTAGAGCTATTATTTCACTAAGGTAAGTGTTTCCTCTGGTTCTGAAGAGTGCAATCCCTTTATAACTTAGGTGGAAGAATTCCACTGTGGCCAAAAAGCTCATTGACTGGTTTCTTTGAATGTGTCTAAAAAGAGTCTCTGACAATACTCTGTTGCTGGCCCACACCTGAAGCTTTTCCCAATTGGTCAGACTTGTTAAAGCCTGAGTGCTCCATATACCACCTTGGATAACTCAATGTTCTTAATATTCAATGATGAGGTTTTAGAGTAGGAAGCTTATGGTAGATTGGTTTTATTCAATAAATTAGAACTTTATATAATAAATTATATCAATGAAAAAAATCTAAATTTGTAATTTCATTGATATAGGAACACCATCTACCACTGTTAGTTAGGTCAGTGCCTATTTTGCAACTTAATAGTCTTAGGAACTGACACCGGTGTCAAACTCAGATAAAAACAGGGCCACTAATCTGTTTATAAGTATCCTTGCGGGCTGCATATTGACAGCTTTAAAATGTGATGTTATCGGTTTTATTTATTTTGTTAAATATTTCTCAATTATATTTTAATCTGGTTCAGCTTACTGGAGAGTGTGGTGGACCTCGTTTTTCACACCTCTGGCCTAGAGCCTGGGAGGTTTTCACTTGGCTATGGTCACGCAGCCAAGTATGTGTCAGAGGCAAAAGTTGAAACTAGGTTTTCTGATGTTGAGGTCATTTTCTATGCTCTACACCAAGGGACCTATTCATACCAATGTAAAACATCAGAAATTGGATGATCAGTTCAGCAATCATTTATTAAGCTTCTATTACATGCCAGGCATTGTGCTATATAGGCGTTCAGGGTTCAAAATATACCCTGTCCTCAAGGACTTTACTTTCCACCGAGGGAAACAATATGCAGGTAGAAAATAAAATAGGACATATACAAAAAAGAAAGCACAATATGCTTAATATAATGAAATTCTAATGATTATGATAAGAATAATAACACTAGTCTAACTATTACTATTTCTAGGCTCTGTTCCTTACCTTCTCTTTGTAGACATGACCTGAATGCAAGCTTCTTTCCCTTCATCCTCTTCAGTTTCTCTATCTGAAAAAAGGAGACGAGAAGCCCAATCTTGTGGGTGAAATTATGGCAGAAAGCGATGGAGACATAACTTATATATCTGGGACTTTGTTCCTTTCCCCAGAACTCTGACTCTCTGACAATCTGCCTTTGCCAGTCATTTTCATTGGTATGGGCAATGGTTTTTTGCAGGAAGAAGATAAGAAGATAATTTTAGAGTCAGCTTGGTGGTCCCTGTCTCTGGTAGTTGGACTTCTTGACTTCTAAGCCACTCTCATCCAGTTTCTTTTCATTTTTCTGAGGCTTCTCTGTGCTAGTTTACTCTGCAAGGTGCCAGGAGCCTATGACATTATCTATGGATTCTCCAGGGAGTCTGGGCCCCGGCTGTGAGCCCAGGGAATGATAAATACTCAGGAAGCTCCGAACCCTGCCAGGCTGGACTACTGCAGAAAGGATGCCACTTTCCTGAGCCAGGCCAGCAAAGATAGGGCAAGAAAGCTATCGCTGGGCAAATGATAGAGGGAGGTCTGGCATGTTACCAACCCAATTATGGGCCTCAGAAGCTGGGGAGCTGTCATGTGTGTTTATATTCTCTCTGGCTAAGAGCTCACAGCCTCTATCACCCCCCCTCCCCACCCCATGGCAGTACAGTGTCTGAAGGCCACAATTAACCTCTTCAGTACTGAATGAGCTGAGGACCAGCTTTCTGTCCTCTGTCTATGACAAGGGATAGTTGACTCTTGTCCAAAGAACCTAGTAGAGCGAGTGAAATCTTCTGAATGACCCCAAAAGACCAATAACAAAATTTCACCTACATCATATAGTCCTAGTGCTGAAAGAGACCTTGAGAAGTCTTCCAGTCCCTCTTTCTGCCTTCAAGCTGTATTATACTCAAACCATCCCAAACTGTTTCTGTATTTGAAAATCCCTTTAGGAAATTCCACAGCCATTCTTACAGTATCCTTCATAAGGCTGCAAAGGTCACTAAATTTGAAATCAGAGGACTTGTTTTTAAATCCAGGCTTGGCTATGAACAATCTATATGAAGTGGAACAAGCCATCCCCATTTCATGGGAGAACTTCTATTTCATGTTCATTCTTCATTTTGAGGAGGACCATTGGCATCATGTGGTGATGTTTTGATTTATGTGTGAATTGGATTTAAATAAGGCAGAGTTATACAAAGTCAGCATCCTCCCTTTCTGTTCTAGAGTCAGTGAAGTCCAATGGCAAGACAAAAGTCAAGACAACTTTCTGTGGGGATGGCAAAATTAGGGTCTTGTCCAAAGAATCTGACAGCTCAGGCTGACTCCCTGTTGAGGGAACAAGCTTTATTATGAAAGTATAGTAATAGAGAGGCTATAGATAGCTAGTAATGTGGAAGGGAGGAAGGGAGGAAGGGAGGAAGGTAGGGAAGGGGAGGTGGGTTAGAGATTTTCAGGAATGCTTTTTATCTTGATTAGTTACTAAGGAAGGTGTCATTTGTTTGGGTAGTTATTGCCCTATTGTTCCCAAGGAACTGATGTCACTTTACCCAAGGTCCACTTTGGTCTGTGTGTCTTTACTCATGATTCACTCTGTTTGTCCATTCAGGGAGAGCAAACCACAATGTAAATGAGATGGTAATGATACCTTAACCACCCCAGGACAACTTTCAGTCAAATTTTGTTTTTTCCCTAAAGGTTCTAAGGAAGGCAGTGATTGTGGAAATTGAATATTATTTGAACCTAACCCTGTGATTGGAAAACTTAATCACTGGCCAGAGAATCAACCAATGACTTGGGTTATATTTAAAGACTGATGTGAGTTTTCTCATAATTGTAAATCTAAGTAACCCATATGTCTTATCTGGAGTGGCCCCATACTAATCAGCTAGCTATTGTTTCCTTGTTCTTCTGATTGTTCACAGCTACTTGGCAGGGTTTAGTGGGAGACTTCATCACAAATCAGACTGGTGACAGCCAGGATGTGTGGATGACCTTGGCATCTTTGATGACTGACCAAGCTCTAAGCGCTCTATAGTGCCTACTTTAGCTGCCTTTGTGGCCATTGCAACATATTTTTCTCAACTGACCATTCTGCCAGGGAAAATCTTCACAAGCTTGAGGTAGACATTCCCTAAGTCACTAATGAATTCGAGGATTGTCAATTACCCTCAAACTAGTTTATCCCATTTGCTGAGTTTTGTGTGTGCTATAGCTTTTGGAACCACAGGTAAGAGCTGGGTGGGGGAGCACACCAAAGATGGATGAGCATCCCTGAAAAAGGGCTCAGCAAGCCTCGACCAGAGGTGCTAGTTTTCCCTGCACACCCCAAATACACCATCCATTTCATGATCTGTAGTTTGTTTAATGACATTATCCTCCTGGATGTTCCACGAACAAGACACTCTATCTCTTGGCTCTGGGCGTTTTCTCTAGTTGTCCCCCATGCCTAGAATATTTTCCCTTCTCCTCTGACTACTGACTTCTTTGGGTTTCTTAAATCCCAACTAAATCCCACCTTTTGTAAGAAGTTCCTCTAAACCCTCTTTATTTTATGCCTTTTCTTTGCTAATTATTTCCTTTTTATCCTGTATATAGCTTGTTTCATCTCTCTCTCTCTCTCTCTCTCTCTCTCTCTCTCTCTCTCTCTCTCTCTCTCTCTCTCTCTCTCTCTCTCTTTCTGTTTCCATGTTGTCTCCCCTATTCGATTATAGATTCTTTGAAGGCACAGATTGACTTTTGCTTCTTTTTGCACCCCTGGTACTAAGTATATTGCCTAGCATATAATGGGCAACTCATAAATGTTTATTGGTTGATTGATTGATTAAGTGACCACAAAAGTCCCTTTTGTATGGGCAGCTAGAGAGTACAGTGAATGGAATGATGGATCTGAAGTCAGGAAGTCTTCATGAGTTCAAATCTGGCTTCAGACATTTTCTAGCTATATGGCCCTGGGCAAATCAGTCAACCCTATTTGCCTCAGTTTTTTCATTGTAAAATGAGGTGGAGAAGGAAATGGCAAACCACTCCAGTATCTCTACTAAGAAACCCCAAACGTGGTCATGAAGAGTCTGACCTAACTGAAACATCTAAACAATAGCAACAACAAAAGTCTCTTTCTCCCTTAAATCTTATGAAAACTCTTCGCTATAGTTCACTTATAATTCTCTAGCTTTACTTTAAATCATTAGTTCTCTGAGCAATAAGAGCTTGGCCTATGAAGGCCCAGGCCTTTGAGCATGAACGTATTTGTTTGCCCTTTCTGGTGGGTTATACAGAACATGTATGAAAATGTCAGGCCTGGCTTCTACCCAATATAAGGAAGGAGGCTTGGTAGCCATGAATGACTAAGGCCTCTTGCAATGTGGTGTTGAGTTTTCTAACTGGTTTCAACAACCAAAAGGACTAATGACTGAGCCAGAATTTAATTTACATATGGAAGGAGCAATGTATCCCTACCTCAGTCTTTTCTGTCCTTTTCCTTCATGATATTGAACAAATCAAAAACTTCTGGGATTCCCTAAGTGGGGGAAGAGGAGGCTCTGCAACCACCTGATCTCCCCACCTGGCCACCCATAGGCAGTTTGGTGGTGCTGTGGAAAGTAAAGTGCTAGATTGGAAGTCAGGAAGATATGAGTTCAGATCCTGCTTCAGGTTCTTCCTGGGTGGGACCCTGGACAAATTTCCCCATGTTTCTATGCCTCAGTCTCCTCATCTGCAAAATGGTAAAATTATAATAACTCCTACCTCACAGGATTATTGTGAGGATAATATGAATTAACAATTAATAAAATGCTTAATAAGCCTTAAAGCATTTTATCACTATTATCATTATTTCTAGAAGCATATGGATCCATTATATCTTTTGTCATTTGTATTTATTTTTTCCTAGTTTAGGTAAATGAGTTTCCAGAATGATTGGATCAGGCTATGTCCTTGTGAGACTGAAAGGTCATAAGAAGCATCCGAGTTCAAAGGCCAAAGCAGGGGAGGAATGAGCCTTGAGGAGTGACTACCTATTTAGCTCAGTCCAGTGAGAAACTGACCCAGTAGCCAAGACAATATGTCCCGCAAGCAAAGAAATGACTCATTCATTGACTTTCCTAGTCCCTAAAGCGACCTGGATGGGGACTCTGTAAAGGGAGAAAAGAACTCACAAGGCTAGCAGGTATCCCTTAGCCCCTCTGCTCTCTAGATACATGCCTCAGTATCTTTATGTTTCAAATTTGAGTCCATTTCCCTCAGAAACCTTATATATTTATATGAGAAGAGTATTTTACTTTAAGTTTGAGCCCATTCTCCCCAGAGACTAAGTGCCGAGAGATAGCTGTGCTTCCTTGTTTCTATCTATCTATCTATCTATCTATCTATCTATCTATCTATCTATCTATCTATCTATCTATCTGTCTGTCTGTCTGTCTGTCTGTCTGTCTGTCTGTCTGTCTGTCTGTCTATCTATCTATCTATCTATCTATCTATCTATCTATCTATCTATCTATCTATCTATCTATCTACCTGTCTGTCTATCTATCTATCTACCTGTCTGTCTATCTGTCTATCTATCTATCTATCTATCTATCTATCTATCTATCTATCTATCTATCAAGACTGAGTTTCCTTATCTTACCCAGGTTGAAAGCGCAGTAGCCACTCAGTGCTGATTACTATGTATGTGTATATACACATATAATATAATACAATATGTATATACACACAATATGAATATAGATGGGTACTAGGTGGCACAGTGAACAGAGATTTGGACTCAGGGTCAGATAGACTCATCTTCCCGAGTTCAAATCTGGCCTCAGAAACTTATTATTTATGTGGCTCTGGGTAAGTCACTTAATATTGTTTGCCTCAGATTTCTCATCTGTAAAATGAGCTAGAGAAGGAAATAGTAAACTATTCCAGTATCTTTGCCAAGAAAACCATAAAATGGGGTCCTAAAGAGTCAAATATGACTGAAAATTACTGAATAACCACAAAAAGTATATAGACACATGAACACAATATACAGATATGTATGTATATAGACATATAAACATACATGTGTAATACACATATCACAGTACCTGGCACATAACAGGTCTTAATAAATATTGATTGATTGCCGTACATCATCTGGGTCTCCCTATATTGCCTAGGCTAGAAGCATAGCAGCCACTCACCAGCCGTATCGTACTGCTAGTTGACTTGGAAGCTTTGACCTACTCCATTTTAGCCTTGAACTTATTTGCCCATTCTTAGGCAGGCTGGTACCAAAGAGTGAAGACAACTTAGTGAGTCTTAGCCATTGCAGGTTCACAAACCCAAGTGATCTACCTGAGAGCAGGGATTACAGACATGTCCCACTGTGCCCAGACTGGCTGGTTAATTATTATCAAATCACATTACAATTAGTTATTTTTCACTCTAAACCATCCTACTTCTTCACCATCTTTTCCCTAAGAAAACCCCACTTATAGGTATTCTACCCCAGTTTACAGATATTCATGGGGCCAATGGCCTTCAGGACCGAATCTCATAGAATCATAAGGTATCTGAGCAAAAAGGAACCTTGAAGCTTGCCTCATCGGAGTATGGATCTAGTCTTAGTCCAAACTCAACCTCACTTAATTTGACTAAAGAACAATGTTTCCAAGAGACTTTTGCAATGGTATCAAACTTTGAGTTATGATTATTAGTAGTAATAGCATTTATCAACATTCAGGAAGGACTAGCACCTATAGAATGAGGGCTTGCAAAGACCTTTTCAAGGCTGCCCATCTATCTTTGGTGCCCACTTTTCGTCTAACTCTCACTTATGGCTCCAAGAAGCTGTGGTATGTTCAACAATCACACCACTATCTTGTCAGATGGGTTAAACCTGGTTAAGGGTAATGGACAGGCTTAAACCTATTGGAGAATTAGGAGGGTTTTCTACCCCAAGCAGTTGAAGACTTTCCTGGAAGAATGGGCAGATGAGAACAGTTTGTACCAGTGCCATGAAGGTGGCTGAAGCAGGTGCAGACCATGGTCAGGCATCAAAGAAGCTAAGGTCATCCATTGCATCCTGGGCCATCCCCAGTCATTCCGACGTTTGTCTTGCCACTGGATTTTGATGGCTCTGGAAGAAAGAGTGAGGCTGAGGACTTGGTACAACTCTGACTCACTTAAATACAATTCACAGGCAAGTCAAGATATCACCCCATGATGTCATTGGTTCTCTTTGAAAATGAAGGATGAATGCTATAGTTTGAATGCTATAGTTCATATTAAGACAGTGATATACCCAAGCTCTCCAGGCTGTAAAACACAAAGCAAAAGTTAAATCACAATAGAAGAAACCAGAGCCATCATGGAGCATAATATGATTAAGTAGCAATTAAGTGGGACAGATAAGAAATGAGTCAGTGTGAAATTAAGTACTGAGAGAGGTGGTACAGACATTGAGCCCTGTAGGAGTTCAGAGAAGAAGGGATCCCTGGGAGTTGAGAGGAGACCCAGAAAAGTCTCTTGGGAAAAGATATTATTGAAAAGCCTTGAAATATGGGTAGGTTTTGGATGAATGGGGATGGAGGGGATCACTGAGATGCTCTGAGAATTCTGCGAATGTTACCACCTCATAGCCATCACTGAGTGTGGGAGGCAAGAAAAAGGCAAAAGTAGAATTGCTTACTTTAGCTGTGGAGAACAGGTGACCTTTCCAGAGTGGGCTGGGCTTTCCCAGAATTGTTAGAATCTTAGACAATTCGTTCTTGGAGTTAGAAGAGACCTGGATTTTAATTCTGACCCAGACACTAGTTGTGTGACTTCTAGGTCAAATTACAAAACAACTCAGAGACTCAGTTTCCTTGCATTTAAAATGAGTATAATAGCAATTACATTACCTACTCACTTAAAGTTATTTCAAGAAAAGGGTATTTTAAATCTTAAAGAACCATAGAAATTTGAGCTGTTGTTACATTAAATTATCCCTAAGGAAGTATTTGGATTTTTACTTCCCCTCCCCTTTCTCCACTTTTTCTACAGAGACACCATCTTCCTGAGTAGGAGATAATACTCTGTGCATTCTGGAGGCCAAAGCACTTGAAAGATGATCTGGGATTCTCCACTGGGTAAAGATACAGGAAAGGGGAGGATTTGTCCAGGGATGCTGCTTTAAGGGTGAATGGGATTGAACACGGTACATGCAAATCCTTGGTGAAGGGCCAATTTTTGATCAGAATGGAGAAAGAATAAATCCAGAGAAGAAAACCAGGCAAGCTCACAAACAGAGGGGCCTAGGGTCGTTAATCTCTAGCTCTGACATATCAATCAGTCCTTTCAATCTGTTTCAACATTCTTTCTTTTGGAATAAAGATGAAGTAAAAGATACTCTGACAAAGAATGAACTGGGGGCAGCATGGAAATCAGTCCTAGAGAGCTGGGTTCTGATTTATGGATCAGACCCAGATTTGATAAATCAGGCACCTAAATCCAGTGGGTTAAAGCACTTGTTCCCTAAATGGGAACTTAATGTTGCTCATTCACAGATGGGAACCTACAGTTGGAAAGTTAACATATAAATCGGATATTTACTAAGGCCCCTGTGTTTGTCATAGCAAACCCATCAATCAGATGCTTCTCAGACAGCAGCTGCTCTACTGTAAATCACCCCCTTCTCCCTATAAATCAGATTTTGAATCTGTATTTGTCAGGAGGATCTGGAAATCTATCCAGGGTGGGACTGTCAAGAGAGACAAGTTGAGAGGAGGGAGAGCAGATAGGGCCTCAGCTAGAAGTATATGAAGGAAGAGAGCTGTCAGATCATGGGAAGGCATGGTGGATGCCAAAAGTAATTTTTTTCTAAGGCATTTCTCCCTTCATGTTTATTTATTTATTTTGTGGCCTATTTGACCCTCATAGTCCACTGATTAAAATTTTAAAAATTTCAGGATAATAAAGCTTAGAATTAGAAATGCATTCAGAGACAGTTTATGATTATGGCTTCCTATCATCTTCTTCCCTCAATCCCAACATACTTGGGTTCAAATCAATGAATGAACAAGTATTTATTAAGCATCTATCATGTGTCAGTCACTGTGCCAGATGCCAAGGATACAAGTATAAAAGAATAAAGCAATTCCTATATAAAGTGAGCTTACATTCTAATAGGGGAGATAATAAGTGCATATCTATGCATCTATGCATCTATGTATCTATGTATCTCTCTATGTATCTCTCTCTATCTATCTATCTATATCTTTGTATCTATCTATCTATCTATCTATCTATCTATCTATCTATCTATCTATCTATCTATCTATCTATCTATCTATCTCTAGCTCTATATTACAGGTTCATTGCAGAATATTCCATTAAGCTTTGAGGAATCTTGAGTAAGCTCCACTAACTGTCTGGGCCTAATTCTTATAGGAATATAATTTAAACTGGGAAGGTATTTCAAAAGCTAACCTGTCCAAGTCCTTTTATTTAACAAGAAGGATATAGAAGCACAGAGAAATTGAGTGATTTTCCAGGGGAACACAGCTTCTGAGGTAGGATTGGATTCAGAGTTTCCTGATTCCAAGTCCAATTCTCTTTCTCTTATGCTATGCTGCCTTTCTTCATTACAGTCAAGTAAATCCCCTCACACAATTATCATTGTAACCTATTTTACACCCAACATTGGATTTACATAGATTAAGTGTTCGATATGGGGTTATTTTGGATGACAATTATAATTTAACTCAACTGGCTTGAGGCCCTGCTCAGGAAATTTCAGAAGGTAGTCTAAATTCAGCTTGTACTTTATTAAAGGACTAGAAAGGAAATAGTAAGACATTAAAATAGTAAAATATTTAATCATGGCAGAATTGAGAAGCAAAGTAATGAAGATTCTTTATGATCCTCTATAAAAATATATTTTAATACTTGTACTTTTGACATAAGTAGGGGAAAATATGACTTAGTTCCTATCATATTTGTACTGAAGAGTGACTAATTTCAACCAACACCTAGACCTCCACTTAGGACATACACAGAAAAGTCTTGCCAGTTCTCTACAGCCAGGTTTTCATCTCTCTTTATACTCTGGAGTCTCTTGGACTCTAAAGTACAGCAATTACACCTTCAAACACTCTTTTCTTCCAACTCAGGTACGAGTTGGCCCATGGAATTGGACCCCTTCAATTTTATGACAGGACAATCCTTAGGGCTCACAGCCTCATGGGGAACATATTCAGTCACTCCTCTAATGCATCCTCCCAACTGTTAAAAAAACATATAGTGATGGAATATTTCATTTTATACACATTTATAGCTGTATGTGTCGTTGTTTAATTGTTTTCAGTCATGTCAGAGTCTATGTGATCTCATTTGGGGTTTTCTTGGTAAAGACACTGGAGTGGTTTGTCATTTCTTTCTCCAGCTTAGTTTACAGAGCAGGAAATTGAGGTAAATAAAGTTAAGTGACTTGCCCAGGATTACACAGCTAGTAATATGTTTGACTTCAGGAAGTTGAGGCTTTCTGACTCTAGGCTTGGCACTCTATCTACTGTGCAACCTAGCTATCCCATATCTATATGTACATGTCATAAATAACCCATTATAAAGTAGTCACAGGCAATTATCCCAAATACAGTGGTGCTCTGTTAAAGGCTGTTGTCTCTAGAGTCTCATCAATCAGGTAATGTCATCAATCAGTGTTAATAGTTTTAAGTATCTACTGTTGGGAGTATTTGACAGAAAAAGGATCGTTTGGGGATTTGGTCATTTCCCCTGTTTAGATTAGTCTTCTCTACAACCTCAAAGGAATACCAACTTGAAGTTTCTCTTTCATTTATATCTTAACTTGGAACCTTTTCCAATGGGACATTTTCTAGTACTAATTGTCCAATCTTCAACTGATAGACTGCTTCTCTGAGCTATTCAGATGACTCTCCTTTAGACTAGTCTATCTTGTGGCCAGGACAGATGATGAATTTAGACAAGAGGTGTTTGCAATGCATTTTCTTGGATGACGATTCTTTTGTAGTATTATTTTGTAGATTGGTGGATTATCCAATCTTTCAATTAGTTGGGATGGGTTGGGATCACCACTGGTCTAATCAATTGATCAACAAGTATTAAGAGGCTTCCTTATGCCAGACACTTTGTTAGGCAATAGGGATGTAAGTACAAAGCATGAAACAATTCCAACTCACAATAAGCTTAGGGCCTAATGGGGGAGAAAAGAAGTACATACAAAATACACACAACACAAATTTGCATAATAAGTATACGATAGTTTGAGGAAGGAGAGCAGTTGGGAAAAGGCTTCATGCAGAAGTGCTTGAGCTGCATATTAAAGAGAAGGACTCTTTGGGATAGAGATAAGAAAGGAATGCACTCTGGGCATGAGGGACCACTTATGAATTGGCACAGAGACAGGGGATGTAGTGTCTTGTGTGAGGAACAGATAGAAGGTCCATAGGCTGGATTGCAGAGCTCAGAAGAGGGAATAATATCTAATGAAGCTGGAAAGTATATTGGACTAGGTTGTGTAGGACTCTAAAAGCTAAAGAAAATAGTTTATATTTTATTCTAGAGGGCAATAGGAAGCCTCTGGAGTTCTGAGTCTTTTGTGTTTCTTCCTGAAACCCACAATTTCATAATAGGACTATTGCCTGATTGGCATTTTTGACAATGATCTTAAGCATAATACCATGACTTGTTCTTATCTAACATCTTTTAAATTGAGGACATTATTAGGCAAGAGTCCTTATTCAAACAGATCTCTCATCCAAATGATGTACTGGTTGTGATTGTTCATCTCTTCCAAGACTCCAAAGCACAGATAATCAGGAAGCTGTAGCTCTTGTTCAAACATCAACAGGTTCTGCATGAAACCTGTGGAGTTATTTCTGAAGACACTATTTGCACAAATTAGAAAAGTCATGGGCTGACTCTACTTATTCTGCTTCAGGCCTCAGGGTCCCCAATGTGTTCAACAGTGTGAAACTAGAGTGCTTTTGGCAAAAGTTCTCCTTGGGGATGGGATAGTGTAGTTCTATACTTTCTTGATTCCTGCCATGTATAACACCTTCTTCTCTTTCTCTGCAGTTATCAGCTTTAATCAGGAAAAAAAAATCTGGCACGAAAGCTACATGCAGAAAAATGCATCTCCTTCAATGTCTTTGATATTTTAGAAACCTGATTTCTGGTTGACTAGACCAGTGTCTGCTGGAAGATGTAATCTATCATTACCAGGATGCTGATTATATTCTTCTTATCACCTTCTGGAGATAAGAAGTCTTTGCCCACCATCTCTGAAGACCTGCTCCAGATTCTTTTCTTTAGGTTGGCAGTCCTATCTAGTAGTAGTAGTTGTAATTTTAACACACTGAGCACAAATCTCACCCATTTTACATGCATCCACTGCCATTGTGAGTTAGTTAAACATGTTCTGCATAAGCTCTCCAGTTTTCTCTTGACTCAGGTGTCCAAACTCATTCTGGAGGATTTTCCTCGTCATGAATCAGCAAATATTAGATAGCATCAACTGTCTACTAAAATTCTTCTTTCTTCAGGGAGTCTTTCCCAATCCCTCTTAATTCTGGTGCCTTCCTTCTGTTAATTATTTCCTATTTATCCTGTAGACAGCTTGTTTGTACATATTTGTTTGCTTGTCTCCCCCATTAGGTTGAGAGCTCCTTAAGGGTGAGGACTATCATTTGCTTTTCTTTGTATCTCTAGCACAGTGCCTTCCACGTGGTAGGTGCTTAATAAGTTTATATTAATTGCTTGTATCTCATGTAAGATCAACTATGATCCAGTATAGTGTTCAAATGGATAATTTCAGTTTCTGCCACTCCATCAATAACAGGGTTTCCATTGGAGATCTTTGCATAAGGTCTCAAGGGTGACGTGAACTTTTCTTAGCTTGTATCACTTTTTATTTTTCTATCGTTAATAATCCAAGCACACTCAAAGCAGGGAGGATTGATCCAATGCTATAATATTCCACCCATGGCACAGTCTCTGGAACAAGTGTCAGACCCTCAGTGTAATGTCTTAGGTGAATGGCTCTGTTCCTTTTATATCAGAGATTGCCTTCATCCCCTCAATGGCAACACCTAGGCTTCTGATGAACGGGCCCTCCAGGCTAGGGTGCATGTCTTCACATAAGTCTTCCCTGGCTGCTTAACTCATAAGTTGTCTAATGCCACTACCCATCTCTGGCTGGCAGCATCCAACTTACTGCTTGTCAGAATATAAGTTATTATATTGTTTGACAGATTGTTATCTGTCCATACTTGGAATTGAGCTTCCTACATGCAGTCTTGAAACTTATCAGTGACAGCCTCCTTCAAAATCATGAACTCCAATTTGTGGATGGGATAACGAGTCTCAATGTCACTGAGTCCTTTAATGGCAAATGTAATGGAATTCTGGTAGCCATCACTCTTGGTAAAAAACTCCTCCCAAGCCTCCAGGCTGGCATCAGTATATAACACAAAGGACTTGTCTGGAAGTGCAAAAGCCAACAAGAGTGCATGTGTGAGGCAACTAAACAAATCCTTTAATGGGTTGCTCAAATTTCTTGGTCCAATAATATCTAAACAGGGAGAGAGAGAATTCAGGCCCAATTTCCTTTTTTGGCCAATTTGCTTTTGGGTTTTGTTAGTCATACACCCACAGGTGAAACCATCAACAAGAAGTGCAATTTTTGTCACATTGTCTCAGTCATTCAATTCACATTTATTCAACATGTACAATGTGCCAGGCACTATGTGGCCATAAAAAGAAAGGCAAAAGGGTCCCTGTTCTCAAGAAGCTCACAGTCTAATGGAGGAGACATCATGCAAATGGCTATCTACAAATGAGATATATACAGGACAGGTTGGAGGTCATCTTAGAAGGAAGGCAAGAAGATTGAGGAGGACTGGAAAAGGTTTGTTGTAGAATGTAAGATGTTAGCTGACACTTGAAGGAAGTCAGGGTGGCCTGAAGGAAGAGATAAAGAAGAAGCTCCAGTCATGGTGGATAACTGCTTCTCTCCACTGGAAGATGGAGTATTTTAAATGAAGAATAGACAGAAGGCTAATATTACTGGATCACAAGAGTATAGTACATATACATTTATTAAGTGCCTACTATGTGCCAGATACTGTGCTGAGTGCAGGGTGTGGGAAAGGCATAAAATTTAAGAAACCTGGAGTGAAAGCAAGGGGACAGGTTATAAAGGGCTTAAAAATAGAATTTTATATTTGATCCTAGAGATAATAGGGAGCCACTACGGCTGATTATATAGTGGAGTGACATGAAGTTGAATATCAGTTTGACAACTGAGTGGGGAATGGACTGTAGTGGGAAGAGATTTGAAATCTATGGAGACCAACCAGTTGGCTACTGTAATGGTTCAGGCATGAAGTGATGAGGATCTTCACCAGAATAGGTTCAGTGGAGATAAGGGAAAGATATATAACAGATATTACTAAGGTAGACAACAGGACCTGGCAATTTTTGGATGTTGGGAGTGGGGATAGAGAGGGAGAAAGAGGCAGGGAAGGAGAAAGAGAGAAATAGAGGAGATTTAAAAGAGAGAGAACAAAAGAAACAGAGAGACAGAGACAGAAAGAGAAAGAGGGTCAGAAAGGAGGGAGGAAGAGGCAGAGAGAGGGAAAGACAGAGAGAGAGAGAGAGACTCACACACATAAGAGAAAGAGAAACAGACAGAGACAGAGGCAGAGAGAGAAGTCTCTAGCATGACACAAGTTGTGAATCCTGATGCCTTCTGTAATAGAGATGTTAAGAGACTTTAGAGCAGTAATTCCCAAACTTTTTTGGCCTACCACCCCCTTTCCAGAAAAAATATTACTTAGCCCCCTGGAAATTAAATTTTCAAAAATTTTAATAGCAATTAATAGGAAAGATAAATGCACCTGTGGCCATCACCACTTTCCTGGATTGCTGTAGCACCCACCAGGGGGCAGTAGAGCCCACTTTGGGAATCACTGCTTTAGAGGTTAAGATAATGGATTCAGATTTAGATGTTTAAGATATCTAAGAGACACCTGGTTAGAGATATCCAATTGGCCATTGGTGAAATGGTACTTGAGATCAGGAAAGAGATTATTGCTCTATTTGTGTACATATAAATCATGCAAGTAAAAACCTACACAGTATTAACAAAACATTGGGCTTGTAATTCCAAGACAAGAAAGAGAAATATTTCCTCATCAGAAAGAAGGTAGAAGATTGATAGGGGTTCTCAGAGAACTAGACAAATAGGCTAAAAATGTACAGAAATACTTTTGGGGGGGGAGAAGAAATTTCACCTAGCAATAATAAGGCTAAAAGTAGCCACTGGATTTATTGGATGTAAACCAACATATTTTATCCCTGCATTGAGGAATGTCACATAGCTTTGCTCAACATAGAGTCTTGAACCTGCTAAAATCCAAGAGCAGAATCAAAAGATGCCCCATGGGTAACAAACAAACCCATGTACATGACCAAGAATATGTCAAGAAAGGAGAGTCAAACAAGTGACTGTAGTATGTGGATTCATTTATGAAAAAAACTATTTAGAAACAATACTGTCTATAATAGTAAAGCAGGACCAGGTCATGGCCACCAAAAATGATTGAAAAATCATCCTTAAGGAGCCAGAATTTACTGATCAATTATGCAAAGAACTAGTAGATGCTATGCAACACATCAGTGCAAAGGCAAAAATTTAGCACCTACCTACTAAATATGAAGAAAGACTTGATTTTTGTCACTATGCACCAGATAATGACTATCTTTAAATTTAACTCTAAACCTGATCTCTAAATTTAGCAGATGGGGAAATCTGCGAATATAATCAGGATTAAAACTATCCCAAAGAATCCAGAATGCTGTGCCTGAACCAGTGCATTATCACTCATGAAACTGTTGCCCCAAATCACCTGAATATAACATTGGTCTGTAAACATTTAAGAACCATGTTCTTAATTCTATACATCTTGGACTCATACTCTCCAGACTTCATAGGGTGAAAAGCTTTCAAAATGCAGAGATGTGTGGAAGAAACCAGAGCCATGTGGAAACAAAACAAAATATGTATCATCACTTTGTCAACCTGCCTGCCATTAACAGCCAGCATTTTGGTAGCACTTTAAAGTTTGCAGTGGAGTTGTTCTGAATATGCTTTCAGTGAATTTACAGATGATGAACTTATATTCCAATATTTATTCAATTACTAAGGGCAGATGTTTTGTCCATCTGTGCATGAATCCACAGAACATAAAAGAATGATAGCAGATAGCGACCTTTCTATTTGAGCTCCATTGAACTAAGATGAGAAGATTGGGATAGGAATTATAATAGAGCATCATATTTATCATTAAACTGCATATGAATCACCTAATGTACTCAGCTGTCATCAAACTATATGATAGGACTAAAAACAATATAGCCCCATTAAAAAAAATTAAGCAGTTTCTTCATTTCATGGGAACTTTCTTGAGTGATATCATTTAAACTCAATAATCTAAGTAGAAAATAGTATAAATCTAAAATAATTTAAAAATATAAAGTCCCTAATGTACACCAAAGGAAAACAGAAATGAAGGATTCAAATTTGAATCTGGATTTCAAATTGAATCAATGACGAAGCCTATACTTATAAATAGTCTTGTTATTTGCATTATTCATCAGGTAAGACAACAACAAGGAGAAAGTTGTGGCTGTATGTGTCAAGAGACTTACTGGCATCCTGGAATCAAAACACAATGGGAAAAATACTTTTAGAGCAATTAATATCTTTACAACATGAGTCTTAATGTATTCTTTTGGAACAGTAGAGTAGAAAGCAATAGACTTAGAAACTAATTTAACAAAAACTCAATAATGTTAATAAAAAGCATGGTCTCTTACTCCTGAGCAACAATAAAAAGCTTAACAATCCCTCATCAAAAAGGAAGATCAATAGATATTCTTAGGGCACATAATAAACACATTTAAAAGGTGCAGAAATACTTTTGGTACAAACAGAGATCAGAGAAAGATAGGTGGTACAATGCACTAAGTATTGAGCCTGGAATCAAGATGAGTTCAAATACAGGCTCAGACACTTAGCAGCTCTGTGACCTTGGTTAAGTCACTTACCCTCTGTTTGTCTCAGTGTTCTCATCATAAAAGCTGGATAGTAACAGCACCTACCTTGTAGGATTTCTGTGTAGATGAAATGAGAAACTAGTTGCAAATGCTCAGCATAGTGCCTGGAACATATGTGCTACCTAAATGCTTATTCCCTCCCTCATACCATTTCATTGTCTCATAATGAAGACATATATTAAGCACAGGTCGCTGGATTTATTGAAAGTAACTGAAAGTTATTTATCTTTGTCAGGAGTACATGGAAGAACTAGGGTTCAAAGGTCCTCCAGACAAGACATCTACATGAAATCAATCAATGGCGTGTCTGTAAAGAAGTGTCAGAAAAATGATTAAGAACAAATGTAAATGTATTTATGGAAATTTGAGTGTTATTGAAGAGACCAACATATCTACCTTAATCTACTGAGTCAAGTTGACCTCCAGATTCAAGTATGAGACCTTCAGTCTTGACATGTCCTCTAACTCCAGCTCACTGTCATCAGAAATTGTAGAAAGGTTATCATTAAGGAACCTAGAGTTGTCGATCAATGTAGATCATGCACTGATACAGTAGAAACTGTGCAACCAGTACTATGAGTTTTAAAAAATTTAGTGTCTCCTGTAGACATAGAAAGACCTGATCAGCCAGAATTATATAACAGAAGGTCACCATCTCTCTAAACCAGTGATTCCCAAACTTTTTTGGCCTACTGCCCCCTTTCCAGAAAAATATTACTTAGCCCCCTGGAAATTAATTTTTTTAAAATTTTAGTAGCAATTAATAGGAAAGATAAACGCACCTGTGGCCATCACCGTCCCCCTGTATTGCTGCAGCACCCACCAGAGGGCGGTGGCACCCACTTTGGGAATCACTGCTCTAACCTAACCAGTGACTAATCATACAGACCCTCAAACTATTCTTTAGAATTCAGGAAATACATACAGAACAGTTGCCCACTACCAAAAATGTCACTGAACCATAAACTTTAAGAACAAAGTTTTTAATAGATGCCACCATACTGAATATGCTTAATTTCTGTAGTGCACAAAAGGAGCAATTTTCAAAATATAAAGACCTCAAAGAAGAAATTCAAACCACGGGGGAATAGAATGAGGTCCAAGTCATCTCTCTTGTGTTATATGTTATGAGTTATTCTGAATAAACTTTTTGTAAGCCTTCAAAAAGTGAGCCGACACCCTAACATTCTTATGAATTCCCCCCAAATTGTCATTTTATCCAATAGTCCACAGAACATTAAATAAGTAAGAAAGACAATAGAATAGCATCTTGTTTTTGAATCATTTCTATTTGAACCTTTCCCCTCAAAGATGAGAATAATGAGAAGTGATAATAACAATGATGACAGCAGTGATGAACATTTATGCTTCATAATACTTTAAGGTTTACAAACTACTTTACACATATCACCTTTGAAATAATTAGCTGATAGTTGAATTAATTAGGGAATGGGTCTGAAGTAACCTTGTATGAGACCAGTGATGAATCTCAGTTGAATGGAGTCAGGAAATAGGCCCAACAGGTAAGCCTAACCTGTTGAGATGGTATAATGCAATATTGACTAATATGCAATATCTGACTAATACCAAGTTGTTATAAACAGTCTTAGATTTATTTTAATACTAAACCTCACAGGATGGGATAGTGGATCAGGGTAAGGAGTCCCTAAATCTAATAACCTAGTTTCTCCACCCAAAATCCCACTATAAGTCCTCACGGGCTTTCTTCATGGAAACTGAGGCTACTCTCGCTATTCTCTCTCACTCTAGCCTAAAGAAAATGTAGCTAGCTAATCCTGACTGGCTGGTCCACTAATAGATGGTGACAACATACAGTTTATCAGGTATAGATGGCTAGAGGCCAGAGGCCTGAGCCAAGGGGGTCGGGCTCTTCTTTGTGATAGAGTCACTGGGTCTTTGCAGCTCACACACACACACACATACACACACAGAATTTGGGATGGTACAGAAATGCCACAGCTTATAGGATCACAGAAGTATCCTGATAACAGGAACCTCCAAGATTTAATCAGGAAAGACAGTTACCTCCTTCTGACTTCTACAAGATGGCCACAAGAAGTCTGTCACTGCTCTCCTTGGTGTCCAGTCACCAACACACCCCAGTGGTCTCCATATGTCGTCTTTTAAGCAGCCCTCCCATTCCAGAATAGGGTCCATAAAGTTCTGTGCATGTGCCAGACCTCTTCTGCAAAGTCTTTGCACCAGACCTTTGCAAAACTCCTACTTGTCTCTTTCCTTATTATACCTTATTTGACCTATACCACAATCCAGTGAGATTGCTATTATTACCCCCAATTTCCAGAAGAAACTGAAGCTGAGAGATAAGTGATTTGCTGAGGTTTTTTTATCCAGTTTCTGAGGCTGGATTTGAACCAGTTCTTTTAGACTCTGAGTCTATGATACAATGTCACAGTGACTCCAATTTCATGTCTTTATAATATTCTTCTCTACACATTTAACAGTACTACCCAAATCATTGAAGGTCCAGGCCCAACTCTCTGAAAGAGATTTCTAGTACCCAAGCAATGATGGCAGTCATTTACTCCAGCACACATTTGTGCAATGACAGTTGAGCACATTTATACTTTATTTTATTTTTTGAACCCTTACCTTCCATCTTAGAATCAATACTGTATATTGGTTCCAAGGCAGAAGAGGGCTAAGGGCTAGGCAATGGGGGGTTAAGTGACTTGCTCAGGTCTAGTTAGGAAGTGTCTGAGGTCATATTGAACTCAGGACCTCCTATCTCTAGTCCTGACTCTCAATCTACTGAGCCACCTAGCTGCCCCCTGTACTTTATTTTGAACACAAAATGGCACAGTGGCTCTTTTAAATCAACTTGCCTATCTTGCTAGCAAGGTCTGTGCCAAAAAGGAATATATTCCAATTACATGTTAGACCTCCTGGAGGAGGAGCATTCCTTGTAGTACATTGGTGAAACACAACTACTATAAACAATTTAGGCAATACAATTTATTTTTGCCAGATGACTTAAGTAAATAAATTATTGCCTTAAAATTTCAATACAGCCTCCCTCAAACCCCACCCCTAATCCCATTGTTTCAGTATTAGTGTAGGTAGTTGATTTGAAATTCTATACCATCCATAAATAATCCTGGACAAACCCAGAAAAATGTAACTAATTATCTACTTAACTCTCAACTTCAAGGGATGAAAAGTTCAGTGTAGGAGTATTTGAATTATAATGATAATTTATCTCACCTAACTCAAGTTCCCCATTCAGTTTCCCAGAAACTTCTAAAGGTCGTCTAAATTCAGTTTTTATCTCGCTAACAGAGTAGGCAAAAAAAAAAAAATAATAGTAAAAACATTGAAATGGTAAAAAAAAATAATAACAACAGAATTGCAAAGCAAAGCAATAGAAAAACCTATCTCAGTGCTCATTTCCAAAATGAGTGTAGTCTTATCCCTTTTTTCCATTGGAGTCACCTGGCAAATCAGTTTCTTTAAGATGTAGGCTTCCAAAACAAGGGAGAGGGAGGAGGAAAACATCACCCGGTCTGCATCTGAAAGTTGGCCAACTTAAGCCACACTGTTTCTGGATCTCTGCTAAGAAGATCTTCTAGTCTGGCTACCTCTCTACCATCTGACTGGCTTCTCTCCTCTCTTGGGCTTTTAGCATCATGCTGGGGAGTCCTGAGTTCTTGGACACTGCCTTTGCAGTTTTAGATGCCTCCTTCTTGGATTCCTTGTACTGCCTTTCCTTTCCCTCCCAGAGTCCCATTGCCCTCATGATGCAATCTCCCTGCACGAAGCATAGTTTCAAGAGAACTGAAGTCCTAGGTATACTTCAATCAAGCCCATAGCCCATGAGAAGTATAATCAGACATCTTCTGAAAGATTGCAACAAATAACAACTTAGGTTTAGAGAACACTTTTCTCATTACAGTCTATTTTGAGATAGAACATGTTTTTACCCTCATTTTACATATGAGGAAACTGAGGTTCATAGAGATGAAGTGATTTGAATTTTGAACTCAGATTCTTTGGTTCCCAGTCCCTTTTCAACAGGAAAAACATAAGTGATGTTATAATTCTTTTCCTTTCACCTCTCCCAAATTGTTACAAGAAGGACAGTAAGGGGGAAAAGTCATTTCCTTCTCTCTAGTCTAAAATCAGACTTATAGCTACATCTAAACCAGTGATTCCCAAAGTGGGCACCACCACCCTCTGATGGGTGCTGCAGCGATCCAGGAGAGTGGTGATGGCTATAGGTGCATTTATCTTTCCTATTCATTGCTATTAAAATTAAAAAAAATAATTTCCAGGGGGCTAAGTAATATTTTTTCTGGAAAAGGGGTGATAGGCCAAAAAAGTTTGGGAACCACTGATCTAAACCAAAGCTTCATGGATGTGGGAAGAGTGATTTGGTTTCAGATGAGAAGTCCTAGTGTTGTGGAATTTCCTCTTGGTATTTGGTTCAGAACACAAGCTCAAGTCAAAGAAGGATAAGTTAAAGCCCAGATATGGCAATCAGTACAACTTGTCTTATTGACAAGGATATTCAGCCAATGATGCATGGTCTCCGTCTTGGTGCTGAGGAGGAGCATCTTGAGTATTCGAGTGGTGAAGCTGGGTCCCAGGAACACTATGCCACAGTCTGGCTGTCACTAAATGCTATGATACTCTTCAGACTCTGCTCTTTAATAATACTGTCATGGATGATACACTCTAATTTTTTACAAGGTTACAGGTGTACTTGGTCAAAATGAATGCAAAGAGTTGTAAGGCTAGCCCATTATTTCACTAGTGGTATCAACAAAGCTCATTAAAATAAATTTTCATTTTGAAAGCTCATACTTACATTTATATATACATATACATAAATACACACACATACATATATGTATATATATACATATGTATATGTATATATATATATGTACCATCAGACTTGCTGCTTCCATCACATACAGTCTCGATGTCATAGAGTTCCTTATTCTAATGACACATTTGGTTCACAGAAAACATTTGCCGTGCTACCTTGGGTTAGAGAGGAAAAAGTTCTCTGCTGAGGATGGAGGTCTTCCAGACTTCTAAGAGAACCCTAGCGACTAAGAGAACTCTGAGACATTATAGGTTGTCAGATCCCAATTTACTGATGAGTTATTTTCTTAAAGTTTGTAAGGAGGTTGTTTGGAATTCAGAATATATTTTCCCAAACAAGCAGTGTTTTAGTTTGTTGCAAAAAAGTAGGTTGTATAAAAATAAAATCTGTGTTATGCATTATGGTTAGGCACCCTGATGGAAAAAGGAAAAGGATGAAGAGAAAGAGGTGAACAAAGGGTTTCTTCTGCCTAGGCAACATTTTGAAATGCACAAAATTTATCTTTGGTAATTTCACCCCTACTTTCCTTTTCCTACTTGCCTACTTTGCTGCTTCTTACTCTCTTTCCCTGGTGACCAATACCTCTTCTTGTTGGTTTAAATCCCTTGCTGTGGCATCCCACTGAGTTGTGTGCCTTCTAGGGTGATCTATGTTTCAAAAGTCACTTTATCTCTCTGAGTTCCAATTTCCTCCTCTGTTAAAAAGAAAAAGTACTACCTCCCTCAGAGTTTTGTGAAGAGAGTACTTTGAGAACTTAAAAGCATGATAATTTAAACATAAAAATACCTGTGTAACTTTGAGTGAATTACTTAACCTCTCTGATCCTAAGGTTTCTCTTCTGCAACATGAAATAGTTGGTAATGAATTTTACTCAACAGGGAAACAAGAGAGAACAGCAAGAGGTGGAAGGGTAGGTTCAGGGAGGGATTAATCATAAACCAAACAAACTCTAACTATAGAAGGTAGATTGTGATAAGGTAGGTTTAAAAGGTGAGAATGAAAGAGACAAAGGGTAAGAATATATAATTGGGCTCTGGACAATGGAAAAAGAAGAGAGGGCAAAGAGGCAGAATTAGATTGAATCAAGCAGAGAATTCTAGTGTGGAGCATCATATTCCTTGCTCACCACCCTCTTTTTTATGAAGATGAGGTGGGAAGCAAAGAAAGCAAAAGGTATAAGAGGATAGGATGAAGGGGAATATGAAATTAACAGTCATAACTTTGAATATGAATGAGGGCAACTCATTCATTAAACAGAAGAGGATTGAAAAATAGATTAGAAAGAAGAATCCAATAATATATTGTTTACAAGAAGTCCATTTGAAACAAAGATTCCTAAAGAGTTGAAATAAGGGGCTGGAACACAATCTATTCTGCTCTGGATGAATTAAAATAAAAAGGAAGGTATAGCAATAATAATATCTAAGTAATAGCAAAAATAGATTTGATTAAAAGAGATAAACAGAGAAATTACATTTTCTCAAAGGAACCATATGATATTAATATAAATAATTAACATGCTGCACCAAATGACATCTAAAAACTTAAAAAATGTAACGAGTTTCAGGAAGAAAGGGTGAAACTATAATAGTAGATGATATAAATGTAGCCCTATCAGACTGAGACAAATCTAAACAAAACCCAACAATAATAACAAAGAAATAAGGACCTGAATATTTTTCTAAAAGTTAGATTTTACAGACTTCTACTGATTTTTGAATAGGAATAAAAAGGATTATACACATTCATAGGTCTACCTGGAAACTTAAAAAAAAAAACCTGTATATTATAGCTTAAGGCCTCATAACAATGCAGAAAAGTATTAGATATTTTACTTATCACAGTACAAACAAATCATATAAAAAAGCCACTAAAATGATTAACAATAATTAGATTAGATAGGCTAAATATTAATTGGATTAATTCTAAAGAATTGGTGGGTCAAAAAAGAAATTACAGGAAAAAAAGGTAATTTCATTAAAGGTAAATTATGAGAGAATATAGTAATGAGAGAATATATTAAAACTTGTGAGATGAAACCAAAGTAGTCCGTAGGGGAAATGTTATATTTCTAAACAGAGAAAAATTACATATCAATAAATTGAGCAAGTAACAATAATAACAACAAAACCCTAGAAAACCAACAAATAAAACTTCAACGAAACACTAAAATGGAAACTCTGAAAATTGAAGAAGAGATCAACAAAATTGAAATTTAACAAAAACATTGAATTAAGAATACAAAACTAAGAACTATTTAAAAAATGAAATAGATAAATTATTAGCTAATTCAATTTTTCAAGAAATAAAAATAAAATTAACAATATAAAAATGACAGAATTCCCAATAAGTAGAAAATAAAGATTGTTAGCTATTTTGCCCTATTATATGTTCTCATAACAGATAATCTAGATGAAGTCATTATTTACAAAAATATAAAATGTCCAGATGAGTGGGATAAAATATTTAAATAACTCAGTTTTGAGAAAAAGTTGAACAAACCACAAATGATCCCCAAAGGAACTAAAAATCTAAGGATCTGATAGATTTCAAGCAAATTCTATCACACTTTCAAATAAATTCCATTATCACATAAACTACAAAAAAAAAGGAAAAGGTGTCCTACTAAATTCATTCAATCATGCAAGTATGAAGAATGAGGAGCAGGTGCCACTGCAAGCAAGTAGATAGGGAGAGGTGGTACAATCTTGCTCTTTAGGTCATGTAAGCCTTAACATACGTGAATCTTCAGGACTGAGGACATGCTAGTCAGACTGGTTTTTACCAGCTCACCATTTGAAAGGAGATAAAAGAAACATATCACAAAGATTAAAAATTATTTCCAGCTTAAATTTATACCAAGAATGCAAGGTTGGCTCAATAACAGGAAAACTATCAACATAATTGTGCACATTAATAACAAAAACAATAAAAATACATAATTACAGTGACAGATACAGAAAAATTATTTTACAAGAAACAATATCCATTCCTATTAGAAAAATTAGAAAACATAATGAAGGATTAAATAATATTTATCTGATAGATATTTTTTTTGATGTATGAAGCATAGTATCATATAAACCAAGAGCCATAATTATATGTAATGGAGATAAACTAGTGTCCTTTCCAATAAGATCAAGAGTAAAACAAGGATTCCATTGTCACCACCATTCCATTATTTGATATAGTCCTAGAAATGCTAATTATAAGAATAAGACAATAAAAAGAAATTGAGGAAATGAGAATAGGAAGAGAATAAACAAAATTATTTATTCTTATAGATGATAAGATAGTTTAACTAGAGAACCGGAAAGGGTTAACTAAAGATTAATTGAAACAATTAATAACCAGCAAAACTGCGGTATGTAAAATAAATTCACATAAATCATCAGTTTTTCTACATATTATAAATAAAGCCTAGCAAGAAGAGAGAGAAAGAGAAATTCAATGGAAAATAACTACAAAATGTATAAAATATTTGGGAGTCTACCTGTCAAGACACACAAAGGAACTATATGAATTCAACTACAAAACACTCATTCCAGGAATGAAGACAGACCTATGCAATTGCTGCAATATTAACCAATCATGAATAGGCTGGTCCAATATAATAAAACTGACAATACTACCTGAATTAATGAGTTTATTTCTACACTAATCAAACTAACAAAGGATTACTTTATAGAACTAAAAAAAATAATAAATAAAATTCATCTGGCAGAAAAAAAAGAGCAAGAATCTCAAGAGAAATAATGAAAAATTGTAGGAAAGAAGGAAATCTAGAAGTCTCAGATAATAGTACAAAGCAATAATCATCAAAATTATTTTGTATAGTTAAGAATCAGAGAGATTAACCAGTGTAATAAATTAGGTACAAAATAGATAAAAACAAAGGAATACAGTAGCTAGCATTTGATTACCCCCCTCCACAATCCCCAACTATTGTGTTAAGAACTCACTTTAAGAAAAGAATTACTGGGAAAACTGGAAAGCAATCTGGCAGAAACTAGATATAGATGAACATTTCACACTAGATATTAGGACAAGCTCCAAATTGATATATGACTTGGACATGAAGGGTGACATCATGAGCAAATTAGAGGAACAAGGAGAAAAATTACCTTTCCAATCTATGAATAGGGGAAGAGTTCATGACCAAACAAGGCATAGAGAAAGGAGGATGAGACCTAGAAATGAATCTAATCAAGTCTCCTGACTATATACATTATATGTTTTCCACCATACCATAGATGGATAAGTGCATAGATATGTAGATACATGATAGCTGGTCAATAAACATTTATTAAGTGTTTACTATATGTTTTCTATAGAAGGTGGGATTTTAGCTGGGACTTGAAGGAAGCCAGACAGACTAGTATTAAATAAGCATTTGCTATGTACCAGTAACTGTGATAAGCACTGGGTATCGAAATATAAAAGAAAAAGATAGTTCCTGCACTTAGGGAAATCACATTCTAATGGGGAACAACACAAAAAGGGAAGCTGGGGATGAGTAGGGGTATGTATTCAATGGCCTTGCATGGAGATGACTAGAAAGAGAAGTGAAGATCTGAATCTAGATAAGATAAAGCAAAAGCTTGCCTGTTGGAGCTCAGAAGAGTTCTAGATACAAAGTCCAAAGTTCCTGTGGGATAGAGGTGGACACGGTCCTGATGGACATAGTATAGTATGAGGTATTGAGGAGGTGGAAGCCCAGAGCTCTGTTTCATAATGTGACAGTACTGTGAGCACCATGGGCATTTGGTGAACGTTGTAGGTGATATGTGAGACACTGCAGTCATGTATACAGTGCTCATTTTTTGACTCGCTTTGAGTCAAATTGACTCACTTTCTTACTTCTTCTGGCTTGAATAAAGATAAAATTTTATCACTAACCAGCAAAGAAGTGAGTTTACAGGCTCTCTTATCAGATGGGTCTATGCTCGAACCAGTCAAGTGGTTTCATCCTATTAGTTTAGTAACTCTACTTGGGCTTCTTTCTGGCACACATGCATGAGCTTAGATAAAAGGTACTGTAAACTTCTACTTGCCAGAGAATGTTTAGCTTGAAAACTCTTAGATTACTCTCTAGCTTACCATCCTAGCCCCACGAGACTGGCCATGGCAGAGTGGGCTTTGGCTTTGGATAGAAGAATGAAATTCCACTCCAAATTATTGGAAATCTCTAAAGAAATGTATGCTTCTGACTTCACCCTGTATCTGAGTATTTCCTGCTCTTTATTCTCTGTGGACCTTTTATAGTGATGATTCATTGGCAGCCAACTTTTCTATGGTTTCATAGTTTATTAAAAATAATAAAGTATGATTTCAAAATTTTCACTCCATCTAAACACCTCCATTACCCATCTACTTCTTTGGAATTCCTGAGGATTAGTCCTATAGTTCTTGCTCTCAGGAGTCACAGAAGGAATTAAGGAAGGTGTTGCATGTTAGTGACTATACTAAGTAATAGAAAGATAAAGAGGAAGATGGGGGAAAGAGGAGATGTTTTCCCCAACTTTCTACTAGTTGCTGGGATCCTTGTGACCTGTTCTGACTTTCTTCCTGGTACTGGTTTGACCCTCCTAATGTTAGTTTCCATTTAGCTGATCTGGCTCCAGATCTAATTCAGCTTCCTTATTACTGTCCAAAGAATCCAATAATAGGAATACAGATCTTAGCAACCACCTGGATGACTGGGAGGATTCCTAGCCTAACTATTAAGGCTGAACCTGCTTTTGCATTTGAATGTTGGTTAGGAAGTCTTTCTCACAGACTACAATCCCAGGGGGCCATAGCCCCTAGCCCTATCTTCTCCTAGAAGCAGTTAAATGTCCCTATAAAGCTAAGCAGGAAGTCCAGTCCGAATTTCAAGGGCAAAGGGTAGGAAGAGAGTGAATGTCTATTCTAGGATACTCATATGCTCCTTGATCAGTGCTCTGCCTTATCAAGAGAACTATGGCCAAAAATTTTAAAAGTCAGAGACTAGAACCACTCCTCAATGAAGGTGAAAGAGTACCATTAAAGAGCATGTCATCAGTCCCCCTTTCTGTCCCCACAGAACTATCACCAACTTGGACCTTGGAATAAATGATTATTAGAAAGCAAATAAGGGGGCCTGGCAGTACATGCATATAATAGTATCTGCCTTGAGAACACAGACTTGTTTGTAACATTCTTTGTTTCATTTCAGTCGTGTCTGTCTCTTTGTGACCCCATTTTTTTTTTTGGCAAAAAAAATTTGTCATTTCCTTTGACAAATGAGGAAACTGAGGCAAACAGGGTGAAGTGATTTTTTTCCAGGGCCACATAGCTAGTAAGTGTCTGAGGCCAGATTTGAACTTAGGAAAACGAGTCTTCCAAGACTCCAGGCTCAGCATTGTGCCACCTAGCTGCCCAAACGTTTGCTAGATCACAATAGTCACAAAATGGTTGGTTGTTGTCATTTGTATTTTAAAAGGACCAAAATGACATCATTAATGATATCTTTTGACTTTCACATAAATTAGATTTAAGTGAGGTAGAGTTGCACAAAGTGGTCTACATCTAGAGTGTTCAAAGTCCAGTTGCAAGCCAGAAGTCAAGAAGACAGCTAGTAATGGCTTGGGATGCAGTGGATAACTGACTTCTTCAATGTCTAACCAAACTCTAAACACTACAGTACTTGCCTCTGCCACCATCATGGCTTTTGGAACAAATTGTTCTCATCTGCCAGGGGAAGTCTTTACATGGCTGGAGTAGATACCCCCCCTAACTCACCAATGATTTTAAGGTGTATCAGTTATCCTTATTCATAGTATAAATACTGCAAAAAGCAAAATGATCCCAAAAGAGAGATTTTAGAGTGATGTTCCCAGGACCAAATCTTGTTCACATTAACCCAGATCTTTGATTCTGAACCATAACCATTCCTGTAGTGCTTTAAAGTTTACAAGTTATTAGATATAATATCTTATTTGAACCTCAAAATAAACCTGCCCATATATATATATATATATATATATCACAGATTATTATCATCCCTAGTGGGCAAATGGGGAAACCAAGGCTCAGAGAGGTTAAATGACTTAACTATAGTCACCCATCTGCCAAATGTTAGAAGCAAGATTTGAACACAGTTTTTCTTTACTGTAAATAATTCACTAAAGAGATATTAAACTCAAGTAGAAATTGATCCATGCAAGCTACATTGTGACTTAGAAAACCACAAATTGACATTATTTATGTTTTACAGATTGATTTATTTTGTTAATCATTTCCTAATTACATTTTAATATGATTTAGGCTACACTACAGAGCATTGTGGTCCTCAAGATACATGTTACTGCACGTCTAGCATGCTTCCTCTATTCCATCATTTGCCATCTTCTGGATCTCTGAAGGGTAGTGAAATAGAAGCTGATGTCAAATTATTTCTCATTTCCATTAGAGTGTAAACTCCCTGTGGGCAGGGAGTACCCTTTGTCTCTTTTTGTATCCCTAACATCTGGCATAGAGTAGGTCATTTGGTTGTTGTTGAGGTTTTCTAATCTTGTCCTACTTATCAAGACCCCATTTGGAGTTTTCCTTGGTAAAAATATTGGAGTGGTTTGCCATTCCCTTCTCCAGATCATTTTACAGATGAGGAAACTGAGGTATAACAGAGCAAAGTGACATAGCTGCTAAGTGTTGGAGACTGAATTTGAACTCATGAACATGAGTCTTTCTGATTCTAAGTCCAGTACTCAATCCACTACACCACTTAGCTGCCCAGTGGATGATTATTATTTATTGTCCCTCTTGATTAATTGATTGGATAGGAAATGAATTTGGGAATTAGATTAGTGCTGAGACCAAAGAGTAAAGAGTACTTATGGAAATGAGGAACTAAAGGAGTTTAGAGAATTTCAGTCTTTGGGTATGTTGCTGTGGAAAGACTTAATAGAATCAAAGTTTTAGTCTTTGAAGGATTCTCAAATATTATCTAGTTGAAAGGAGGGAAGTGCATTTTCTTATCTCTTCTTTTGGACTAAGCTTGGCCATTATAATGCCAGTGTTTAGTTTTTCAAATTAGATAACTGTATGTAGAGTGAAAACTCCTTAATAGCTATATAAATGTCCACTATTATTATCATACTGTCACTAATACTCATTAGCTTTGTGACCTTGAGCAAATCACTTAAATTCTCTTACCCTCACTTTCCTAGGATATGAAATGGGGCTAATAACATATGCCCTGCCTACCTCATGAAGACTTAAAGTGCTATTAAATGTGAGGTTGTTCTATTATTGCCCGCCTTTCCCTTCCTTTTCTTCTGGGTAACCCGTTGGAAAGGGCTTTGTGCTTAGGGACTGCCTTTCACTCCAGAGATCACTCAGTGGAGATAAATATTTATTTGGGGTTGATGTTGGCAATAGATCAAAATCCAATAATCATAACCACACTCCAAGTGCTCTGAGGGGTGTGAAACCAATAACTTAATAACATGTAATCTGCGCATCCGGATCACAAAAGCACATCTATCATTTTATTGTATTTATTAAAAAAACAAACAAAAAAAAAAAACAACAGAACTCTCTCCTACCGCCAAAAGACAACAACCCACAAATGGTTGGAAATGTTGGGAATTGAGGCCAAACAGAAATCTGGGCGATTTATGCCCGCTAGGAGCCCAGGTTTCCTCCCTGGCACATGCCCGGCAAAGAGGCCTGAGTAATTTTCCTTTTTATTGCAGCAATATCTCGTTTGCATTCAGGAAAAGGACCCCCGACCTGTAAATATATTAGCATGTGTGCACTCTTTATGAGTGTGTAAATTTCTCCCCAGTGTGTTCCTCCCTGATCCGAATGGTCTATTTATTGGCAGGAGGTGTTCTGAGGCCTTGCCCCACTGCTCAGGGGCTGTGTGGAGGGAGTGGCCAGGGGGGTCACTTGCTGGGAAGCTAAGAGCAAGGGAGTGGGAAGGCAGAGCTTGCCAGGTTTTTAAACCATGGGCAAAGATTTCCCCTGGGCCTTCAGTTGGCTGATGTGAGTTTGCAGTGTAAGCTTCAGTGAGATCCTAAGGTAATAAGTTCTCAGTCTTGACTGGGCTCTTTGTCATCTCCTTTTTCAAGGAATAATAATAAACTCACATTTATATAGGATCAAAGGGATTAAAGATGGCTAGAAAGGGCCTTAAAGATCATCTAGTCTATAGGACCCAATTTGTAGATGAGGAAACTGAGGCCCAAGGAGAAGTGACTTGCCCTAGATGACATAGTACTTTCAAGTTTGCAAAGCACAATCCTACAAAGTAATTAGTGATGTATTTTTTTTTATTTTATTTTTTTACAGATGAGAAAACTGAGGGTAGCTCTGACTTACCCAAAGTCATTGGGCTAATAAGCATGGGACCTGGGTATTCTGACTCCAAAAATAATATGCTTTTCACCGTATCACACTGCCATTGGAAAACAGAGGTATTAGACAAGTCAATCTATTTAATATCTCTTTTGGATTTATAACCTTATGAATAAATAAATAAAATAAAAATCTTAATCTTTACTGGACTGGACCTGCTATTCTGAACTTATGCTATCATTGATCATTGATCATTCATCTAGTCATCCAATCATGTATTTCTCTCTCTCTTTGTATATATAAAAATCAATAAATATTTTTCTCTACACATAAATATATAAGCTATAATATATTATACATAATATACAAATATATAACATAAGCTATATTATACAATATGTAATTATATAATATAACCTATAATATTATACAATATACCATAATATAGTAATATATTATTATATGTCTAAAACTATGATATATCACAATAATACAATATATCACAATAATGTATTATTATGATATATCTATAACTGTGATATATATTATGATATATACATATATAACTATGACATATAGTTATATAATTATATAGTTTCATATATATATGAAAATACCCTTACCTTCTGCCTTAGTATTACAGAGGAGCAATAAGGGCTAGGCAATAGGGGTTAAGTGACTTGCCTAGGGTCACTCAGCTAGGAAGTATCTGAGATAATTTTTAAACCCCATTCCTCTTAACCTTAGGCCTGGAGCTCTATCTACCCAACTACCTAGCTGTCCCAACAATATATTTTAAATAAATATCTGCTGTGTTTCAGATGAGGAACAGCATGGGGTGGTGGACAAAGAACTTACCTCAGAGCCAGGAAAAATTCAGTTCAAGACTTACCTTTAGTGAATCCTGGCTATGTGATCCTGGGCAGGCCACTTAGCCTCTCAATCCTCCAGGCAATTCCCTGAATTGCAGAGAAGGTGCCATCTACATTGGCAGAGGAATTTGCCTCAGTGGGAGTTTCCTATACCAATGGAATTTTAAGTCTTGAGCTCTCCCTCTCCAAAAAACACTTCCTCCCTACCCCATCCCCAAAGGTATCAGACAATGTGTAAGGTGCTGGGGACACAAAGGAAAAATATTCTCTGCCATCAAAAAGCAAAGATTCAAGAGAGCCAGGCCTGGGGCTGGATGGACCTGGATTGTGAGCTCAGACACTTCCTTACTGTGTGACTCTGGGCAAGTCACTAAACCCCAATTGCCTACCCCTTGCCCTTCTGTCTTAGAGTTTTTACTAAGATAGAAAGTAAGAATTTCCATTAGGCATATCTGATGGTACCCCCTGGCTTCCCAGGACCTCCAGTGAATGTTTCGTCTAGATCTTCCCTCCACTGTCTTTGCCTTGTGTGTTTCTCTGCTCCTTACTATACCTCCTTAAATCTCATACTGGAATCCATCTCTAGCATAGAACAAGTACTACCTCCACGACCCTTGGGCAGAGAACTTCTAAGCCTCATCTGTACTTGGACCAGATTCCTTCTAATTCCTAGTATCCATGACTTCCCATTGAATTGCTGTTTATGATTCATGAAGTTCTTTTTCCCTTTAAATTCCTGCCCTGGATAAATAATAATTCTCAGCTCCTTGGTAGATCCAAGAAGCCAGACATGCCTTGAAAAGAACACTGACCAAGAATTTTGCATCTGTCATTTTATCTGTGTGAACTTAGGCAAGGTCACTTCACTAGTCTGGGACTTAGAAGATGCTGGTATTAGTTGGTCACTAAAGTTCCTTCCTGCTTTAAATGTAGCATCAGAGAGTTAGGTAGAACAGTAGGTAGAGCCCTGGACCTGGAGTCAGGAAGACCTGAGTTCAAATCTGATCTGAAACTCTTACTAGCTATGTAACTCTGTGAAAGTCACTTAATCCTTTTTGCCTCAGTTTCCTTATCTGTAAAATAAGTTAAAGAAAGAAATGGCAAAGCACTCCAGTATCTCTGGTCATGCCCAACAGTATGACAGGATGAGACAGATAATTCGTGGGATCATAGTCTTAGAGATGCAAGAGACCTTAAAGCTAAGGAAGGCTTTATATTGGAAAGTGGGAGAAGATAGGGGTAGAGTGGTAAATCATCAGATTATAGATAGCCCTGAATTCTAGCTTAAGTTTGGATTTTGTCCCCCCTGGTTGATTCCATAAAACCACAAAGAAACTGTCACTCTTTCTCACTAGTTCCAGAAGATCTATGTAGATATTTGGAAATCCTCTCTATAGTGAAGATCCTTTTGCTTAACAAGAGCCCAGAATTTGGGGGGGCATATTTGGAGATGTGAATGCAACTGAATGGCAATATGTTGTTTTTCAGCCATGGCCAACTCTCTGTGACCCCATTTGAGATTTTCTTGACAGATAACGGAGTGGTTTGCCCTTTCCATCTCTAGTTCTTTTTTTTCTCAGATGAGGAAACAGAAGCCAACAAGGTTAAGTGACTTGTCCAGGGTCACATACCTAGGAACAGTCTGAGATAGGATTTTAACTCAAATCTTCCTGACTCTAGGTCTGGCACTCTATCCTGGCATTCTGACTCTAGGCCATTAGGTGCACCACCTAGCTCCTAAATATCTATAGTTGGAGTCAAGTGGCTTGAGTTTGAATTCTACCTCTTATTTACTAACTATATACCTCTGGGCAAGTGACCACTTATTTGGGTCTCAGTTCTCTCATCTATGAAATGAGCAGTATCAGGGAATTTTAGATCTTTCCCAAACCAGCATCTATGATACTAGGAGCCAATGGTGCTCAGAGCAAAACAATGATGGATAGTAAATAGTACCCCTTTAGTTCACAGATAAGAAACATTTATTATTGGAGGTTAAGGAATCTCAAACTCTCTACTAACACTCCTGATGATGGTTATCCAATTCCTTCTACTTGAAAACATCCAGTGATATAATGGGTGCCCACATCTCCTCCAAAAGCAGCCAAAGCAATTCTGGTCTAGTTGCCAATTGTTATTAGCATTAACATGAAGATGTCTTTCCTTTAGATTCAGCCAACACTGCAGCTACCACCCACCCCTTCTAGCTTTGACCCTGAGAGGCAAATATTCAATCCAATTCCACTTCCATGAGATCCCCCAGCAAGGAGCATCCTATAGTTGCAGGAGTTGTCTCAGGTTCTGAAATAAATCTAAGCTGTTCAGTCTGTTGGAAAGGTGAAGGCTTAGGATAGGCAGAGCCTGGGCAAGGCAACTTTGAATCATTTCCCCCTTGGGACATTTCTCTTACAGGGATTAATAAATGATCAAAACTTAATAGCAAAATGAAAGTTTAGTTTTGCATTTGGGGCATTCTGCTAGTCTCCAGATCTTACTGGTTGATTAATAAAACCTTATTTTTTACCTAAAACAGGAATGACTTTCAATAATGCTGTGTTTATGAAGACCATGATAGTAACCCTAGCAACTCCTTGGGGTCAGTCCTAGGAGGCCATCATTCTGGGAAGCCTTTGACTTCTCCAGTTTACTACAGTTCATCTCTCTTGATTCCAGCCTAGCCCAACCTCTTCCCTTTCCACTTCACTCAAGTGACCCAGGGGACAGCCCTTAGGGAGGATTATCCTATCTGGGAATGGGCTGGGTTTTCCCCCTTTTGCCTTCTCCCCAACTCAGAGAGCTTGGCAGGGCCAGGAGAGAGGCGGCTGATTATTTTTAGCCGCTTGTTCCTCCGAATGGATTGTGCATAACAAAAGAATGCTAATGCTGGGTGTCTTTATGAAAGCACTCGAGTTCATCAGCTTTGCAAAGAAGTGAAATTAAATCAAGATTTAATTGGGATATGCATGTTTTATTCATGGTACTAACCACAGGAGAAGCCAGCAAGCTGAAGGTAAAAAAGAGGGGAAAAAATCTTTTGAAAAGTTGTTTCTCTCTGATTAAATAGAGATAGTTTCCAACTTCAAAGGGAATGGGCCTTTAATGTATTTTAAATGCTCAACTGCACTCCACCCGGCCCACTCTACATATGGTAGGTGAGGGCAACCCTGTCTCCTCTCTTCATGTCCCAGACTCCAAAAACAGGTGTAGAGCCCTTAGGCCTGCCAGGGATGCTTTGGCCTAGGGCCTTTCCATTCCCTTTCAGAAGCAGTGGGCGGAGAACCCTTATGAGGAGGTCAGAAGCCCATAGTAACAGCAGGGATCCAGTCTTGCCCATAGATGCAAATCTAAGAGATAAGTGGATGCAGGTATTTCAAGAAATGCCCCTTCTGTGTATATCTATATATTTCTCTATTTGGAAGAGATATTAAACGGATATTCATTCAATAAACATATATTGAGCTTCCATTATAGTGGGAAAAGGAATATTGGATTAAGAGCCCAGTTCAATCTCTGACTTCCTTTGGGACTTTGGGCAAATTGCTTAATTTCTTTTGAGTTTTAGGATTCTTATCTGTAAAACAAGTAACTTGGAGTAGATCTCTAAGACTTTTTTTTTTCTAACCCACTCAACATTCTGATGTATGAATTGCTAATTTGGAGAGAAGTCTATAGTGGAGTTTCCCAGGGATCTGTTATCCAGCATTTTTATTTGTGAATAGAGCTATACCAGGCAAGTTTGTTAAATTTGTGATTGATATAAAGTCACTAGGGATAGTTAACACTTTGGATAACAGATTCAAGATCTCAAAAACCTCTTGACAGATCAGAATGAAATGCTGGACTAAATAAAATGAAATTCTTTTTTGAACTGATTGTGATTCTTCAATTTTAGGGAGTCCTAGTGAGGAAACTTCTTCCACTGATGTAAATTAGTATTTACTCTGCAAGTTATAGTCCTGGAGGGTTGAAATGGGGGTATGGGGAGGCTAAGTGGCTGGGCAACATATGTCAGAGGCAGAACTTGAACTCCTATCTTCCAAATGCCAAGCCAGCTCTTCATCCCCTAAGCCAGGGCTGTCTCTCAAGATGAAAAGTAATGAATGTAAATTCCAAATTCTACATTTGTATTTTAAAAATCAACCTTATACATAAAAGATAGGGAAAACATGGCTAAAAAAGTTTGTATGAAACCAAGCTGGGAGTTTTAGTGGACTACAAACTCAAATGAGTCAATAGTGTGATAAGATAGCCAGAAAACTAATACTATTCTAGGTTACTTTAAGAAATATATTCCTGTACTGATGAAATCCAAAGTCTGGATAAAACAAAACAAAATAGCAACAACAACAACAACAAAAACCAGTGTTTGGAATGTTGGGAGTTATAGTCCTGGGTAGATCACATCTGAAATACTGTTCAGTTCTGAAGACCACATTTTAGAGGGCACATAGACAAGGTGGAATATACCCAGAAGAAGGTGACCAGGATGGTGAGAGAGAACCAGAGGTCAGAATATATGATGAGATACAAAGATTGATTCTTGAAGAAACTGAGGGTGTTTAGCTGGAAGACTTAGAAGAGGACATGGTAGTTTTCACTGAAGTTGATGGAAGAGATTTACGTTGTCCTTTCGTATTATTCAGTTGTTTTTCAGTCATATTAAACTCTTTTTGACGGAGAGACTGGAGTGTTTTGCCATTTCCTTCTCCAACTCATTTTATAGATGAAGAAATTGAGGCAAAGGAAGGTTAAGTGACTTGCCCAGAGTCACACAGGTAGTAAACTTCTGGGGCCAGATTTGAACTCAGGAATGAGTCCTCCTTACTCCAGGCTCTATCTGCTGTGGAACCTACCTGCCCTTCTTTTGTTGATTAAATGTATCTGACTCTTTGTGACTGCATTAAGGGTTTTCTTGGCAAAGATACTGGAGTGATTTGCTAATTCCTTCTCTAGCTCATTTTACAGAGGAAGAAATTGAGGCAAACAGAGGTTGGTGACTTGTCCAGGTCCCATAGCCAGTAAGTGTCTGAGACTAGATTCTCACTATCTACTGTGCCACCCAGCTGTCCAACCTTGCCCTACTTGACCCCAGTGATCAGAACTGGAAACAATGGGTAGAAGTTGTGCAAGGACAGATTTTAGCTCCATAAAGGGAAAACCTTTCTAAAAATTAGTGTTGAAATGTAGAATAAGATGCTCCTCCTCACTAAAGATTTTCAGTGGATAGCTGATTATTTTTTAGATTTGTTATGCATGATGTTCTTGTCTAGTTATGGATTGAATTAGATGAGTTCTAGAGTCCCCTTGAACCCTAAGATTTTAGAGTTCTGTAATACCATACAGTAAGTACTATGGGAGATATAAAGCAAAAGAGATACAATACATGCCTTCTAGGAGCAGTGGTCCCAGAAGAGTGGTTGGGGCATGTGTATAAACAGGCAAAATACAAGGAAGACTGTGATAAGTGCCACAAAAGAGAATCAAGCAGAGTCTCATGGGATCTCTGAGAATACAACATGAAGTAACAGAAAGAGCATTGTCTTAAAAGTGAGGAGATCTGTGTTCTAGACTCACTTCTATTGATAATTATCTGTATAATCTTAAGGTTGTCAAGCAGTTATCTGGGCCCTGCTCTGTGAGATGAAAGAATTATTCTAGACAATTCCTCCAGCTCTAACATTGTATAATTTTTGTCATTTGGAAAATTTTAGCCAGGGACATTAGGAAAGACTTCTTCATGAAGTAGGTGGATTCTGGAAACATCAGAATGGAGCTCAAGTCTAGGTTTCCACAGGAAGGAAGCTCTTAGATCCCCTGCAAATACCCTAAACAGGACTTTTAATGTAGGACAGTCTTTACTTAATCTGACAAAAAAAAAGCCAACTCAGAAGATATTTGAAGTCAAGATGCCTCTTCTCTCTCTGGCAAGCTGATGTCTCCAGGTGCCTTCATAGTATTCTAGATTTACACTATTACTCTGGATGACCTCCGCTTGTTCCTCTATCTGCCAGGGGAAAGCACTCCATTTGGTTCAGGAAATTCTCTACTGTATTAATTAGGTTTAGACCAAAAACTCCTCTGTCTCTTTACCATTGCTGCTGCATTATTGTCAGCTCACATTCCTGAAGTTATTAACCTACCCCAAGAATTCAGAATACCTCACTGCTTAGCCACTTCTATCACTGGGATACTGTGGTTTCCTGATTTACATGTTTTTCTGGATCATGGTTCCCCTGGAGGGGCCATATGGTTGCACTGGATTCTTTCTAGAGAAACAAGTTATAGAGTCATGGAGTCACAGAAATTGACTGGAACAGATCATAGAGGTCTTTGGATCACTCAAGTCAACAAATATTTATTAAGTGCCTACTATAGGACATGTACCATGCCAAACACTGAGGATGCAAAGAAAGGCAAAGTCTATGTTCTTTCTCAAGGAGTTTATATTCTAATGGGAGAGACAACATGCAAATAACTATGTACACACAAGATTTTACATAAATATCTATATACTTACATATATTTATATGTTAAATAGGAGATAATCAATAGAGGGAAGGCACTATCAGTAAGGGAGTTCAGAAAAGACTTCTAGGAGAAGGTGGGTTTTTGCTTCATCTTGATAGCAACCAGAGAAGCCAGCAGATAAGAGATGGGGAAGAAGGGAATTCCAGGTACAGAGGACAGTGAGTGAAAATGCATGGAGTCAGGAGATGGAATGTTTTATATAAGGAACAGTAAGGAAGCTAGTGTCATTGGCCATTGAGTATGTGTGTGAAGGGATACAGAACAGTGTGATAAGACTGGAAAAGTAGCTGGGAGTCAGGCTATGAAAGGCCAATAGAGAATTTTATATTTGATCCTAATGATACAGAGCCCCTGGATTTTGATGGGGTTGGAAGATGGGGATATGATGGAGAAGTGGTGGGAACTAAATTTCAGGAAGATTAATTTGACAGCGGAGTGAAGGATGGGCAGGAGTAGAGAGAGACTTAGAAAGTAGACCAACCACCCAGCTATTTATCTCAATTATCTAGGCATGAGGTGATGAAGGCCTTTCCCAGGGTAATTAGGTCAGAGAAGAGAAGGGGGTATACATGAGAGATAAGACAAAGATAAAATCAATAATATTTGGCAACAGATTGAATGTGGGAGGTGAGAGAGAGAATGAAGAATTAAGGATGACACAGGTTTCCAGACTGACTGACAAGGAGGAGAATCATAGATAAGGAGCTAGAAGGAACCCAAGCCATGGTCTAGATAACCATTCTCATTTTACAAACAAAAGGACCAAGGCAGTTAAATGACTTGCCTGCCCAAGGTGGCAGAGGTAGTAAATGGTAGAACAAAGATACAAAAATTAGTTCTTCTGATTATAAATCCAGCATCTTTCCCCAGTATAACACTAACTTTGGTTGTATCTAACTACTTTCTCTGTTACATCTGTCATTTCTTCTCCTTCTCTAGCTCTCCAGCCTCCCTTTTAATGGCCGAGTCCAGGGGTATAATTCAATTGTACGAATTGGTCAGAACTCAATCAGTCAATATCAGTGTTGGGTAATAAACACCTAGGACAGGTCCAGGAATTTGTAGATTATTGAGGAATCCATCTTTTCAAGGGAAATTTTTACCTTAATGAGGCAATATCATCAATTCTAGAACAAAAGTCTCATCAGCACATCAAAAAAGGCTCAGCACAATACCTTGCCCACAATCCATATAGATGAGTATGGGCAACTTTTTAAAAAAGATATTGGGATGGGAGCACAGAGTGGTCCAGTTGTTGTATCCATGCTTCCCTATTACACCTTTCCTCAATTTCCATACTAATAGCTGACATTTATTTGGCACTTAAAAGTTAACAAAGAATTTTACATACATTTTTTACATTTGGTTTTCACAACAGCCTTTCGAGTTAAGTGCTATTATTGTCTTCATTTTACAAATAAAGAAACAGATAGGATAGGGTCAAGCAACTTGCTCAAGACCACACAGCAAGTAAATATCAGAGACAGGATTTGAACTCAGGTCTTCCTCATTCAGAGTCCAGTGCTTGCCCATTATACCAACTAGATGCTATTGTTTTCCTCAGGAAAGAGCATATGTATTCAACAGTGGTGGAGCACTCCATTTCAGGGCCTTTACTGTGAGTAAGTCCTTCCCTGGCCTCAGAGGGATATAGCCATTAGGACCTTCTTCTTTGCTGAAGTAATGTCAAGTTTTTAAGAGAAGAAAACTAGTTTCTCATTACTAAAATATTAGGGAAGACTGACTCGGTGCCCTATCATGTGGTAGAAAGAGTAGATTAATTCCTGGCCTTTCCCTCTCTTCTGGGGGATGTTGTAGAGGGAATTTATGCTGCAGGTGGGAGATTAGATGAGATAAGCTTTAAGGTCCCTTTTGATTCTGAGATTCTATAATTCTGGGACAGGGTGAGGTAGAGCTAACTCTTAATTATTCAGGGGAAAGGTAATCAATCTTGTTGGCTGATTATTCAGGTTTCCTTCTTCTCACTCATTTTTATTTGCTTTTTGCCTATTCTCCTTTTAAAAAAATGTCCACTTGTGAGCCGTCTTGGAAGGAGGGGGTGGGGAGGAAGACTGAAACAAAGAGCTGAAATGAATCTTTTGGATTCTTTGTGAGTTTCATTTATGGAAAACATTCTCTCTTCTCTTGGTTTCCATGGCACTGCTTTTTGATCAGCACGGATAACCTGGCGTTGGCTGTTCTTCATCAACATCCTCCTCCTTCTCCTTTTTCCTTCCTCTTTCTCCTCTATTAAGGACCTAGCTGCATGAGGGCAATGAGAACTCCCCAAACCCCTTGCCCTTAGAAAGCTTACTGTCTAAAATAGAGAGTAATAACAATTAAAACAATAACAATAATAGCAAAGTATCTTTGCTATTTCATGTCCTTGCTGAATCTAAACAATCACAGTGATAAATATACATGGATATGGATGGATGGATGGATATAGTCTATTAGTATGTCGTCATGTAGTTTACAATGCAATCTTTATGTGTGATCTCTTGTGATACTCTCAATACCCCTTGCAGTAGGTGGTATGAGTATTACTATCCCCATTTTACAGATTAGGGAAAGTGAGACTCTGCAAAATAAAGTGACTTATCCAGTTTCAAAGTTACTATGTGGCAGATCCACGACTCAAATCTAGGTCTTTACCAGCTCCATATCCAGCACTTGTTCACTCTTATCATAGATACTGTAACACTTCCCATGGACCATTTATGAGGCATCCACATTGAATTCTTCCTCCTAAGTAAGGTCTGACTTCCACATATCCTTCCATATATTTTCTTTCCTCAATTTTGATGTAAAAAGCCTAAAATATGTGTTTTACACTCACTATCCTCACTTTCCTTTCTTTTTTTTCCTGGCCATAATCTGCCATCCTAAAAGGAACAAAATTCTGAAGGCTAGGTCAATACATTTAGAGAGGGGGGGTCCACCAGGGCCAGGGTAACCTGGGGAGGGGCTTGGTGGATAAAGGAGGGCAAATTGAATTATGAAGGAACTTGGAATGATGGATATTTATTAGGGAGTCTGAAATAAAATTATTTTCTCCAACCAAATTTTTGTGACATTGATCTATCATAGATCTCCATCACCTATTTCAAAAATCTGTCTCAGTCCCATTGACAGTATCATCATTTTGTTCTTTTCCCATTCCATGTGGTTGGCTGTACCCTACGACTCTGTCCTGAGTTCTCTTCTCTTCTTTTTCTCTTCTTTCTCAAATTTCTACTCTGTTGTTTCAGTGACTAACCCCAAGATGGCTGGGAAGGCCACAATCTGTGCAAGTTATTAGGGGAGAGGTAGGAAGAAGAAGAGGACCTGTTTTCTCTTCTTAGTCATAATAATAATAGCTATCATTTATATAGTGCTTAGTATGAGCTGGGCACTGTGCTAAACACTTCACAAACATCTCATTTATTCCTCATGACAATTCTGCAAGGTAAGTACTTCTATTATCCCCATTTTTCAGTTAAGGAAACTGAGGTACAAGGAAATTAAGTGACTTGTTTTACAGGTAGTAATTGTCTGAGATCTGAGGTGGGATTTGACTAAGTATTCCTGAATCCAGGTCCAACCCTCTAACCACTGCACCAACTAGCTGCCTTTTCTTTCCTGAGTGTTACATTCCCCAACTAAAAGCAGCTTTTGCTGCACTGCAGGATTAAGGAACTCAAGCTTTAGGAAATATAGCATGCAAAAGACCCAGTCCTCAGTGCATCTTGAAGGGTCCCCAAGTTCTTTTGATTAAGGTATAGCAAATGGACAGTATAAGGCTGGAGGTGGCCAGTGTTGTGATAGAACTGGGTCTTCTTGGAATTGAGTTACTTGAAAATGAAACAGGAAGAGGCTAGTAAACTCCATCTACGACTAAATACCAGATAAGCCCTAAATTTTAATATACTGTTATAATAATTAGCTAATTTCAAATTAGGGAATCAATATAATGGCACATAAAGTTCACTTCATTCTCTCTTCTTTGGCTTTAGGCAATTTATTTAAGATTTAAAGCTCTGAGTTCAGTCTCAATCATTCTGAGCCCCTGGTTAGAATAATTTTTAACTGCTAGGCAGAGGTTAGACTCTCTGCCTAATAATAAATTTATATTTATCTCTAATTAACCTCTAGTTTTTTTTTTGGTTGTTGCAAAATTCAGTTTACTGGAAACGTTTAGGTAACAAAGGAACAGATTACATTATGGTGTCTGTTGAAAGATAAGTTTCAGAAGTGGAAGTTAGGGTAAGGTCTGACCTTTTCTTGTGCCTTCCCTGGATCCTCCACTCCAAGATAACCGCAGAGCTAACAATTCCTCTCTAAACCTTCCTTTACTGCCACAGCTTGATCTTACCTTTGCTCCCCAAAGCTGTTCTTGAAATGCCATACTGGCTCCAACTTCTCAAATCCAAATTCTCAGAAATGCTACCATTTACTCCTGATTCTAAAAGAGATTCTTCCTTTTATTCATATACAACTTTCTTAGGGAATGATGCAGACTTTTACACAGTGGCTTTGATTGATTCAAGAAGGTATACAGGTCCTGTTCATATTTGGTTCAGTCAAAAATATTTTAAACTTAAGTAAGGTTTCAGAGCTAAAATGGAGTGGTTTCAACCCTACCCTCTCAACTGTGAGGTAATATTTACCACACTTTTAGTCACATAAGTTTGTGATCTAGAAGTCTTCACTTTCCCTCATCCCCATATGCAAGCAGTAGATACATCTTGTTTCTATCTCCACAATCTCTCATACTCATTTATTTCTCTCTCACCACAACCACCCTAGCTTATATTTTTTTTTTTAGTTTCAGCAGCATCATTGTAATAGCCTTTAATCCATCTCTCTGCATCTATTATTTCCCCTTTCTACTCCATCCTCCACATAACAACCAAACTGATAATCCTAAAGTTCAGTTCTGACCATATCACTCCCCCATTCAAGAAGCTTCAGTGACTTAAAGATAAGCATTCCTTTGATTGGCACTTACAGCCCTTCACAATCTCATACCAGGATACTACATTTATTGTTGTTGTTCAGTTATTCAATCGTGTCTGAATCCTCATGACTCCATGGGCCATATTCTCCATGGAGTTTTCTTGGCAAAGATACTGGAGCGGTTTGCCATTTCTTTCTGCAGTAGATTAAGAGAAACAGAAGTTAAATGACTACATAGTACTACCCTAGTAGACCAGTAGACTCCAGCCTAAATGTCCTATTTTATCTTTCTCATATCTGCCATTCTATCTTTCATCTCTCTGTCTTTCCACAGACTGTCCCCCACTGTTTCTAATTCTCTCCCTCTTGAACTCTGACTTCTAGAAACTTTAGCTCCCTTCAAAGCATAGTTCATGTCAACTCCTATAAGAGACTTTTCCTGATCTCTCCCAGTTATTCATATTCCCCCTGAAATTTCTTTGTGTTTATTTATCTGTATAAATGTCATATCTCTCCAGTAAAATATAAGCTCCTTGAGGAAAGAAACTATTTCATTTGTCTTAGTATCTTCAGTGCTTAGCACAAAGTCTGACACAGAAGCACTTACTAAATAATGCTCATTGAACTGAATTGAATATTATCAGGGAGTGGTGAAAAAAGGTCAAGATAGATGTGAAAAGAACCATATTTGGAGTCAGAGACTCAAACCAAAAATCTTAGTTCACTGTGGGGGAATCAGGTCTCAAGGAGTGTAGTTCAATAAAGGTCTTAGGCCAGTTAATCCTTTAACCAACTGTTGGTACCACCAGCCAAATAACCATTGTTATTAGTTTCTCTACTAGTACCTCCCCAACCCAGATTCTTTCTCTTGACAGAGCTGAGATGACATCAAGTCAATTGAGCCTGGACACTTTTCTTGCCTTCAGTTAGGCATCCAACCAATTTCTCACATTAGTATCATGCCATTGATTTTATTTAGGTATCACTTCATGGATGGGGCAATTAGGTAGTACCATAGATAGAGGACTGGGCTGGGAGTGAGGAATATCTGATTTCAAATCCAGTCTCAGATATTTACTAGTTGAGGGACCCTGGGCAAGGCACTTAACTTCCTTTTGTTTCTCTTTCCTCAGCTGTCAAAATAAGGATAATAATAGCACCTACCTCATTTGGTTGTGAGGAATAATGAGATAATATTTTTAAAACACTTATCATAGTGTCTACCACATATTAAATGGTATATAAATACATATTCCCTCTCCCTTCTCTCCTTTCTTCATCTCATGGGTGGAGCAGATCTTAAGGACTATATTTTTTTTTATCTAAAACTGAAAATCACTTGGACATATAGTGATATCTATATATTTTCATCACTCCTCTACCATCAATAATTGGACACTCATATTACCCTATAGGAGTGTGGTTTGCAAATTACTTTGAAAAAGTTGACTCTGACTCTCCAGTTTGATGCTGGTTTTTGTCAGTCAGAACTTAAAGGGTTGGTCATACTGGGTCTTGAGAGACCTGACAAAACTACCTTTTTGAATTTCATCAACAGTCCAGTGGACCTTTTCCAGCACTTCTTTTACTCGAACTCTCTGCAGCAATTTACACTGTTGATCACTCTTTCCTTTTTTGGAAAGTCTCTTTTCTGTTGGTTTCCATGACACTGCCTAATTTCATCCCACCTCTCTGATAAATGCTTTTTCTGTTTCCTTTGCTGGAATTTCTTACACTCTAAATGTAGGCATCCTCTTACGCTGTCTTCAAGTCTCTAACCACCTCTTCCTGAATTATTTCCCTCAGAGATCTTGTCCACTCTAATGGTCAAGCTACTATTTTTTTACATAACCCAAAACTCTGAGCTCCAGTCTCTTGTTTTTGGCTGCTCTGGGAGCATATTCTCAAATGGTTTCATTTCTCAATATGTTCTATATTGAATGACTATTCCCTCCCCAAAATGGGCTCTCTAAAAAAAAACAACTCCCTTAAAAAGGGTTTCTTCTGTCAGGGAACCACTATTTTCCAAGTTTTTAAGCATGTTTGAATCATCTTTAATTCACTCTTCTCTTTGACCTCCACCTCATATCCAATCAACAGCAAGAAAAACAATAAAAATAACTTTAATTTCCATAGAATTTTTAAGGTTTGCAAAGCATTTTTATTCCATCAAAACTGCTTATGTTCCCATTTTATAGATGAAAAAATTTGGGGTCAGAGAAATTAAATGACTTAACTATAGCCACATATTTAGTAAATGTCAAAGCTTTCTTTTTTGACTTCTGAGTTTAACATTCTTTCCAATTATTACCAAGTTCTATCAGCTTTCTTGATGATGTCTCAATTTTTTCACTTTCTCTCCATTTTCACTGCCATGACCCTATTCTATACTCTCATTAGTATATTACTGGCTTGTTGCTACAGACTTCTACTCTTCCTAACTATAATACTTCTTTTTTTTAAATGATAATATTTTATTTTCCCCCAATTACATATAAAAACAATTTTAACATTCTTTTATATTTAAAAGTTTTATTCATGCATTTTGCTTTTATATTACAAACATGTACAGATTGCTTCAATTTAGTGAGGGTTCTCTTGTGACAAAGTACAATAATTAAGCGAAACTAAAAATATAGCAAGTTGTCTGAAAGTACATGCAACATTGCATATGTAGCATCACCAACTTCTCTATTTTTTAATTTTAAAATTAATTTTATTGTTATGCAAAACTCACTTCCATATTGGTCATTTTTGTAAAAGCACACTCATACATAACCAAAACCCCAATATAAGACCAAAGATACACTGGTGTGAAAGATGACTTCAACAATTCTTTCTCTGGAGGTGGATAGCATTCCCTCCATAAATCTTTCAGGATTATCCCAGATCAGTGCACTGCTGAGAGTAGTCAAGTTTTCACAGGTGATCACTGTCCAATATTGCTGTTGTACATTGATTGTACATTGAACATTGTACAATATTGTATACAATGTTTTCCCAGTTCTTCTTATTTTGCTCTGCATCAGTTCCTGCAGATCTTTCCAGCTTTTTCTGAAATCATTTTGCTTATCATTTCTTACAACATTCCATTACTAACATGTACCACAATTTGTCCAGCCATTCCCCAATTGATGGACATCCCCTCAATTTATAATTCTTTGCCACCACAAAAGAGTAGTTATAAATATTTTTGTACAAGTTGGTCCTTTCCCCCTTTTTATTATCTCTTTGGGATACAGACCCAGTAGTGGTATTACTGAATCAAAGGGTATGTACAATTTTATAACTTTTGGTATAAATATATCTTTTGGTATATATAACTTTGGGTATAGTTCCAAATTGCCCTCCAGAATAGTAGGATCAGTTTACAACTCCACCAACAATGTGTTAAGTGTCCCAATTTTGCCACATTCCCCTCCAACATTTTCCACTTTCCTTTACTGCCATATTGGCCAATCTGATAGGTGTGAGGTGGTACCTCAGCATTTTTTAAATTTGCATTTCTCTAATCAAGAGTGATTTAGAACCTTTTTTTATATGATTAATGATGACTTTGATTTCTTCATCTAAAAATTGTTCATATCCTTTGACTATTTGTCAATTGGGAATGGCTTATATTCTATAAATTTGACTTGGTTCTTTATAAATTTCAGAAATTAGACCTTTATCTGTTATGAGTAAGATTAGACTAGCTAGTTATTAGGAATTAAGTTGAACCTAGCAGGAAGGAGCTGGAGCTGGGAATTCCAGGTTGGAATGAAGGAGGAGGAAGTCTGTCTGTGCCCTGAGTGGGGACTCCATTAGTGGTGGGCAAAACTGTTGCCAGCCTGGGAGACCTCAGAGCAAAGGACATCCTGCATCCTGATTTCCCCTGGGATCCTGTGTGCTGTGGCATCTAAGAAAAGGACAAATCTACAGAGCCAAGAGAGGAGGAGAAGTCTGAAAACTGGAGGACAGTGCTTCAAGCAGAACCCTCTCTACCTGGTACCTGAGATCATCTTGACTCCTGGCATCCAGAGATCATCAGTGGATTGCAGTGAGAATCCCAAAGCCACTAAGTCCTAGCTGCACTCAAGCCTGGCAGGTTCCGAGTTTGAGGCAGAAACCCAGAGACTCCATTTACAGCTCCTTGGGCCCTGTTAGTTTAGATCACTAAGTTAGAGTAGAATAAGTCCTCCCATTGCCCTGTGGTTTTATCCCTTAGATTTTAAGTATAGAAATCCTTTCCCACCTTTTAGTCTAACATCATTAAAGCTGTTAAGTCCCTTTTACTTTGTTAGCCTGTTACTATACTCTGGTCTAGTGGAAGCTGGGTGACAGTTAAGATCAACTGCCATTCCTGTGGAAATCCAGTAAACTCTGGTCTCTTCACCCTGGTCCAGTCTCTCATAAATCCTAGAGTGTGTTCCCACAAACCACTTAGTTTATTGTAATATCCCTGGTGACCCCATTACCTCACTTGTATTTTCTTACATTTCAGAGACATTTGTTATAATTTTTTTTCTCCAGTTTGTTGTTTCCCTTCTAATCTTGGTTAGATTACTTTTGTTTGTATGTAAGATTTTTAATTTAATATAATAAAAATTATTCTTTTTATATCTTATAATACTTTCTTTGTCTTGTTTGGTCATAAATTCTTCCTTTCTCCAAAGATCTACAAGGAAATTGTTCTCCTAATTTGGTTATGGTATCACTCTTTATATCTAAATCTTATATCTATTTTAACCTTATCTTGGTACAGGGCAGTGATGAACAAACTATGGCTTTTGGACCAGATGGGGGTGGGGGGAGAAGGGCCTGAAATGTTCTATCCGGCTTCACATTATTCCTAATCTGATGAATGCAATGAGTAGGATACAATACAATGAAACTTCGAAAGAATTGCTTTAGAAACAGACTCACAGATGAGCATTTCCTTTCCTTTAGCCCCCTCTTTTAAAAGTTTGCCCATCATTGGTATAGGGTATGAGATATTGGCCTATATCTCTACCTTCTGCCACATTGTGAAATTTTTGTTAAACATGTATTCTTTTTCCAAAAGCTGAGGTCTTTGGGTTTATCAAACACTAGGTTGTTAAGTTCATTCACCCCTGTATATTTTGCATCTCATGTGCTCCAATGATCTACCATTCTATTCCTTAGTCAGTAGTAGATTGTTTTGATGATTGTTGTTTTATATAGTAGAGTTTGAGATCTGGTACTGCTAGGCCTCCTTCCTTCACATTTTTTTTTTCATTAGTTCCCTTGATAGTCTTGACCTTTTGTTCTTCCAGGTGAATTTTGTTATTATTTTTTCTAGTTCAAAAAAATAATTATTTGGTTAGTTTGATTGATATGGCACAGAATAAATAAATAAATTTGGGTAGAATTGTCATTTTTATTATATTAGCTTGTTCTACCCATGAACAATTAATATTTTCCCAATTGTTTAGATCTGACTTTATTTGTGTGAAAAGTGTTTTCTAATTGTGTTTGCCTTGGCAAGTATATTATTAGGTATTTTATGTTGTTTAGAGTGATTTTAAGTGGAATTTCTCTTTTTAACTCGTGTTGCTGCACTTTGTTGGTAACATAGAGAAATGTCGATGATTTATGTGGATTTATTTTGTATGCTATAACTTTACTCAAGTTATTAATTATTTCAACTAGTTTTTTTAGTTGATTCTCTAACTATAATACTTCTATTCTATATATCATTTTCAGGCTATCATTATCACTTTTATTTTAAGAAAAAAATAACTTCCTAATTTTTAAGGGTATTTCACCATTTCAAAATTCATTTCCTACTAATTTGTCATTGGATACCTTTGCAAAAATATCTTTACTTTCTGTATTAGAATCTATACTAAATATTAGCTCTAAGGCAGAAGTGTAGTAAAAGCTAGACAATGGTATTAAAGTGACTTGCCTAGGCTCACACAGCAAGGAAGTACATAAGGCCAGACTTGAATCCAAGACTTCCTGTCTCTCCTGTCTCTTTATTCACTGAGCCACCTCAATGGTCCATAGACAACCCTTTACCTTAATCAGAATAGTGTTTTGTGTTCCTCACCAACTATCATCATTTCTATCTCTGTACTTTATTATTATTATTATTATTATTTTAAATTTTAAACCCTTAACTTCTGTGTATTGACTTATAGGTGGAAGAGTGGTAAGGGTAGGCAATGGGGGTCAAGTGACTTGCCCAGGGTCACACAGCTGGGAAGTGTCTGAGACAGGATTTGAACCTAGGACCTCCCATCTCTAGGCCTGACTCTCAATCCACTGAGCTATCCAGCTGCCCCCCCTATCTCTGCACTTTTGATCATGATTAATGCCCAGATTAATGTCCCCAAAATATTTCCCTCTCCTCTCCTACTATCCAAACACTATCCTACCTCCTCCAATCAATTGTTATATTCACATCCTGGGAAATGATGGATGCTACCTTTGGTTGACAAGGGAGGCAGTTGGAGAGATTGGGATGTTCCCAGATGCCATGAGCCAGGGGCAAAAGTCGGTTGGCCTGGGAGTATAAAAAACCCTAACATCCACCTGGAGGGGGCTTTTGGATTTTTTTGTCTTCCTTTGGGCTTGGGTCCCTAGGTGGTGAAGGGAGGCTGGGAGGCCTATGAAGAAGAGGGTTGGTAGGATCTAAATATTTCCTGATGGCTGTGAGAGCTAGTACATCACCAAACACTGATTGTGAGAAAGCTGAGAGAATAAAATCACCAACACAGCTGCATCAAGAGCAGTCACTATTCTCTGGCTTGGCAGTGGCCAGGCTGGGCCAGAGGGGTTGTGAAGAACAAAGCTCCAGCTTTTACTAAATCAATAGCCTCCAGTCCTAAGTGTTAATTAGTTATAGATATTAGATTGACAGTGTCTCCAATCCTCAATCCTTATCCTGTTTATCCTTTCCTTGATTTTAGATTATAGATAAAGAGTGTTTAATAAGTACCTTTCTGAGTGGTCTTTATATCATGTAAAAGTGAAATTTGGGAAATGTATCAAACTACATTTCCCGCGGTCCAACGGGTTTCCATTTCCAGTTTCTGGGCTTGGGGAGGCCGACGTCTTGACGCAGGGAAGAGCTTAAATCTCCTGGGTTAGGAGGGAGAGGCTCTTTTCCAGTAGGCCTCTTTGCGAGTAGGCTCTTGGCCAGGAAACAGGAGACAGTAATGGAGGCGGCAGTTTTGAATGCTTACAAGCGCGTGGTCTAATGATTTTATCTATCAGCATGGCTTTAATTAAAATAGTAATTTATATATTTATACAAGCCTTTATCATTTTTCATATTAATAATCACGACCCTTGGGGAGGGAGCTAATGCAGTCAGATACCAGATGTGATCCAAGGCTAATCAGAGCCCTATATTAATTTATCCAACCCCAGGTTGGACCTGAAAGGGTCACCCATTCACCTAACCTTTTGGGGTCCTCCCTGGGCAACTGTTATTGAAAGGGGAAATTATAACAACTAGCAAGGGTGATTGGGGTTGGTGTTCTCCATCATCTGCACCTAGGGAGAATACAAAGATACATCCACATCACTAGATATCTATATCTCCCTAGGACCCTCTTTCTTTATAACACAATCAACTGATAAACAAGCATTTATTAGTCACTTACTATATTCTAGGTATTGTGATAAGATTTAGGAATATAAAGACAAAAACCACGGTCCTCACTTTCAAGGAGTTCACAGTCTAATATAGAAATAAGCGTGTGAAAAATTTTCTCTTTCTCATTTTCTCCTTTTTTCTTTTTTTTTTAAACCCTTACCTTCTGACTTAGAATTAATACTAAATATTAGGTCCAATGTAGGAGAACATTATGGGCTAGGCAGTTGGGGTTAAGTGATTTGCCCAGGGTCAAATAGCTAGGAAGAGTCAAATCAGTCTTGAATTAGTCCTCAATAAGATACCTCAATGCCCCTCATCCTTTATTTTCAGAGTGGACAATGTTATCGTGGGGTGATGTCTTGATTTGAACATGAATTGGATTTAAGCAAGGCTGAGTGGCCCAAAGTCATCAGTCTCACTATCCCTTCCAACACCATTGAAATCCAGTGGTAAAACCAAAGTCAGGATGATTGTCAATGGCCTGGGATGCAGTGGTTGACCTTGGAGACTTTGATGTCTTTGCCTTCATGGAAACTGGAAGAAATTGTTCTTCTCCATCCATAGACAGGGTAAATAGAAGCCATTTTTATTGGAAAGGACTGGGAAAGGTTGCTTGTTGAGAAAAGGATTTAAGTTGTTTCTTGAAGGGAATTATGGAGGCTAGTAGGCAGAGGTGAGAAGGGAGATGATTTCAGACGTGTGTAGCCTTTCTTAATTTCTCTGATCTGAAGTGATCTCTCCCTTCTTTGTGTAGTCCAGTGATTACATACTATCATTCTACGAGTCATTACTATATAATGGAAACAGTAGACTAGGAACCAAGAATAATCAGTAATAATAAATAACTACATCTTGACATATGGACATCCAATACCCACTTGAAGACTTTTAAAAGCATGAACCACATTTTGAGAACTCCAAATATTAGGACAGTTTTTTCCTTATATTGAATGATTGCTTCAAGTTTAGTCTTTTGAGACCACCAAAAATAATTATAATTCCTCTTACATGTTTTATAATCCTTAAAATTCCAGAAGACAACTATCATGTACCACCAAAATTTTCCTAAACTTTCTCTTTTCTAGTCTAACCATCCCTTCTTCCTTTAGCTCATCTTTACAGTGTTGATTTTCCAGTCCTTTCATTCTCCTGCTAGCCTTCTAAATATACTTCCCAAAATTCAATGCCCAGAAATGAACACATTAACCCAGATGTAGGGCAGGTAGGTGGGACAATAGTTGGAGTCAGGAACATTCCTCTTTGTATGTTCAAATCTGGCCTCAGATACTTACTAGCTATGTGACTCTGGACAAGTCACTCAACCCCAATTGCCTAGCTCTTGCCCTTCTGTCTTAGAATTGTTACTAAGACAGAAAGTAAGCATTTTAAAGAAAAACAACCAAATGTAAGATTTTATATTCATTTCTATTGAAATCCATAAGAGGCAATGTGACATAAAGGAACATCTTCAGAGGCAAGAACACCTGGATTCAAATTCTGCCTCTCTGGTGGCTGATTGTTGATCCATAGTAAGTCACTTAACCTTTTTGTGTAATAGGTAGCTTTCTATAACTAAGTTACAGAGTAGATGACAATATAAATTGGGAGGAATCTCCTAACCAGAAGGTAGCTTATTGACCAATATCATCTAGACATGTTTCCCTATCAACACCAGTAAAACCACAGGTTTAGTCCAAAAAAAAAAAAAACATATTATTAGACCTTACTCTAACCTGTAGAAGGCTTTATGGATGGCACAATGGATAGAGAACTCTACTTAGCATTATGAAGATCTGAAGTCACTTTCTTTTTCTTTCTTTTTTTTTAAAGAATTTAAGTTTATTTCATTAATTAATTTAGGATATTTTTCCATGGTTACATGAATCATGTTCTTTCCCTCCTCTCTTCCTACCCCCCTCTCATAGCCAACGAGCAATTCCCACCCCTCTGAAGTCACTTTCTAATTGGCCAAAAGGCCGAGTCTCTTTGACTCTCAGCCTCGGTTACCTCAACTGTAAAATGGGAATAATAAGAGCAGCTACTCCACAGAATTACTGTGAGTATCTAACGAACTAAAATATGTAAATCCCTTTAAAAACATTAAAGTGCTCTAGAAATGCTTGCTATTGTCATTTATAGATCCTGATTTTGTAGTTTGGCATGTTAATTATTAATTTTTCCCAGTTTGGAGTTATTGGCAAATGCAATGCTTTCATTAGGGACTTGGATTATGATGCTGGAGGTATGCTTATCATGATCCAGAGTTTCCCACTAAAGACCAGTGGTTCTTTAGATGTGGTCATTCAACTAATTCTGAATCCACCTAACAACACCATGATCTTGTCCAATTCTCAGCATCTCATCCACAGTAATGACATGAGAGAAATTACTAAATAAAGTCTAAATATATCATATTTATACCATCCTCCTAATCTACTAGTCCAGCCATTGTTTGTTTAAAAGTGAATGAGGTTAGTTTGGCATAATTTGTTCTTCAGAAACAATGATGCACTTATTTATACCTCGTACAGATAAAAGTTGAGGGCAAAAGGGCAGGTCCTGAAATAGGGTGAACAATATGGAAAGAATCTGTTCAAATTTGGGCAAGATAAGTTAGAAATAGAAGTCATTAGATATTCTTTGACCTAACTGGGCAGGCAAGATAACTTTCTTTTTTACAAACGTCTTCAGACTAGAAAGATCAGTCCCCTTTCATTTGACCTTTCATATGGCATTAGCTTTTATCCCTGCATATTCTTAGTTTTCCTGCAAGATCTCCAATTTTATTCTTTCCTCAAGTAATGCAATCCACTTTTATAGGGTCAACTTTTACCTCCATGATGATTCAAAATCTCTTTCTCCCAATCCCAATTGCTATAATTTTTCATTATAACCTGCTCCTCCTCTACAAAATGGCCCAACTTCTGTTGATTTCAATATTCTTCCTGTCAGTCACGAGGACTCAATATCTTGTTGTGAACTGCCCTCCTTCCCCAAACCCTTCACTGGATCCACTTTTTCTCTTCTCTCCCTGGAAAGAATAAAGCTGTTCTTTCCTCTTCCAATCAATCCTAACAATTCTGCCTCTATCTTTATAAGGCATCCGTTTTTTCCACAGTCTTACTTCTGATACCCTGACTCATGACCCCCAAACCACTTGTTCAAACTACTAAAATGTTTTCATAATTTCCCCTTCTAACCATTTCTACACACAATCAACAGATATATATTCCTAATGCATAATGAGGCATTTTTATGATTTTGATAATGACCATGATAACATATATTACAATAGTTCTTTTTTTAAACCCTTACCTTTTGTTTTAGAATTAATACTCTATATTGGTTTCAAAGCAGAAGAGTGGTAAGAGGTAGGCAATGAGGATTAAGTGACTTGCTCAGGGTCACATAGCTAGGAAGCTATTTTGAACCCAGAACCTGTTGTTTCTAGAATAGTAGTTCCTTAAGTTTGAAAAAATACTGTCCCATGTTCAGCTAGGTGGCTCAGTGAATTGAGAGTCAGGCTGAAAGACACGAGGTCCTTGTTTCAAATCTGGCATCAGACACTTCCTAGCTGTGTGACCCTGGGCAAGTCACTTAATCCCCATTGCTTAGCCCTTACTGTTCTTCTGCCTTGGAACCAATATATGGTATTCATTCTAAGACTGAAGGTGAGCCTTAAAAAAAAAGAATGAAGTCTAGCCTACAATAAGATCTCATTTTACATGAATTCAACACATGCAAAATCATAGATACATGATTGGCAATTTTAAAAAAGCAGAAAAAGACACACAATAAAAAATTTTACTCATGTACTAAATCTGTACCATTTTCCCAAGCAGCAAAAAGTCTTGGAGCAGTTCACCCAAACATGTTCCTTCTCCCTCCAAGAAACATTAGTGTGAGTTATTGCCATGTTTCCCACCAAACATTGGCTCCTGCATCAGTTTTTATCCAGAAACCTCAATTGTAACAAGTCCTGGCCACGTCAGAGAAGTGCTTTTCTTTGCTTCATTAATGCTATTTAGTTATTAATAATGGCCCCAAAGTATAAGAGTGGTGATGCCAGTAAGTTCTGCAAAGTCTAAGAAGTCGTAAGTACCTAGATATGTTTGTTTAAGAAATACTGATTAAATAATAGGATTCACTATTATGCATGATTTTTGGCTTACTCAAAGGGTCTTGAAATGTATTGGTAGAGTAAAATCAGGTCTACAGAACTTAGTCTGGCATTCAAGGCTATCTGTTCTCCAACTATAATGTGACTTTCAAGCCTTATCATCTTTGATTCTCTTAGAAGAACCCTACATTCCACAAAGACCTATTATCATTTCCCAAATCCCCTGTGATTTCATCCTTCCACTGCCATGTTCTCTCCACCTAGAAGGTATTTCTCATGCACTTCTTAAGTTCAGAGGACTGTGCTAGGTGTTGGGGGAGTTACAAAGTTTATCTGATTTCCTGTGGTCAAGCATCCTACAATCTCAGACGGAGAAGAAGACACCAATGCTGATCATCAGAATACATCATGTTTCATGGTCAGTTCATTACAGTGGTACAAAACAGCTTTGTTGGGGCAGCTAGTTGGCACAGTGGATAACTAAGCCTGGAATTGAGAGGTCTGGGATTTATATCTGCATCACACCCTCCCTAGCTGGGTCATCCTGGGCAAGTCACTAAATCCGAATTGCCTGGCCCTAGCCTCTCTTCTGTCTTAGCAACAATACTAAGACAAAGGTAAAAGGTTAAGAAAAAAAACAGGTTTGTGGGAAGACTTCTGGGAACAATTCTTCTGAATTAAACAGTAAAGGAAGGTTAGAAATTCAGAGGCAAAGAGAGGGAGGTAGGCAAAGGATTGCTTAAGCAAAGGCACAGACATGATTGTTCGGGACATTTTCAGGGATCCCAAAGGAGTCGGATTTAGCTAGCCTGACTCCTCTCAGTTTTAACGATACAATTCCTACTCATCTTCCAAGATCCAGGTCAAGCAGCATCTTCCAAGTCAAGATTTCCTTGATAACCAACTAGAAACAACCCATCTCTCTTAGGTATCCTCTATAGGACGTTGATATCTTGATTTCTTTGTATTGATTTGTGTTGATTTCTTTGTATTCATTGATTTCTAGTATCACTTACATCTTTCCCACAAGTTCAAACACAGATCTCTCTATAAAACTCTCTAGCTTGGTGACATAGTAGACAGAATGCTGAGCCTGGGGTCAGGATGGCCTGAGTTAAAATCTTGCCTCACATATGAGCTTTCTGAGTAAATCTCTTTTCGGTCTTCATTTCCCAAACTATAAAATGAGGGGTTGGAACTTTGGCTACTGGGATCTCTTTCAACTGCCTAAATCCTGGGATTTCTTTCCACCACCTAAATCCACGTTGTTGTTCTTCAGGTGTGTCTCACTCATCATGACCCAAAGGACCAGAGCTATCCATGAGGTTTTCTTGGAAAAGATAGAGGAGTATTTGCCATTTCCTTCTCCAGTGGACACTTTTGTCAGGCAATCAGAAATTAAATCATTTGTCCAGGGTCACACAGCAAGGATGTATCTGAGGTTGAATTTGAACTCAGGTCTTCCCGATTTCAGGCCAGCACTCTATCCGCTGAGCCATTTGCTGCGCCCTAAATCTATCATCCTTTGAAATTATGATCACAATAGAACTTACCTCAGAGAAGGCAAATAAGGGCTGGTCTTGTGCTCAAGAGAACCTGGGTTCAAGTTCCTTCTGGCACATGAGACAATTTCTCAGGGCTCAGAGCAGCTCTCTAAGGCTGTAAATCCCAAGAAGAATTAATAATCTGTATAAATGGAGAGAGCTACCATATAGGGAGCTAGGTGGCATAGTGGATGGAGCAGGGGGTTTGGAGTCTGGAAGTTCAAATTTAGCCTGAGACTCTTACTAGCTGTGCAATCCTGGGCAAGTCACTTGACTCCGTTTGCCTCCGTTTCTTCATCTGTAAAATGAGGATAATAATAGCAGCTACCTCTCAGAATTTTTATGAGGATCAAAGGAGATAAGAAGTACAAAATGCTTAGCACTCAGTAAACACTACATAAATGTTAGCTATTGCTGCTATTATTAATCTGCACAGGTCCAAACTACCCCCTCTCAAATTCTCAAAAAACATGCTTCATGATCAGACTATACTAACATATTTTAGTTTTTCTATGAGTCAGAAAACACTAGGCTTTTACAGTGCCTCAGGGTCTTTCAATGTGGGTGTGGAAATGCCAGTTAGTAGAGATTTCCAGTTGGTAGAATGCTCAATAAACCAGCATTTACTGTATCACTGTACTTCTGTTGTGTGTTAAAATACTAATAAGAGTGCTTTGATGATTGTGATTATGTAAAACAGAATATTATGAAAGTATGTGAGGTTATCTTCACAATGTGCATATTGTTGCTTTAGAGTTGACATTCAGCACCTGAAATATGTTTCCCTGGAAATTTCTCTTTTTTAGATTCTTTTCTGTTGCTAAAATGCCCCCCAAAGTTTTAAAAGAGGCAGACACAGATGTCCATATTCTTCTACGCTTCAGAAAACAGATTCCTATTTAATCCCCAAATAAAACTAAGTAGGAAAGAGAAAAGGAAACCAGGGCTAATGGTGATTTTTATGATAGTGAGATTACAACATTTGCATATATATGTACATATTTATTCATATATGTACATACAATTTAGAGCTTGGAAGAGACCTCAGAGATCATCTAGTTCAACCCTCTTTTTTTAAAAAAAAGATAAGGAAATCAAGGTCCAGAAACGTGCAATGATTTTCCAGAGGTCATGTAGTTAGTTGCAGAGCTAGGATCCAGATATAATTTCTTTGTATCAAAAAAAACAAAACAAAACATTCTAAATCTCACAGGAAAATAAGTGATTATTGTGCAATAGAGAGAGTTCTCTTGACTAGTGGAATCATGGGTGTGGTTCAAGACAAACTATAGCATATGGTTAAGAAAGATGAGGTTCTGGAAAATGCAGTGTTTTGCTTAAAGGAGACTTACCATGTTGGTTATATCATATATGTTTTATTTTTCTTCAACTAGTTAGATTACCATTAAACCTACTTTTTAATTATTATTTTAATTATTATCTTTAATAGTCAAATTATCATGAACATATTTTGCTTCTTTCCTGAGTCAGAATATACTAAGATCTAGGAATGTATTTTGGGGCAGCTATGTGGCACAGAGGATAGAGTACAGGGACTAGAATCAGGAAGAACTAGGTTCAAATTTGACCTCAGACACATTCTAGGGGTGAAACTCAGGCAAGGTACTTAATATTTGTTGTCCTTAGTTTCCTTATCTTGGTATAAGTGCCTACTTTCCATAATCCTTGTGAGAGCTAAATGAGATAATAATCGTAAAGTACTTAGCACAGTGCCTGGTACAAATGTGATATATAAAAGTTATTTCTACTACTACTAACATCATTACCACCACCACCACCACCACCACTACTACTACTACTACTACTACTACTACTACTACTACTACTACTGCTACTACTACTACTACTACTACCAATGCCACTGCTACTGCTACTATGTATATATATATTTTTAGAGATAAATGTAAAATCCTACATTTGGGTCCAAAAAATCAATTGCGCAAGAAAATGAGAAGTATTGACAGATTTATATCCTTGAGTGCCCACATTAACAAAAAAAAAAAAAAAGAAAGAGGAGATTAATGAATTGGACATGCAACTAAAAAAAAAAAAACTAGGAAAAGAACAAATTAAAAGTCCTCAGATAAAGACCAAATTGGAAATCCTAAAAAAATCAAAGGAGAGATTAATAAAAATTATAATTAAAAGCAAAATAATAAAAAAAAAGAAAAGAAAAAGAAAAAAAGAAAATTGAAAGAGAAGTATTGTCAGATAGCAGTGCATAGGAAAAGGTTCTAGGGCTATCTATGGCCTGGAAGCTTGATATAAATCAAGACTGTGAGATAGAAGCCAAAAAAGTCCACGTGGCCTTAAACTCCTTTGTTCAGAACAAAGGAGGTGATAGCCATGACTGTAAGCTCCTTCAGAGGCAAGGGTTGTCTTTTTCCTCTTTTGTTTTTCTCAGTACTTAGCAGTGTCTGACCCATAGTAAGCACTTAATAAGTGTTTCCTGATTGAGTGATTGATAGTCCCACAACATTATATTCTGGTTAGAAAACATCTAGATCACTGATTCCCAAAGTGGGCGCCACCGCCCCCTGGTGGGTGCTGCAGCCATTCAGGGAGGTGGTGATGGCCACAGGTGCATTTGGGGGCGGTGAATAACTGTAAGGGGGCAGTGATAGTATGTGACAGAGTGCACTAAGTAATATTTTTCTGGAAAGGGGGCAGTAGGCCAAAAAAGTTTGGGAACCACTGATCTAGATAATGCTCTATTCTAGATACCACTTTTTCTTTTTAATATGTTTTGTTGATATAGTCATTTCTAAGACACAGTCATTTCTGAAAAAAAGATTTCCTTCCAGGTCGAGTCTTCCTTTTCAACAATTAAGTAAAAGCATCCAATACAATGACTAAAACATACAAAGTATGATGGTCCATGCTGCCATGGTATTCCTCTGCTGCTCTGACAGGAGGAGGAGTTATGTTTTAATATCTGTGCTCTTAATCGATCATTGATTTATTAATTACTCATTGTTTTCTTTTAGATATCTTTTCATTTTAGCATATATATGTATATATATATTTATGTATGGATATGTATGTAGTGAGGTAGCATACCAGGCCTAAAGTCAGGAAGAATTCTATTCTCAAGCTCAAATCTAGCGTCAGACATTTACTAGCCATATGAACCTGGGCAAGGTACTCAATTCTCTTTGCCTCAGTTTCTTCTCTGTAAAATGGGCTAGAGAAGGAAATGGCAAACTGCTCTAGTTTTTTTGCCAAGACAACCCCATCTTTGCCAAGACAACCCCAAATGAGGTCATGAAAAGTCAGACACGACTGAACAAAAATAACATATGTATGTTTTACATATATATATATAATACTCATATATCTATGTGTGTATATATACATAATATATACTTATTATTAGTGATTATATATATTTTTCCTGGCTTCTTTTTAACTTTTCCCATATTACTTCATGTAAACCTTCCCATAATTCTCTAAATTCCTCATATTCATCATTTTTTACTGTGCCATTCTATTGACATATCAAGTTTTTCAGCTACTCTTAGATGCCATATTTTAGGAAGTATATTGGCAAAATGGGACTTACCTAAAGGAGGGTATCCAGACTAATAAGAAGTCTGCCTCATGAGAGCTAGTTGAATAAACTAGAGATATTTAGCCTAAAGAAAAGAACCAGAGAAGCAGCATGGTAGTTGTTTTGAAATATATGAAGGTGAGTAATATGGAAGAAAAAGTCAATTAATTTTTCTGGGCTTCAGAAGACAGATCTAGGAACATCGGGTAGGATTTTTCAGAGAGGTAGATTTTATCTCGATTTAAGGAAAACTTCCTAATATTTTGAACTGTCCAAAAGTGGACTGAACTGCTTTGAAGTATTGGGCTGTTTATCATAGGAGGCCTTCCAGTAAAGGTTTATTCCTTCCCTGACGGGAACGTAAAAGAGAGAATTCCTGTTCCAATACTGGTTGGACTATGACCTCTGAGCAATCTTCCAACTCCGGAGTTCTGTAATGGCCTTGTTTTATTCCATATGCTACACTATAATGTACACTATCTCTGAATCTCTCATAGAACCTAACACAATGCTTTGTGCACAGTATCTGTTGATGCTTAATAGGTAACTGCTGAATGAATGAACTGGAGATTTTCAACCTGAAGAAGAAAAGACTTGGGGAAAGGGAGAGAGAAAAATGACAGCTACTTTCAAGCTGTATATTATTATATATTATGTAGAAAGGGGATTAGTCTTGTTCTGCTTGGTCCCAGACAGCAAAACTGGAAGCAATAGGAATTTTGGAAGCAGATTTCTACAACATCTAAGAAAATATTGTAACAATTAGAACTAAACCCAAGTGAAATGAGTTGCCCTGGGATATAGTTGGTCCCCTTTAATAAAGGACTTCAGGAAGCTAGTTGATCACTTGTTGTGGATGTTGGAGAGAATAGTCTTAGATGAATATGGGTTGAACTCAACGCCCTTTGTGGTTTTGTCTCACTGAGATTCGGATATGAATAAATGTGATGTCCCCTAATAGAAGTCACTATAGTTGTGGATGACAGTTTGGAAGACGAGCACTTTTGGCAAAAAGTACACTGAATTTTCAATATTTATCTCTACCTTTTGGAGCAGTCTTTTTCCAGAGGTTCCTACTTTTTCTTCTCTTCTGTTGCATAACTGTGTAATGAAAATAGGAGGTGGAGAAAAATCCAAAGGACTCTGAGTGCAAACTGACATATATGCTTGGAAATAATGAGATTAGATCAATTCTATCTGTTAAATACAGCATAGAAACAGAAGGGATAAGGAGAGACTAGAATATAATCACCTTTGTTCCAATGATTTCTCTAGTAACCATGATCTAGTCACTCCTTGCTAGATTCTCTCAATAACTGACCTGTAATCTGGGGAAAGGAAGAAGTCTCCAGCTATTATCATAAGGCTTGGAATCAGACTCCTGGAAAGTAACTTCCATCTGCTGATCCTGCCACTGTTTTCTCTTTCTCTCCAATTCCTTATTTATCTTCAATTCTCTTTCCCTCCAACTCTCTTCCCCCACACCACTCTAAAGAGATTTTTGACACTAAAGTGGAAAATTTCATCCTCCAATTTTGATCCCAAATAGCTTCCTCCAAGCTGGAAAGAAAATACAACTCCCAGGTTCTTTAGTAACTTAGTTTCTCACCCCTACCCTCATCCCAATGCCTAGGCAGCCTGTCCAAGGCTTGCCAAAACCAAACAACAACAAAAAAAAACCTGTTGCAAATTTACAAATAAATAGTCTTTGTTTTCAAATTATTGCAGAGAGGGAAGGGGTATCTCAGAAGTTGCTTCCTCAAGGGAGGAAGATTTAGAGATACCTAGGAGACATCAGCAGCTGATATGGGCCTGGGTCTGGGGTAGTTCTGGTAGTGTGTATTGGAGGAAACTCACTTAGAACTTGGCCTGTTGCTCTGAATTCACTCCAAAGGTACTTCTAGTATTGGGATCCTTAAGAATCCTTGACATTCAGATATCTTAATTTTTTTATATGAGCATTTATTGATACATTTTTAAAAAGTTTATGTCTACACTGTGTATGTCCCCTTCTCCCCAAAGAAAAGAAAGAGGAGCATTTCTTTTCCTTTCCTTTCCTTTACTCCAGAGTCAAGAACGGCTAATTATATGGTGGGGGCAGCTAAGTGGTTCAGTAGATTGAGAGCCAGGCATAGAGAAGGTAAGTCCTGGGTTCAGATTTGACCTCATATACTTCCCAGCTGTGTAGACCTGGGCAAGTCACATAACCCCCATTGACCAACCCTTAATGCTCTTCTGCCTTGGAATCGATACACAGCATTAATTACAAGATGGAACATAAGAGGTAAAAAATTTATTTGGTGTTTCAGTGTTCTTTCCATATACATTACTGTAATTACTTTGTATATTGTTTTCCTGGTTCTGCTTACTTGACTTAGCATCACTTCATATTGTAATACAGGGTTCCTTGCATTGCAATATTACCCTAGGCAATCCTGTCAGTTATCAGAATGGAATTCTGGGGGTTGCAGGTGCCAGATGCCAGGGGCTATACTTTTCTATATTTCTTTGAATTCTTCACATTCACCATATCTTGCAGTGTAATAATAATCCATTATATCCCTGTGCCACAATTTGTTCCACACTGTACTTTGTTTTCAGTTTTTTTGGTACCACAAAAACTAGATGTTCTATTGAAAGACCTATTAGGACACCTGCCACACAGCCTAATTAAGTTCTGTCTGGGTCCCTTCATCTCATATTCTTGGCCTTTAGAGGATGGTACCCTGCCCTGACTGTCTTTTCCAGAACATCTCAGAGGAGGGGTCTTAGTAGGGAAGGAGGAGACAAAAGAAATCACTTTAAAGGCCTTCATGTGGTTGATTATCTAGGCGGTGGCCCTGTTGAAATGTCCTATTCCTGTTTCACAGTGCCTTTTACCAAGCTGAGAGAGTCCAATGGGAAGGAACAATGTAAAATGAACAAAGAAAGAGAAAGGGAGCTATATAGTTTAATCTTGACCCCTTGGATTCCTCCATCCTTCCATCTTAAAGAACTCAATGACATCTGATCTCTATGATCTCAACCATCTCTTCATAGCTCTAGAGGCAAGACAGAGAGGGGCTCATTAATCCATCCAAATCAATATACTTTTATTTGGCACCTCTTGTATGTAGAACTTGCAGATTAAGATGTAGATGTAGATATCTACAATAAAGAGAATTCTAAAGTTCTCTAATACTAGATAAATCCATTAGAAATGGGTTCTAGTCATAGAGATGATCAGACCTGTGTTGGTCCACCAAGACAAGTCAGAGTCATGGAATTTAAGGTTTAGAAGAATCCTGGACAACCATCTAGTCTAATTCATGCCTATAGGAAATCTCCATTATAACATACTGTTGTTCAGTCGTCAGACTCTTTGTGACCATGTAGACCATAAGCAGGCCAGTATTGTCCATGCAGTTTCCTTTGGCAAAGATACTAAAGTGCTTTGCCATTTCATTAACTAGTAGATTAAGGCAAATAAGAGCCAAATGAATTTCCCAGGGCCAAATAGCTAATTATCTGAAGCTGGATTTGAACTCTAGGTCCAGAGCTTTATCCACTGAGCCATCTAGATGCCTCCCTACCAATGGTTATCTAAAACGTCCAGGAAAAGGGAACCAACCCATCATCTCTTTTTTTTTTTTTAACATTTATTAACATTTATTTTTTTGAAAAGTTAACATGGTTACATAATTCATGCTCTTACTTTCCCCTTCACCTCCCAACTTCCCCCTCCACCCCATGGGAGATATGTATTTCCACTGGTTTTAACATGTGCCATTGATCAAGACCTATTTCCAAATTGTTGATAGTTGCATTGGTGTGGTAGTTTCGAGTCTACATCCCCAACCATGTCTGTCTCAACCCATGTGTTGAAGCAGTTGTTTTTCTTCTGTGTTTCCACTCCTGCAGTTCTTCCTTTAAATGTGGGTAGTGTTCTTTACCATAAATCCCTCAGAATTGTCCTGCAACCCATCATCTCTTATAGCAACCCATTCCATTTCTAATTGTTAGGAATATTTTCTAACATTAAACCTAAATTTGCCTCTTTGCAATGTCTACCCACTGCTCGTGGGTCTGCCTTCAGGGAAGACAGAATTAATCATAGTTCCCCTCCATATGACAGCCCTCTAAATACTTGAAAAGAAATACCATGTCCCCCCCTGAATTTTTTTTCTCCAGCTAAATTTGCCTAGTTCCTTCAGATGATCCTTATATTCATGGAGAGGATATGTCCATATCTATGAAAAGTCCCTCAGTCCAGTAAATCAGGGGTTCCCTTGAAAATCCCTACTATAAAGAGTTTTAAAACATGGTACTCTGTGAGGTACTTGGTGAAAAGTCATCATGTACTTACTGTTTATTCCCTTCCTCCCCATATTATAATTGGAAAGTCAGAGGGGTATCACAGCAGAATTTAGCACCAGAAACGCACAGTCCTTTAGGCCAGTTTTTCAGTGCTGCCTAAATCCTGGGAGACCCTCAGCTCAGAGTATTTCTGTAGTCTTCTTGGGTCACTCACACCCCATAGTCAATCAGGATCTGAAACATGTAGCCTTAACAAAGGGCTTCTATATAGTCTAGGACCCACCCTAGCTAGCCAGGAAAAGGAAGAACAGAGAGCTAAAATCCCAGGTCCATGCAGTTCTGGAAGTCCTAGTCTCTTCTGTGTCCAAGGACTCACCAGTTTATCTTCACATTCATCCTGAAGTTAAAGGGGTGAGGATAGAACATTCAGAAAGGATGAGTTCACAAGTTCTTATGGTTTCAAACTAGGAGGAATCATTAAAATCATTATTCGAAACCTCCTCATTTTACAGGAGAGGAAACTGAGGTCTTAAGATGGGAAATGGAATGCCCAAGTTCAAACAACCTGGGCAGAGTCAGAGGTTGGTGAGGATGTCAGAATATTAAAGCATAAGAAGTCTTCCAAGTTTCTTCCCCACTTTCACAGAATCAAGAATTGTCTAAGTCGCAAAGGATTTCAGAATCATCTATTGCACCCCACACCTCAGCAGCAATCTCCTCCATATAACATCCTTGACAAGTAGTCATCCATCCCTTGCTCAAATGCATACAGTTAGGGGGAATAGGCAGCTTCTCCATTAATCTCAGAGGGGCTGAAGTGGTTAAAATACAAAATGACCAAGCCAAAATCACACTCACTATCCAATTCAGTGCAATTCAGTTCAATTCAATTTCCGGTTCAGCTCAATTCAATTGGGAAAAAAAAAATTATGAATACCTACTATGTACAAGGTACTGTGCAGTAGGCTGAAATAAATGCAAAGATATATCAAGTATGATGACTTAACAGAAAAAATTCATATTCTTTTAGGGGCAGCTAGGGACATAGTGGATAGAGTACCAGACTTAGAGTCAGGAAGACACATCCTCCTGGGTTCCAGTATGGCCTCAGACACTTACTAGTTGTGTGACCCTAGGCAAGTCATTTTACCCTGTTTGTCTCAGTTTCCTCCTCTGTAAAATGAGCTGGAGAAAGAAATGGCAAACCACTCTAGTACCTTTGCCAAGAAAACCCCAAATGGGGTCACAGGCAGGTGGACATGACTGAATAACATTTGAACAACAAAAGGATGTGCATTAGATAAAGGACAAGGCCTGGTGTCAGAAAGAGTCAGGAAGAGCATTTATTAACTAAGTGACCCTGGGCAAATGACTTAACCTCTGTCTCCCTCAATTCCCTCATCTGTAAAATGGCGGTAATATCCCCCCACTTCCCAGAGTTGTTGTGAAGATCAGATGAGATAATAATTATAAAGCACTCGGTGTAGAGCCATATCAATGTTAAATATTATTTTAGGGATGATAAGACATACATATCTATGATAAAAATGTAGTCTTGAGTTCAAATTTCAGTTTTGCTATTTACTAATTGTGTAGCTTGTGGACAAATCCCTTTACATCTAATGAACCTTGGTTTCCTCATCCATAAAATTTGGGAGTTGGACTAGATGCCCTCTATGATATGAATCGTATGGTGATGAGAAAAACCCAAGTCCACAGCAGAGATACAAACAAAATGATACAGGGTACGTCTCATTGGGGTATTCAGAGAAGGCTTCAAGGAGAAGGAGACTTTTGAGTTGGGAGATGAGGATTTCAGCGGTCAGAGTTTAAAGCCTGGAGCATTCAAGAGAGATCTAGAATGGAAAAGGAAATGAAATAAATACCAACCTCCCGAAGTGATAGATGAGCTGGATAGAAGCCTGGAGTTCTTAGAAGCATCAGTTTAGAACCAGAAGTTGACCTGAGAGACCCTCTAGTTCATCTCTCTTCATTTTATAAATGAGGTAACGGAGACCAGAAAGATAGAGAGACCTACCCAAAGTATCCCAGGTAACAAATGACAACTAGGTTTCCAATTACAAGTCCTGATTTCTTTTCCAATGCATCTATTTTGGTGGAATATAACGAGCAAAGACTCAAGTTTGGGAAAAACTCAGCATATGTTAGGGCAGTGAAAAATCGCTTGGTTTGGCTTCAGTACAGTGTGTATGAGCATCAGTGGAGAGATGGTGATGTTGGCCAGACCTAGAAGTTAGAGAACCTTGAATCCTGGGATCAGGGATTTGGGTTTTATTTTATGGGAAACAGGACCACTTGATTTTGTTGTTTTTAAACCTTTACTTTCTTAGAATCTTAGAAGTGATGCTAAGTATTGATTCCAAGGCAGAAGAGTGGTAAGGGCTGGGCAACTGACGTTAAGTGATTTGCCCAGGATCATACAGCTAGAAAATGTCTGAGGTCAGATTTGAACCCAGGATCCCCCTCTTCAGACCTGGTTCTCTATCCACTGAGCCACCTAGCTCCCTCTCAATTGAAGTTTTTGAGTAGAGAAAAGACATGATTGTTTTGTTCTCAGACAATATGCTCTTTCCCTTTACCCAAATGGTCTCCTTCACTTTCAGTCTTGGACTTTTAAGATAACCTTTCCTCCTTCATCTTATTGCTGTCACACAGCATCCCTCCCCCAGGATCTCCACTCCTATTTTTACCTCAGATTCTCCACTCTCAATCTGGCTGGCCTTGGGGGAAAGGAATGCAGATGGAGCTCCTCACAATCCTGATTCTGATGGGGATAGGCATGTGCATCATGAACCAAGTCATCAAAACATTGTTATTCAGTTGTTTCAGTTTTGCCCAATTCTTAGTGACCCCATTTTGGGGTTTCTTGGCAAAGATGCTAGAGTGGTTCATCATTTCCTTCTTCAAATCATTTTACAGAGAGGAAACTGAGACAAACAGGGTAAAGTGACTTTCTCAGGGTCACACAGCTAGTAAGAGCTGAGATGAGATTTGAGCTATGGAAGAAGAGTCTTCTTGACTCCAGGTCCTGCACCCTATCCGTTGCACCACCAAGACTTCAAAGCATAGAACTATAGAATGTTAGAACCAAAGAGGCCTTAGTCTATTCCCCATATTTATAAGATGAGGAACCCTAGACCCAGAGAAAAAAGCAAGTAGTTTTTCCAAGTTTTAAAAAAAAAAAAACAAATAGCAGAACTAGGACCTGAGCCAAGGTCTCCTTGTGTCAAGCTCAGGAATCTTTCCACAGCAAACATGCAACCTTAGAGTTGTAAAGGACCTTATGGATCATTTAGCTTGGCTCCCTCCCCTACCATTTTACAAATGAAGAAACTGAGGGAGTTAAGTGACTTGTCCAAGGTCATTTGACAAAGATAATTGAATGGCTATTATAGACTGGACTTGAACTCAGTTCTTCAGACTGCAAACCCAGTGCTCTTTCCATTATACTCTCTCTCTTCTCCTTTGAAGAAAATGAGAATCCCTGATCTGCCAGAGTTTTTGAGAACTGCTGTTTCCCCCCAGAGGCTTCTCCAATTTTGCTCCAGTAAAAAGAGCCCTGTTGACGGAATGAATGGCAGCTCCAGAGGCCAGAGTGGGAGGTGGGGGCCTGAGGAGGATGTACTCGGTGCTGCATCCTGCATCCCTGAGGGCGGAGGTGAGCAGGCGACATGCCCAGCACAATTAGGAGCGGCTTAAGACTGAAACAGTGTGAGGGCGAAGGCTTGATGTGTTTTTGCCTTATTGTCTGGGATTAGTGGTAATATATCTGCTGGTGTGATGGACACATCTGCTTTGGTTTATTTTGAGCCCTGTCAAACTTGCAGGTCTGGATTAAAGCAAAATCACGCTGAGTGAACATGGCTAATTTAGTTGTGGCTTTTTTTTCTTCTTCTCCTTCTTCAAATTTTAATGTGAATGCAGCAAGAAGCAGCTTCCTTCAAACATGTCAACTTGGGGAAAGGGGGGCATGAGAGAGGGAGGGCACATCATTTCTTACAGGCTGAGTGGGAGAGGGAATAAGGAGAGACAACAGGAACCCAAAATGGGGCAATGAAGGGAGGGAAGATTGGGAAGTGAGAAGGTCAGGGTGTATGGCATTAAAAAAAAAAAAGAAGCAGCACTAGCTTTGAAGTCTGGAGAACTGGTTTGAGTTCTAGCTCTTTCTGACTTTGGAAACTTCAGTCTACTTGTCTGAGTCTCAGTTTCCTGTTTTGCAGGTGGAAATAGTAACACTTTCACTCAGTACTCCACATAATTATAGCAGGATCAGCTGATATGATGGGTTTGTAAACTTTTATAATCATAACACCAATAGTTAAATTTTAATCATTGTTGATATCAGCCCTAAAATGTCTTTAAGGATAACCGGATCTGGGTAGGGTCTTGGATGTAGTAGAGAATAGGATGAGTGGTTCCTGTGTATGCTTAGAGGTGGTACTTAATATTATATAACGTCATTGCAAGTCCAAATGGAATGGAGCTGGCCCTGGAGGGCACACTGACTCATTTTCTTGATCACCTTCTCAAGTGACAAATAAGACTGTACCAAATGCATACATCATAAAGTGTCTAAGCAACACCAAATCCATAACTATAACAGGAAGTGAGAATTAGCACTTTGTGGTAGAGAAATCATGTAAAAATTAAAGGACATGTTTAGCTGGAAAAAGAGGTGGGCTGGTTATGTAGCTGACTGAGAGATAGCTGAATTGATAACCCAAGATATTAAAAGAACAAGACTAAGGTGTATTGAGTGGATTCTTTATGGAAAGTTTATGGGAAAAAATGGTCAAGAATCACACAAGATGAGAGATAGTACAGTTGTGATCTTTATCTACAAATCAAATACTTGTTGATTGATTGAGTAATCAATTGTATGATCGGTGAGATGGTATAGTCATGATAATCTGATGATTAGGGATTTTAAATATCTAGGCACAAGCTGGAGAAAATAGTCTTCTCTCTGCCAAATTTGAAACAACCAATAATTTATTGACTCTCCTTAATGGTAAATTTCTTCAAAAGGAACCAAGAAGGAACTGTATTTTGAATTTAATTCTCACTAACAAGGAAAAACTGGTTGTTTCAGTGAAAAATATGGAAGCCTTCAAGAAAGTAACTACCCTGTCAGAATTTATGACCAAGAAGATTTTGGAAAAGCAGATTTCAGAGGGTTCAAAGAAAGGAAAGGAAGATCTTTTGGGCTACATTTCTATAGTTCAAGAATGAGAATCCCTCAAGAATAAAATTATGAAGGCCCAAAGAAATACAATTCCACAGAGGGAAACAAAGAAATTGTACAAAAAGATCATTGTAGAAATACAGGAAATTCACCATTAACCTCAGATTTTAAAAGGTTATGCATAGAAAGGATGGAGACAAGGTCAGATCATGGAAGATTATTGCAAAAATATGCATTGTTCTGTAAGAAGAATGCCATGAAAGCTAAAACTTAGAATGATCTGAGACTGGTAGAGGAAGCTGAGGACAACAAAACAATATATTAGAGAAAGAGAAGAAATGATAAAACCACTGTTTGGGGGTAGAATAGATCATGACAACTGGTGAAAAAGAGAGGTAGAGAGGAGGCATTTTTCTTCTTTTTTTCCCACCCCAAGAATGATCTTTAGACTGGAAAGGATAAAACAAATAGGGCTAATAGATAATTGATACCCAAGATAAGCAGGGAACCAGTAAGAGATCATCCCATTGCTCTTCATGAGATCAAGTCAACAGAATCATTTGTAAGATATCCTTGGGTATTGGAAACAGGAAATTTGACTGCAGAACTACTGGAAATGATTCTTTAAAGATGAAGGAGAATGGACAAGGCACCTCAAGACTTGAGAGGGGAAACTGATCCTGGTTTCAAGAAAGGGAAGAAAATGGAATCTGAGAACTATAGGCTGGTAGCTTCACTTTGATTCCTGACAAAATTCTAAAATGTTTTATTAAATGGACAATTAATGAACATCTAGAAAAGGAAACACTGATAACCTTTTCAGCATGAAGTAGTCATACCAAACTATTATTTCCTTTTTTGACAAGGTTACTAGATTAGGGGAGAATGGAAACTTTAAAAATATAACTTATCTAAAATTTGGTAAAGATTTTTGCAGAAATATACTATTCTTGTGACAAAGATGGAGAGATGTGAGCTAGATGGCAGTAAAATTAGAATAGCAAAAAAGTAGTTGTATGACCAGAGCCAAAAAGCAATAGTAAATGGGTTGATGCCAACTCGGAAGGATTCAATCAATCAACAAGCATTTATTGTCTACTATATGCCAGTCACTGTACTAACTGGGATTTTCCAGTAAGGTACTCCAAGGATTGCTGCTTGGCCTTGGGCTGTTTAACCTTATCAGTGACTTTTGTAAAGGCATAGGCAGAATTCTTGTCAAATTTGTACATGACAAAAACCTGGGAGGTTAGCTCACAGGATCGATGATAGTCAGGATTCAAAAATATCTTGGCAGGTTAGAAGAGTGAGCTGAAACTAATAAGATGAAGTTTAATAGGGATAATTCTGAAGTCTTACACTTAGGTTCAAACATTCAATTTCACAATGACAAATAGTGGTGGAGTGGCTAAACAGCAATTACTCTGACACATATTTGGGCTGTATTTTAGTGGATTGCAGTCTCAATACAAGATACAATGTGAAATGAAGTCAAATAAACTAATACAGTCTTAGGCTGCCTTTAGAGTGTCCAGCAATAAGTGGAAGCTTCAGAAAGAAGCAAATTTAGCAATTTTTCTTGACATAAGGAAAAAAAAATTCCTTGTAATTAGAGCTGTCCATAAGTGGAAGGGGATTCTTCTGGGGATAATCAGGTCCTCCTTATATGAGGTCACTGAAAAAAAAGTCTTAGAAGGCTACTATTTGGGTTTATACTCTTTAGGCCTTCTAGGGTTTTTCATTTCTTCCCTTCCAGTACCAAAGTTCCCCTTTAATGTCTAGGTCAAAGCTGCTCTTTTGGCAGTCAGATAAAACCGCATTTAGTGGTTTTGTCCTAGTATGGCTTCCGCCCAACATCTCTTTATCAAGTCACTTTTGTCTAAGTTCCTTCTGTTTACTTAGATAAGTCTTCCTAATAGGCTGTTTCTCACACTTCTTTTTTTAAAAAAACCCAACCTTTATTGATGTTTTTAAAAAATCACTATCAATTTCCAATAACCACTGCTGACAGACATAATAGAACCTTTCCTTGCAACAAAAAAGTACATCAAAGCAAAACAAATAGACACGATGATCATGCCCACCATTGTACACCTAATTTTTCAGGAGCTGGGGAGTATGTTTTGTCATCAAGCCTCTGGAGTCAAGATTGGTTATTGCATCGATCTGATTCTGGTGGCTTTTAGTGTTCTTTTCTATTTCATTATGGTGGTCATCATGCTTATTTCTTTGTCCTGTGAGCTTCACACGGAACCTGTCCAAACAAGTTTTTCCAAGTTTCTCTTAACTCCCATAGTTTTGTGGCTTCTTTTTCTTTTTAATTTTTTTAAACCCTTACCTTCAGAGTTAGAATCAATACACTTTATTGGTTCCAAAGCAGAAGAGCAGTAAGGGCTGGGCACAGTCATTGAACTCGTCAGAGTAAAGGGAAATAACACATGTGAAGAAGTGCTTTGCAAACTTAATGCACCATATACGTTTTAGCTATTATTATTATTGAAACTATTTTGCATTTCTTCCTTGAAAATTTTCATTGATAATATTTGACGAGATTTAACTATTGTAGAATGACATTTGCTTTTGTATGTTTGCACCAATTTACTATATATCTTGGCTATCAGACCTTTACCAGAAATATTTGATGTGAAAATATTTTCCCAATTGATAGTTTCTCTTCTTCAAGTTGTTTATTTTGTTCTTGGAGAAATCTTTTAATTTTGTAGAATCAAAATTATCAATTTTATCTTTTGTAATTTTCTCTGTACTAATAAAGTACCTACACTTGACAAATATTATTTTATTAATGCTCCCAACAACCACTGGAGGTTAAATGCTGTTATTATTTCTATTTTGTAGATGAGGAAAATGAAGCAGAGATTAAGGGACTTGCCCAGGGTCACACAGCTAGTGCCTAAAGCTGGATTTGAGCTCAGAACATCCTGATTCGAGGCCTACAGACATTCTTTGGTGATATTTCCCTCCAATCATTAATTTGAAATGTAATTTCTCATAATCTTTTCCAGTTTTTTAAATTCTGTGACTTTTTATAATATAGAAACTCATCCATTTGAAGCTTGTAAGATGTTAGTTTAAACTGAAATTGGAATTATCTTCCAATTTTCCCAGTCTCATATATTATTGGGAACTATTCTCTCAGACTTTTGTATTCTTGAGCTTAAAGAACACTGGGCTTCTACATTCATGTGTTTCTGAGTCTTGCTTATCTAGTTCTACTGATCAACTTATGTGTTAAAAATAAATAAAATTTTCATGCTTACTGTTTTATAATATAGTTGGTTATCTGGTAATGCGAGAACCTTTCATTTTCATTTTTTTATTATTCTCCTTGAGAATCTTGACATTTTGTTCCTACAAATGAATTTTATTATTCTTTTATATAGTTCTACAAAGCAACTCATTAATATGTTGGCATAGCATTGTCTATAAATTCATTTAGAGAGAATTATTATTTTTGTTGTATTGGCACTGACCAGCTATGAACAGGATATATTTCTCCAATTATTTAAATCTTCTTTTATTTATGTAAAGAGTATTTTGTAGTTATATTTACTGTCCTATTTGTTCCTTGATTGGTTAACTCTACATATTTTACACATTTTGTGGTTACTTTGAAAGAAATTTCTCTTTATTTCCTTGGACTGGGTTTTATTAGTAATTTAAAGAAATGCTGATAAATTTGTGGGTTTATTTTATGTCCTATTATTTTATTAAAGTCATTTTCCCCAAATAAATCTTTAAATTGAATCTCTGGGATTCTTTAAGTAAAACAACACATTTTCTGCCACCAGAGATCATTTGTCATCATCTTTGTCTATGCTTATTTGCTCAATTTCTTTTCCTTCACGTATTTCTGTAGTTGGCATTTCTAGCACTCTATATAATAGAACAATGGATATTCTTGCCATATGCCTGATCTTATTGGTAAAGCTTCTAGTATTACATTGTTATAAATAATACTAGCTCTTGGTTTTGAGTAATCACTTTTGATAAGAGTAAGGAAAATCTTTTATTCCTATATTATTGAGTGTTTTTTTAATACTTTCAATGTAAATGCAAGATTTTGTCAAGGGCCTTTCTGAATTGAAATAATAATTTAATTTTAATTTGTTATTCATATACTTATAATTTTTTCCTAATGTTGAACCATCTCCACTGAAATTGGACTATGATCTCATAAATAGGTGTATTTTCTCCAGTGATATAGATCGTAATCCATCTATAATTTCCCATCTTGTGTGATTCTTCTCCATTTTTTTCTCTTCCTTGTTTTCCCTTAATATTATATGGATGTTAGAATAGTAAAGGAATGACCAGCAAATATCCATAATTCTTGACACATGACCAGTCTATCTTTCCTCCTAGATGATTCTCATTTTCAGTTCTTTGAAGACTGAGGTTTTCCACATTGTGTTTTTTTTTTTTAAATTCTTATCTTCTATCATGGAATCAATACTAGGTATTGGTTCCAAGGCAGAAGAACAGTAAGGGCTTGACAGGTAGGAAGTATCTGAGCTCATATTTGAACCCAGGACCTCTCATCCCTAAACCTGAAACTGCCCCCACTGAGCCATCTAGCTGCTCTTCTACACAGCATAGAGACATAAAATAGACATAAAATAGTCTTAAAGTCTTTTCATAATATAACCCAACTATATTGAATAAATTCTCAATATATTGCTGTAGCCTCTGATAATATTTTGTTCAATTTTTTGCATTAATGTATATTAGTGGCATTAGTCTATAATTTTCTTCCTCTGTTTTTCTCTTCCTGGTTTGGTTATACTTGTCTTTTAATAGGAGCTTGTTGTTCCTTCTTTGTCTATTTTTTTGCAAGCAATTTTTATGGTATGAGTGTTAATTATTTTTTAAATGTTTGCCAGCATTCACTTTTAAATCCATCTGGTCCCAGCAATTTTTCTTTGGGAGTTCATTTATGGCTTGCTTAGTTTCTCTTTCTGAGCTTGATTTATTTAGATTCTCTATTTCCTGTTCTGTTAATCTGGGTATTTTATATTTTGTATATTTTTATCCATTTCATTTAGATTTTTAGTTTTGTTGACATATAATTGGGTATAATAGTCTCAGACAATTTTCTTTTATTTCCTTTCCATTCACTGTGAATTCTCCCTTCTCATTTTAGATTTTGGTAATTTTGTTTTCCTTTCTTTGTCTCTCAACCAAATTAACTAATAGTTTAATAAAATAGACATTTTATTTTTTTTCTTTTCAAAGAACAAGCTCCCAGTTTTATTTTTCATCTCAATAGTCTTATATGTTTGTAACTTCTTTGATTTCTAGGAATTCAATTTTTGTACTTATTTGGAGGTTATAAGTTTGTTGATTTCTAATTTTTGTAGTTGTAAGCTCAATTAATTGATCTTTCTCTTTTTTGTTGATGCGTTTAGAGCTATAATTCCCCACTACAGACTGCTTTAGCTATGTTCTACAAATATTCTTTAATGCAATTATCTATTATTTTTATTTTTATTTGACTTACACTGTCTTTAAGGATAGATTATTTAGGTGGCAACTAGGTTGCTCAGTGAATTGAGAGTCAGGCCTAGAGATGAGAAGACCTGGGTTCAAATCCAGCTTCATATATTTCCTAGCTGTGTGTCCCTGGGCAAATCATATAACTCCCATTGCCTAGTTCTTATTTCCCTTCTGCCTTGAAACCAAAACATAGTATTGATTTTAAGATGAAAGGCAAGATTTTTTTTAAAGAAAAGACTATATTATTTAGTTCTCTTTTAAGTCTGAATGTTTTCATCATATTTCCCTGCTCAAGATTTTTATTTCATTATAGATTGTAAAGTATCTGTTCAATATTTCTACTTTCTTTGCATTTGTCTATTCATTTCCTTGTGCACCACCACTTTGGCCAGTTTTTGTAAAAGTGTCATGCAATGCTGAAATAGACACACATATTTGACTTAAGAATCCAATTCAATAATTTTCAAAGGTCTATCATACATATTTTTTCTAATATTCTCTTCTGGTCCTTAATTTCTTTTTTATTTATCTTTCTTTTATATTTATCTACTTTTGAAAGAAGCATGTCAAATTCCTCCCAAATTATTGTTTCTTGTCTATTTCCTATAATTTAGTTAGCTTTTCCATTAAATACTTAGATACCATGCAATTTTGTGCATATATATTTAGTATTGATAATGTTTCAGTATTTGTATTGCCTTTAAACTTAATGCAATGTCACTGCTTATCTCTTTTAACCATGCTTAATTTTTATTATTGCCTTGTCTCAGCTCATGATTGTCAGTCCTGCCTTTTTGGATTTAGCTGAAGCATACTAAATTCTATTACTGCTTCTCATTTTCATTCTTTACAAACTTTGTTGTTTTAAATGTATTACCTGTAAAAAACCATGTTTTGGACTTTCCTTTCTGATTCATTCTGTCACTTTCCTTTCTTTGGTGGGTTAGTTCAGTCCATTGACATTTCTAGTTATCGCTGATGGTTGTTTTCTTTCTGGAATCAGATATCATTATAACATACCTTATTTTTTGTTGATTCCATTTCTATTGAGTGAAAAAGAAAAAGGGTAATGGTAAAAATAATCACTAGATTGAATTGTAATCAATTTTAAGTCATTTAAGATATTTGTAACAATCATTTATATTGTCTTCTCCTAGTCTCTCATCCTACAAACAAATTTCTTAGTGTGACCAGGGTACATTAGTTCTGGACAGACAGTACCTTTTTCTTATAGTATTATGTAAGGTCATATTAGCTTTCTTAGGTGTAATGTTGACTCCTAATTAGCTTATATCCCCTTCCTGATTGTTTTCAGATGATCTATCTTTTAGTTGGGCTTCCTCCATCTTGTACTTGAGAAACTGATTTTTTAACCCATCGCTTAATCTTTACTAATTAATCTTACCAAATTTCACATTACTTCAGAATCACAGAATCTCAAAGTTGGAAAGAATCTTAGTGACCATCTATTCCAACCCATATACTAAAGGAATCCCCATTCTAACGTACCCAAGAAATGGTCATTCCAAGGAGGGGAAACTCATTGCCCCCCCAAACTGCAAATTCCACTTTTGGACAACTCTAGATGTTAGGAAGTTTTTTCTAACAATTAGATTCAACCCAATGTTCTAGAATGTGGCAATCTTTTAAGGTCCTAACCCTTTATCATTCAGTTACCTGATTATGATCACTGCCAGTCTTATATCATCTATAAATTTAATCCATATATCTTATACGCTTTTATGTGTGTAACTTACAAGTTATTAAGTGGCACAAAGTCAATAAAATATTTCTAGGGGAACAACAGAGATATCTTTGCAAGGCCATGGCTACTTTTGGAGGATTGGCATTCTAATTTATCTTCTGAATCCACTTAAACATATTCTACAGACCATATACTTCCATTTTTGTCTACAAAATAACATGAGAAACTTTGCCATGCTTTCCTAAAATCTAGGTAACTTACACTTAAGCATTAGTCCTCTGATTTCTCAACCCAGTCATATTGTCAAATAAAAGGAAAAGTGGTTAATAGGACAAAATTTGTTCTTGATAAAGCCCTGTGGCTTATTTGTGATCACTTCTTTTCCTAGATATATAATGTTTTATCATTTCTCTTTGCCAGTAATTTCCTTTTTGATTTGCCTTTGAGTTCTCAGTGCCTAGTACTTTGTGCATCCTTAAGAAATGCTTATTGAAATAATTTTAATTGAAGAGAAAGAGTTGCAGACTTAGTGATGGTATAGTGTTAAATATACTGAGGAGAGGCTAGAGTAGACATGTCAAACACATGACCTACAAGGCTGCATAGGATCTATAACATTCCCCAGTGCATCATGAAACAAATTTAAAAGTATTGTGGAAATATTTAACAAAATAAAGACAATACAATAAAATATAGATTATATCACATTCTAAAACTAAGTCAACATGCAGCCCATAGAAGTCCTTTTGTATGAATTAGTGGTTCTGGTTCTATTTGAGTTTGATACCACTGGACTAGAGAATTTATGTGCAGATAAAAAATACAATTTTTTGGAAATTAAAAGGATTTAATTTGGGCCTAAAATCAAGAGCAGCATAACATCCCCTACTATGAAGATAATACTCTAATAACAAGTCAAGCTTACTGTCCTGTAATTTGCAGATTTTCATCTCTTTCCTCTTTTGAAAATTGAAACATCAATCTTTCATTTCACTATCATATTTCCTAAGACCACAGTCAGTGGCTCTACAACCATACTTGCTAATTCTTAAGTACCCTGGGATTTAGTTCATTTGGATCTGATGACCTATATTTGCCAAAGAGAGCTAGATGTTTACTCACTAGCTCCCTGCTTATCTTGGCTTTTAACTTCCTATTAGCTATTTTTGTTATTTCTTCTCCAACTAAAGATTGTTCTACTTGAAAGAAACAACAGAAGGAAAATAAGAGTTAAGTAGCTCTGCCTTCTCTCCACCATCCATTATCATCAACTCATTCACCACCACCCCCAAATGATCTTGGCCTTTCCTTTATCCCCCCTTTCCCCTCCAGTATAAGTTAAGAACTCTACCCTCTTTATTGTTCTTGCCTGGCACATCCCATTCTGAGCTTTAGTGTATCCAACATTATTTTTTTCATGACTGAGTCACTTTTGTATTCATACCTCCATTACTTGCCATTGTTTCCATCATCAGTATATCTTTTTAAAGTCTAGTTTGATCAATAAATTCCCTGAGTGCCCATATCTGTATTTTTAGACATTCCCTCTTTGCCCTCCTTATCAAAATTGATTCTCTGTGCATCTTTAGAATTTTATTCTTGAGAGCTTTCCATTTGGAGCTGGCTTTCCTTATTGAATTTTAGACAATGGGATCCAACCTGTCGATCTTATCTTTCATTTACCCTGACCTTTTGAATGTCCTCTCCTCAAACTCAGGATATATCATAATCAGATTGTTTATAACATTCTGTTTTTCTACAATAAATTCTAAGGTAGAATGATTACTACTTCCCACAGTCCTCATTAATTTTTATTTTTAGCAACTCAGACTTGGGTATAGTGGAAAGAGCACTCCTAACTCTGGAGTTAGAGACCCTTAATTCCTCTGACTGTGTGACCTTAGGCAAGTCATTTCTCCCTGAGTTTTAATTTTTCATCTATAAAACGAAGGTGGGGGAATAAATGACATCTAAGATCCCTTCCAGCTCTAAATCTATGATTCCATGGTTGTATGTTTTCATGAGGAATCATAGATCCTAGGCTAGGCACTGAATATTGGGAATGACAGTAGCAAGTTGGAGATAATAGAGAAGATAGCCAGGATTGTTAGAAGACCATGATGGATAAAGACCAATTGAAGGAAAAAGGTGAAGTTTAGCTTAGAGAAAAGGTGTCAGGGCAGGTTGGGGAGGGTGAAACATCAGAGCTGTTTTTGATATTTGAAGGTCTGCCACATGGAAAAGGGATTAAACTTGTTCAGCTCTGCACCAGTGGCCAGAACAAGAAGCAATGGTTGGAAGTTACAGAAAAGCAGCTTTAGTCAGGGAAAAACTTCTAACCCATCTATTGGAAAGTGGATTGTACTATTTAGGGGAAGCAGTGGATCTTTCCTCACTGGAGAATTTCAAATTTTATAAGGGCCAGATGACTACTCATTAGGGAGAGTGAAGAGGTGATTCCTGTTCAGATGACCAAATGGGGTTCTTTCAATCCTCAGGTTCTATGATTTTTGAACCATCTATCAGATTTCTAGTCCTAGGGATAATCCATCTTTCACAAATTTAGATCATAGGTTTATATTTAGGATCATATATTTAGAACTGAAAGTGACTAGCCATTTGTACTTTTAAATCCAAATTTCTACTATAATTTCCAAAGTGGGTGCTACCGCCCCCTGGTGGGTGCTGCAGCGATCTAGGGAAACCGGTGATGGCCACAGGTGCATTTATCTTTACTATTAATTGCTATTAAAATTTAAAAAATTAATTTCCAGGGGGCTAAGTAATATTTTTTCTGGAAAGGGGGCAGTAGGCCAAAAAAGTTTGGGAACCACTGATATATA
>NC_058132.1:199513158-199529215 GCF_016433145.1 Gracilinanus agilis
TAATTTCCAGGGGGCTAAGTAATATTTTTTCTGGAAAGGGGGCAGTAGGCCAAAAAAGTTTGGGAACCTCTGATATATATACATATCAGAGGTTCCCAAACTTTTTATATGTATATATATATATATATATATATATATATATATACACACACATACCCTTACCTTTAATTTTAAGCTGGATACTAAGTATTGGTTCCAAGGCAGAAGAGCAATAAGGGTTAGGCAATTGGGATTAAGTGAATTGCCCTGAGTCATACAGCTAGGGACTGTCTGAGGTCAGATTTATACCTAGGACCTCTAATCTCTAGCCCTGCCTCTATCCACTGAGTCACCTAACTGCCTTCTTCCCCATAAATATATTTTTAAAAACACAGTAATTCCTTCTCTAAAGCATTTTTTTAAAAATCATTGTTGCGTATTGTTTTTACATTACATTTTCAGATTACCTCATTTTATGAGAGGTCTGTGACAAAGTAAAATAGTTATATGTAACTAATAATATAGTGACCTCATCAGAAAGTGCATGCAGCATTTCACATCTGTAGCACTACCCCACCTCTCTATTTTAAAAAATATTTAAAAAATAATTGAAATTTATTTTCTCTCCCTCCTAACCCACTAAAAATGAGAAAAGAAAAAATTTGTAACCAATATGCATAGTCAAACTAAATAAATTCCTCAATGACTGCATACAAAAACATATATCTCTTTCTGCACCCTAAATCCATCACCTCTCTGATATGAAAAACATGTTAGATAATGAGTCTTCTGGAATCATAAATGATCATGGTATTGATCATAATTCTTACATCTTTCAAAGTTACTTGTATTTGCAACAAATGCTGTTACTTTATAAGTTCTTATCCTGTTTCAGATCATTTCATTCTTCATCGTTATTTTAATATTGATGTTATAAATTTGTTTTCTGGTTCTGCTTACTTCACTCTGCATCAGTTTGTATTAGCTTTTCCATGCCTTCTTTTAAACCCCTACCTTCTATCTTAGAATCAATACTAAGTATTGGTTCCAAGGCAGAAGAGCAATAAGGGCTAGGCAGTTGGAGTTAAGTGAGTTTCCCAGGGTCATAAAGTTAGAAAGTATCTAAGGGCAGATTTGAATCCTATCTCAAGGCCTGGATCTTTATCCCCTGAGCCACCTAACTTGCCTTCCATGCCTATTTGAAAGCATAGATTTCCATATTTCTTTAAGAACAATAGTTTTCCATCACATACATTACCACAATTTATTCAGCCATTCCTTATTTGATGGGCATATCTTTAGTATTTTGACCATCAAAAAAAAAGTTTTTATAAATATTTTTATACATAAAACTTTTTTTTCAATTTCTTTGATTGGGGTAGGGGCAGAAGATAGTCTCAGTAGCAGCCTAGCTGGGTCAAAGGCAATGTACTGCTTAGTAACTCTTTGTATATAATTCTATATTGCTTTATAGAATGATTGTATCCATTCATAGGTCCACCAGTATCACATCAATGTTCCTATTTTCCCACAACTCCTATGACATTTGTCAATTTCTTTTTTCCCCATCTTTGCTAATTTGATGGATTGTGAGATAGAATCACAGATTTTTTTCAAGAACTATGATCAATATAATGATTCATGATTAATAATCAATATGATTCTAAAGGACTGATTACAAAACATGGTACCTACAACAGAGATTAATTTAGGGTAAAGAAAGAGTCATATATGTTTTTGTACATAGTTTTTGAGGGAATTTGCATTTCTTTAACTAGGTCTAGTTTGAGCATTTTCTCATATGGTTACAGATAGACTGTATTTCCTCTCTTGAGAACTATCTATTCTCATATCCATAGACCATTTATCAATTAGGAAATGGATGTTTTATTATAAATCTGGTTTGGTTCCTAAATATATCTTAGAAATAATACTTCCACCAGCATCTTACTCTGATGAATGGAAGCAATGCTGGGTTTTTCAGAGGCTATACTGCTTAGAGTACATGCTCTGCCAAGTACCTCCACGATGGAAAGACTTCAAGTTTGGGTCTAAGAATAGACCATACCCTGTTGTTTGAGGATGAAGCCTAGCTAGGTCTGGAGATTTTTGACATGTTTAACTGCAGTGTGATGAGTTTTTTAGTGCTGGCAACTTTCAAAAAGCGTCTATGACAATATAAATTGGCTATGATCTCTATAAGTAGAAGGGATATCTAAAGTGATGAACTTCTAGATCTTCTAGAAGCATATTTTGTGGAGAGAACTTTAAAAAAATATTACCCTTACAACCTCTTAGGAAGGCAACATAGCATAGTAGATAGAATGGTGGAATTGGAGTCAGGAAAAGCTAGGTTTGAATCCTTCACTAACTACATTACCCTGGCTAAATGTCTGCTTCTCTCAGTCTCAGTTTCCTTATCTGCTAAATGGGGATAATGACAGCACCTACTTCAAAGAGATTTTTTTTGCAAGTCTCAAATTGGATAATCTATGAAAAGCACTTTATAACTCTTAAAGCACTAAACAATTGTGTTATTTTTCTCAATCTTGATTCATCTTTGACTTCCTTGTAGCATTTGACATTGTCGACTACCCCCTCCTTCTGAATCCTTTCTCCTTTCATTTTCCTGGGCTTTACCCTCTTCTCTGTCTCTATCTTTTTTTTTTTTTTCTGTTTCCTCTTTCTCTTCTTAATATGGAAGTATTGGCATATCCTAAGGTTCTGCCTTTGGTTCCTTTCCCTTTCTCCCTGGATGACAGAATCCCTCCTATGGTTTCAATTATCACCTCAATATAGATTACTCCAAAGCTTTATCTACAGTCCTGACCTCTCCTCTAAGCTTCAATCTCAGCTCTCCAAATCCATCCCTACTGGATGCCTTTACTTGGTGGTCATGAAGAGACCTCAGATTTGGTGATAGCTTAGGACAGTGGAAAGAGCCCTGGCTCTAGCATCACAGTATGTGGGTTAAAATCCTACCCTTCCTCCCTTTCCAAGGCTTGTTACATTGTGACCTTGAGTATGCCTTTAATTTTCATGGGGTTCAGTTTCCTCATTTTTAAAATGGGAAGGTTTGTCCTAAATGGTCTCTAAACTTCCTTCCAGCTTTACATCTATGATTTTTTTGATGCTGAATTTGTCTTTCCTCTCTATACTTTAATTTTTTTTACTACTATTGATGGCACTTTTAACCCAGGTTCAAAATTTTAAGGTCTTAAAAAAAATAATTTATTTATTTATTTATTTTTATTGAGCTTTTTAAATAATTACATGTAATAACAATTTTCCATACGTTTTCTGATGTTATATGATCCAAATTGTCTCTCTCCTTCTCTTTCTCCCCCTTCCCAGAGCTGGTAAGCAACTTGATCTGGGTTCTACACATGTTATCAGACAAAACTATTTCTATATTGTTTACTTTTGTAAGAGAATACTCATATAAACCAAAACCCCCAAATAAAAACTCAAATGAACTAAAGCAAAAAAATCATATGCTTTGAGCTGTATTCCAACTCCAACAGTTCTTTCTCTAGAGGTGGATAGCATTCTTTGCCATAAGTCCTTCAAAATTGTCCTGAATCATTGTATTGCTGAGTCTAGCTAAGTCTTTCACAGTTGATTGTTCCACAATATTGCTATTACCGTGTACAATGTTCTCATGGTTCTGCATATTTCACCCTGAATTAGTTCATGTTGGGCTTTCTAGCTTTCTGAAATCATTCTGTTCATCATTTCTTACAACACAATGGTATTCCATCACCTTCATATACCACAGATTGTTCAGCTATTCTCCAATTGATGTGAATCCCTTCAATTTCCAATTGTTTGTCACCACAAAAAGAGTTGTTATAAATAATTTTGTGCAAGTAGGTCCTTTCCTTAGAGTAATTTTTGATTCATTCAGAGATGGAAAGAAAATCGGAGATCACATAGACAAGCCTATGACTGAACAGAACTCTTTTCCAAATTTCCTAATGTAGAGATCACTCAGCTTCTGTTTGCAGATCTTTAGTGAAGGACAATATACTACTTCTTGAAGTAGCCCATTCTGTTTTAATTTAATTTAATATTTAATTTTTTCTTCAGATTATGTGTCAATGCAATTTTTAATAATCGTTTTTGGACATTTTGCAAACCATGTTCTCTCTTTCCCTCCCACCCTTCCACCCATCCCAAAATGGCAGGTATATGATAAGTGTTATCATATAATACATTTTTCCATGTTCATAATATAATGAAAGAAGGCATGCTGCCACTAGAGCAAAATTCATGGAAGAAATAAAGAATAGAAAACATCGTTCTACATTTAGACTCTGCTTGTTCCTTCTATGGTGGTGAATAACTTTTTTTTTTTTTTTGTCATGAATCTCTTGGAGTTGTCCTGGATCCTTGCATTGCTGATAATAGTTTTCATTCACTGTATTTTTGCTGTTATTGTGTTCAGTATTCTCCTGGTTCTGCTTGCTTCACTTTGCATCACTTCATATGCCTTTCTATTTTATCATCTTGGTTGTCATTTCTTATGGCTCAATAGTACTCTATTACAATCCTATACCATAACTTGTTTGGCCACTCCCAATGCTAGACATATATTCATTTTCCAGATTTTTGTCACCCACCACGAAAAAAGTTGCCATAATTATTTTTGTACCAGTAGGTCTTTTCCTTCTATCTTTGATCTCTTTGGTATATAGACCTAGTGGCAATATTTCTGCGTTAGAGAGTATGCACAGTTTGATGGCCCTTTGGGCATGATTCCAGTTTGCTTTCCAGATAATTGTATCATCAGTTCATAGCTCTACCAATAGTGTATTAGTGTTCCAATTTTTCCACATCTCCTCAAACATTTATAATTTTCCTTTTTTGTCATATTAGTCAGTCTGTTAGGTGTGAGGTGGTACCTCAGAGTTGTTTTAATTCTGTTTAGAGAAAGCTCAATTTGTTGGGTTGTTTTCTTTCTATTGAATCAACATCTGCTCTTTTGCAACTTCCATCTGTTCATCCTACTTCTTATCTCATTGGATTAAGTAGAAAAAAATCTAACCCCTTCATTTCTCTCCAGTTGCACTCTTGTAACTAGATTCTCATGGCCCCAATATACCTTATCAACAAGAAGCTCATCATCTTGAGATTTTGAGTCAACCTTGGGATTCACGTGTCATCAGTACCCTAAGTTCCCTTTGCCCCTCTGATTAGAGGGCTTGAGGAAGAGCAAGGAATCCCTCCCAAAGCAAGCCTCTATTTAAAGAGGTATTTCAGAGCAGCCATCTCTTCATTTCCTATTTGCTGTACTTCTTTGGGCTGAATTCTTTCATATCCCTTTGCTGGATATCTTCCTTTCTCCTTTTTTTTCAGCATTGTTTTGCCTGTGGTCTTCTCCCATTAGATTGTAATCTCTTTGAGACAAGGATAGTCTTTTTTTTTTCATATTTCCAGCATTTCCAATAGGACCTGGCACATAGTAGGCACTGAATAAATGTTTATTTACTTACTGACTAAACAAATACCTTTTATATATAGTAGGGTGGCCTTATCCATGGTCTTTATATCAGGCAGTTTCAGTTATTCACCATTTGTAAAGTGCAGCTGGAGGTCCTCCAGGGCATTGCTGGGCCACAGTGGAGGTCTAGTCTGCTTTCACTTTCACTTTCCCCCAACTTTCAATTTCACTTTTTAAAAGTATTTTTCCCCTTTCTTTGAGGAGGGGGAACTGAGTGGGAGGCCATGGAGCACAGAGGCAAGGGGAAGGAGCAGAAAAAGAGAGAGATAGAGCACTTATAGAGATCAGCATGTGTTTACTTATATCAGCAAATTTCATCTAGTTGAGGTAGATCTTTGAACATATCCCTTGTGGATATAGGGACCCTACTGTGTTTGAAAACTGCTAGAATGATCCTTCTAAGGCATTCTTCAAAGCTCCATTCCCTCTGAAATGTGATGTCCAAAAAAAATAGCATATATATATATATATAGCATATACGATGTGCCAGGCACTGTGCTAAGATCTTTACAAATATTATATTATTTGATCCTCACAAGAACCTTGAAGAGTAGGTACTATTATTAACTCCATTTTAAAGATGAGGAAACCAAGACAGAGAGAGGTTAAGTGACTTGTCCAGGATCAAACAGTTGGTCACTGAGGGTGGATTTGAACTTAGGCTTTCTTGATTCCATGCCCAATACATTATCTACTTTACCACCTACTTGCCTCTGAACCAAATACCACGCTTCTTCCATTAGGGTCTAGCAAAGAGAAAGTACAGCTATCAGTTCCCTTGATGGGGACATTATCCCTGTCTTGAGACAGTACAGGTCCAAACTAGCTTTTTTAAACTGCCAAAAAGAATAACATTTATACTTGTATACTTCTCTTTCCTTTTCTTTTCAGGGCAGTGAATACTATACCATATTTAATTCTGTATGACTCCTTCTACAGTTTTGTTCCATTCATTTTGACAGGTATTTCCTCAGCATTTACCATGTGCCACACACTATACTAGGCACTGGTACTGCAAGGACAAAACAAACAAACAACAAATAGCTTTTGTCCTCAACTAGTCAAATATAATATTGGCAAAAGAAGGGAGGATTAGATAGTGGAGTTGAGATAGTGCTTAACTGAACCCTCTCAATATTCTCTTCCAAATGACTTTAAAATAACTTCCAAATCAAATTTTCAAGAGGCAGAGCCAACAAAAGGTCAGAGTAAGCCTTTCTTACTGCCCAAGAAAACTTAAGAATTTGGAAAGAGGTCTGTGATGCAGAGGTGGAGGATGGCTTGGAGCCCACATGGATGAAATGCCAGTGGTGGGACAAGGTAGTGGCAACAGAAGAAACAGAAGCTTTGGGAACTCCTAAGAAAGGATAAGAGGACCTGGCAATTGGTCAGAAAGAGATTATAAGAGACCTCTGTACTGGCACTAGATGAAGGGGCAGACACTGTTTGGAAACTCCTTTTTTTGCCTATTCCCACTTGTGCATCATAGTTCAAGAGTAGGGAGGAAAACTTTTAGTCAAGAGGAAATGAAATCCTGACAGGGTTAGTATCACTACTGTTACCAAAGGATCAGGCACCCTGAAGAGCAGTATGGACTGCAATCTCAAGGAAACAAGAGCCCTTCTTGAATAAGAGCCAGAGAACAGCCCAAGAGAGCAGTAAACAAACATCTCCCCAGATCACCCCACATTAGAAGAAACAAAAACTTTTAAGCACCTAGAACTAGCTCTGGAAACAGTAGTTCAGAAAATCCTGAAGCTTAATACAGTGTCCTTCCATCTAACCCCAACTCCATGCCAGGAAAAGAACTCAACATTAATGGAAAGTTCTAAATAAAAAATTGTGGTGGAAAAATAAGCAAATGACAACAACAATAAAAGGATCTGATCATAAAAAATCTACTATGGTAGGGAAAATATTTGATAGGAAAAATAATCAAAACCAAAAAAATCAAAACCAAACACAGAAGACAATGAAGCCAAAACAATAACAAGTAGAGCCTCAAAGAAAAAAACATTTGAATTGGAACAAGACCAGCAAAAATTCCTGGAAGAGCTAAAATGATTTTCAAAATTACCCAGGAGTGGAAGAAGGAAAATTGGGCAAAGAAATGAAAGCAAAAGAGGTAGTTAAGTGGTTTGGTGAATAAAGAGCCAGGCCTGGAGAAGGAGTTCAAATCCTACTCCCTAGGTATATGACTTTGAGCAAGTCACTTAGCCCTCATTGCCTAGCCTTACCATTCTTCTGCCTTGGAACTGATACCCAATATCAATTCTAACCAGTATCAATTCTAAGAATGTAAAGATTTAAAAAAAGAAATGAAAGCAAAGTAAAAAATTATAAAAAGAAATTTAAGAGCTTGGTAAAAGAGGTACACAGATACTGAAAAAAATTATACTTAACAAAAAACAGAATTGGGTAAATGTAAAAAGAAGTACAAAAGCTTGCTGAAGAAAATAATTTCTTAAAATTTAGAATTGGATAAATGAAAGTTAATGACTCCATGAGACATCAGGTAACAATGAAACAAAGTCAAAAGAATGAAAAAATAGAAGAAAATGTAAAATATAGAGAAAACAACTTAGTTGAAAAATCAAGGAAAGCTAATTTAAGAATTATTGTATTACCTAAAAGTCATGATCAAAGAAAGCCTAGACCTCATATTTCAAGAAATGGTCAAGGGAATCTGTATAGATATTCTAGAACCAGAAGGCAAAAAGAAAATGGAAAAAAATCCACTAAACTTCCCTGGAAAAAGATCACAAAATAAATTCTAAAGCTCCCAGGTCACCGAAAATACTTCAAGCAGCCAAAAATAAACAAACAATCAAAAAACAAATACTATGGAGCCACAGTTGGGATCACACAAGATTTAGCAGATACCACCTTAAAGGGAAAGAAGGCTTGGAATATGATATTCCAAAAGACAAAAAAAAACTGAGATTATAACCAAGAATAACCTACCCAGCAAAACTGAATATAATGCTTCAAGGGAGAAAATAGATATTTAATGAAATAAAGGATGTTGAAGCATTCCTGATGAAAGGACCAGTGCTGCATGAAAAATCTGACTTTCAAATACAAAACTCAAGAGAAGAATAAAAAGGTAATTTGAAAGAGAAATAATAAGGAACTCAATACAGTCAAACTGTTTAACTTTCTATTATGGAAAGATGATGCATGTATCTTCTAAGAACTTTACCATTATAAATTATAGGTATTCTACATAAAAAGAGAATGTGTAAATGAGTCAATTATATTGGGATGATGTAAAAAATAAGGTGAGAAAAAGGGAATCTCATAGGAGAGGGGAGAAAGGGAGATAAACTCTGGAGGAATTATCTCACATAAAAGAGTTTCTCAAGGAAGAGCTTTTATAGTGGAGGGAAAATGGTGGTGCAGGGGAGGCAACATTTGAACCTCACTTACATTTAAAGTGATTCAGAGGGAGAATATACACATAAAAACACACAAACCTACTAAATTGGTAACAGAAATTTACCTTACCTAACAGGGAAGAAGGGAAAGGGGCTAAGACAAAACGAGAATGATAAAAAAGGAGGGAAGATAAAAGGAGAAAGTGATCAGAAGCAAAACAGACTTTATTGTTTGTTTGCTTGTTTTTTTAATTTTTAAACCCTTAACTTCTGTGTATTGGCTCCTAGGTGGAAGAGTGGTAAGGTTGGGCAATGGGAGTCAAGTGACTTGCCCAGGGTCACACAGCTAGGAAGTGTCTGAGGCCAGCTTTGAACCTAGGACCTCCTGTCTCTAGGCCTGACTCTCAATCCACTGAGCTACACAGCTGACCCCAAAACAGACTTTAGAGGAAAGACAAGATAAAATGAGAGAGAGAAGGATAAATTGAAGAAAATGGAATAGAATAAAGTGCCCAATTAGTAATCATAATAATGAATGTGAATGGGATGAATTCACCCATAAAACAGAAGTAGATAGAAGAATGGATTAGAAATTAAAATTCAACAATGTTCTTTACAAAAAACACACTTGAAACAAAGAGACATGAACAGAGTTAAAATAATAGACCAGAGCAGAATCTATTATGCTTAGGCTGAAGTTAAAAAAGGGGTAGCAATCATGACCTCAGATCAAGCAAAAGCAAAAACAGGCCAAATGAAAAAGGATAAGCAAAGAAATTGCATCTTGCTAAAAGGAATCATAGAAAATGTAGTATTATCAATACTAAACATATATCCATCAAAGGCCATAGCATCCATATTATTAAAGGAAAAAGTAAAGGAATTACAGGAAGAAGTTATAAAACTATACTAATGGGAGACTCCAACTTGCCCTTCTCAGGAGACAGATAAATGTAACAATAAAATAAATAAGAAAGAAGTTAAAGAGATGAATAGAATTTTAGAAAAACTAGATGATAGAACTCTAGGGGGAAAAAACTGAATAGGAATAGGAAGAAGTATACTTCTCTTATTAACTGTACATATCACCTTCAAAAGAATAATTGTATTGAGGCATAAAAAACATAAGCAAATGCGGAAAATCTGAAATATCCAATTCACCTTTTTCAAAATATAATGCAATAACAATTACAATTAATAAATATTCATGGAAAAAAGGATTAAAAGTTAATTGGAAACTAAGTAATCTAATCCAAAAGAATGAATGGGTCAGAGAACAATCATAGAAATAATTATTTCATTTAAAAGAATGGCAACTATGAGACAATAATCCCAAATGTGGGGATGTAGCCAAAGCGGTACTTAGGGGAAAATTTATAGCTCTTAATATATACATCAATGAAAGAGAGAAAGAATAGATCAAAGAATTAGGCATGCAACCTTAAAAAAAACTAGAAAAATAAAAATCTCCAAACATATATCAAATTGGAAATCCTAAAAATCAAAGGAAAGATCAATAACATTTAAAGTAAGAAAATCATTAAAGTAATAAATAAAATTAGGGGCTGGTTTTATGGAGGGAGAGTAAAACAGATAAATCATTGGTTAATATTGATTTAGAAAAAAAAAGAAAAAAACAAATTACTAGTATCAAAAACAAAAAGAATAAATGCACCAGCAATAAGGATGAAATTAAAGCAATTATTGGGAGTTATTTTGCCCCATTATATGCCAAGAAATCTAACTCTCTTAGTGAAATGGATAAACATTTACAAAAATACAAATTGACAACATTACCAAAAAGAGAAATGAAATACTTAAATACCTCTACCTTAGAAAAAGAAATTGAAAAAATCATCAGTGAAAGAAAAAATTCCCAGGACCAGATGAATTCATAAGTGAATTCCATCAAACATTTAAAGAAGAATTAATTCCAATATTATATAAACTATTTGGGGAAAAAATAGGTAAAGAAGGAATCCTATCAAATTCCCTTTATAACATGCTTATGATTTTGATACCTAAACCTAAGAGAACAAAAACAGAGAAAGAAAACTATCAACCAATTTCTTTAATGAATATAAAATTTTTAAAAATAAAATGCTAACAAGGAAATTACAGCTATATATTACAAAAATCATATATTATGACAAGGATTTATATCAGGAATACAGGAATAATATTTCAATATTAGAAAAACTATCAGTATAATTCACCATATCAATAACAAAAACATCAAAAATAATAGGGTTATATCAGTAAATGAAGAAAAAGCCTTTGAAAAATACATCCATTCCTATTAAAAACACTAGAAAGCATAGTAATCAATGGACCTCTTCAAATGATATTTGGTAGCAATCTAAAAAACCAAAAACAAGAATTATTTGTATTGGGAACAAACTTGAAGCCTTCCCAAAAAGATCAGGAATAAAACAAGGATGTCCATTATTGCTACTATCATTCAATATAATACTACAATTGCTAGCCAAAGCAATGTCAAGAAAAAAGAAATTGAAAAAATAAAAATAGGCAATGAGGAAACAAAATTACTATTCTTTGCAGATCATATTGATGGTATAGAAAACTCTAGAGAATGAACTAAAAAAACTAATTGAAACAATTAGCTTAAGCAAACTTGTAGAGAAATCACCATCATTTCTATATACTACTAACAAAATTCAGTAGAGACAGAAAGAGAATCCATCTACAATAACTTCAGACGATATAAAATACTTTACAGTCTACCTGCCCAGAAAAAAAACCAGGGATTATATAAATACAATTAAAAAACATTTTTCATATGAATAATGACAGATCTAAACGACTAGAGAAATATTAATTTCTCATGCTTAGGCTTAACCAATATAATAAAAATGATCATTCCCACTAAGTTAATTTGCTTATTCAGTGCTATAGCAAACCATCAAAATGTAACTTTATAGAGCTAGAAAAATTAGTAACAAAATTCATCTGAAAGAACAAAATGTCGAAGGAATAAAAGATAAAAATGTGAAGGAAAGTGGCCTCGAAGTTTTAGTTTTCAAACTATATTGGCATAGAAATAATTATCAAAACAGTCTGGTACAAGCTAGAAAATAGGATCAGTGGAAAAGATTAGATACACAATATACAGTGTTACATGACTATAGTAATCTAGTCTTTAATAAACCCAAAGATACAGGCTTTGGGGGTAAGAACTCACCATTTGATAAAAACTGCTATAAAAACTCAAAAGCAGTTTTGCAGAATCTAGGCATAGACTAGGATCTCACACTACATACCAAGATAGATACCAAGATACTATATATCAAAATGGATATATGATTTGGACATAAAGGGTGATAAAAGTAAATTAGGGGGAAGGGGCAGCTGGATGGCTCAGTGGATTGAGAATCAGACCCAGAGACAGGAGGTCTTAGGCTCAAATCTGGCCTCAGACACTTCCTAGCTGTGTGACCTTGTGCAAGTCACTTATCCCCCATTGTCTAGCCCTTACCACTCTTTTACCTTGGAACTAATACTAGTATTGATTCTAAAATGGAAGGTAAGGGTTAAAAAAAAAGTAAATTAGGGAAAATGTACTTTTGAGACCTGTGGTTGAAAGAGGAATTTATGATCAAATAAGAGAACTACAGAAAGTTAAAAGGGCAATGAGTTGGTACAGTAAATAGAACCCTGGGCTTAGAATCAGGAAGATTCATCTTCATTATTTCAAATCTGGCCTCAGACACTTACTAGCTGTGTGACCCTGGGCAAGTCACTTAATCCTTTGCTTCCTTATCTGTAAGATGAGCTAGAGAAGGAAATGACAAACTATTCTGGTATCTTTGACAAGAAAACTGCAAATGGGATCACAAAGAGTCTAAAACAACTGAATAACAACATAGGAAATAAAAAAAGATAATTTTGATTACAAGAAATTAAAAAGCTTTTGCACAAACAAAAAGAATGTAGCCAAAATTAGACAGAAAGTAGGAAATGGGGGAAAACTTACCCCAAGCTTCTCTGATTAAGGCCTCATTTCTTAAATGTTTAGGGAACCAAGTTAAATTTAAAAAATAAAAACCATCCTCAAATTGAGAAATGGTCAAAGAATGTAAAAAGGCATTTTTGCAGAAGAAATTAAAAATGTCAATAGTCACATGAAAAAAAATGCTCCAGAGCATTACTGATTAGAGAAACACAAATTAAAACAACTCACACCTATCAGATTGGCTAAAATGACAAATGCTAGATGGGATGTGGAAAAACTGGGACCCTGTATCACTGTTGGGGCTATAAACTAGTCCAACCATTCTGGAGAATAATTTGGAACTATGCCCAAAAGGCTATACAACTATACATACCCTTTGACCTGGCAGTACTCCTATTAGGTCTGCATCCTAAAGAGAAACAAAGGAAAAGGGAAGGACCTATTTGCATAATAATATCTATAGGGATTATTTTTGTGCTGTCAAAGAAATTGAAAATTGAGAGGAAGCCTATCATTTGGGGAATGTCTGAACAAGTTGTAGCATATAATAGATGGAATTGTGGTATAAAAAATGATGAACAGGATGGTTTCAGAAAAACCTAGGAATACTTATATGAATAATTTGCACTGTGAAGTGAACAGAACCAAGAGAACATTGTACACAGTAACAGCAGTATTGAAAGGATGATCCACTGTAAAAGACTCAGCTACTCTGATTAAGACAATGATACAAGATAAAGAACTCATGATGAAAGATGCTACTTACCTCCAAAGAGAGAACTGATAAACTGTAAATGCAGAGTGAAATATACTTTTTAAACCTTATTTTTATGGGGGCAAAGGGAGGGTTGTGTATTTTCTTTCACAACATGACTTATATGGAATATGTTTTGCATGACTTCACATGTAAGAGCAGTATCAAATTGTTTGACTTCTCAAAGGAGGGGGAGGAACAGGAAAGTGGAAGAGAATTTGGAACTCTAAATTTCCAAAAATGATTGCTAAATTTTTACATGTAATTTCAATGAAATAAATAAAATAATTTTTATTTCATTTTTTAAATTAATTTTTTCAGTTACATGTAGAATGATTTTTTGACAAATCACTTTCTGTTATTTTAGGATTCATACTCTCTCCTTCCCTTTCTTTTCCCTCACCCCATGGTAGCAAAAAGTCTGACATATATGTTAGCAGTGCTTTTATGCAATACATAGTTCCATATTGCTCATATCAAGGTAAAAGACACATATTACACATACAATAAAAAACTTGTGAAGAGAGAGCTTGTAAGAGTAGAATCCCTTATTCCCATCCTTTATTATTGTATAGCAAAAGAAGGCATGCTTTGATCTTTAATCAGATTTCAATAGTTTTTTTCTTTGGTTGTGGATTACATTTTCCTTCATGTATCCCTTGTGCATATCTTGAGAACCAGCTTTGCTGATAATGGTTTAATCCTTCACAATTGATCATCATATTACATTTCTATTACTACAGTACACTGTTCCCCTGGTTCTGCTGACTTCATTTTGCATCAATTCATTTAAGTCTTGCCAGGTTTTTCTAAACTCGTTCTGTTTATAATTTCTTATGGTACAATAGTATTCAATTACAACCATATACCACAAATTGTTCATCCATCCTCTAAGTGATAGACAACCCTTCAGTTTCTAATTTTAAAATGATTTTTTTAAAAGAAGGAGAGAAGTCTGAAATAAGAAAATAGACCAAGGACATCTTTACTACTTCTTAAAACTAGCATACCTGATTAGGAACACCATTCTAACATAAGATGTAGATGCAGATGAAGAAACTGAATTTCAGAGAGGTTAAAGGACTTGCCTTAAGGCAGAAAGGTTATAACTAGCAGAACCAGGATTCAAATTCAGCCCTTTGGATTTCAGATTCAATTTTCTTTTTACTACCTCACACTTATTTAATCTAGCTAGCTCAATTAAATTACATCTTCTCCCTTTGAACTAGTCCCAAGATTCTTCCTATAGTCCTTATCCCAACAAATGTGCTTTCTTTTATGTCTACAGGAAAGGTCCTGATTTAATTCATATTTTGGGCTTAGGGTACTTCCTGGGTCTTGATCAAGTGAGATAATGTATTTAAGTGCTTTGTAAACCTTAAAATGCTATACAAATATCAGGTTTTATTAATATTGAATTAAATAATAGTTAACATTTATAGAGCTTTTTGAGGTTTACAAAGCATTTTACATATATTACCTTATTTGATTCTCACAACAAACCTGTGATATAAGAGCTATTATCATTCCCATTTTACAAATGAGAAAATTGAGGCTCGGAAAAATGAAGTGACTTGGACAGGAACATACATCTGCTAAGAATATAAAGCAAGATTGAACATCAGAGATCCCTGAATCCAGGTCCAGCAGTTTACCCCCCCCCCCCCACACACACACCACCTAGCTTTGCTCAAAAGCATTAGGATCATGGATCTAGAGCTGGAGGAGACCTCAGATGCCATCTAGTCCAACCCCCTCATTTTACATATGAGGAACCTGAGGGCCCAGGTAGGTGAATTTATTTACTCAAGGTCATTCGGATGGAAAGTGGCTGAGTGAGGATTTGAATTCAGGTTTCCTTATTCCAGATATAATAGGATGCTTTCCACTGGACCAGACCTTTCTACAAGCTCTATCCAACAGAATCCTGATTGTGATCAGCATCCATTTCTAGTGCTCTGGAAAAGAGAGTCTGCAGGGCATTTGTTGATGGAAGGAAGAACAGACCACTCAGAGATGGAATCCATAGAGTCACCCAATAAAGAAGTGCTTTGGTATAGTAAGGTGACCCCCAGCTTAGGAAGAAGTTGCTTTTCACTCTGTTCCCATTGCCCATTGATGGCCTGCTGTAATAACAGAAGCTCCCAGGATAATGAGAATGATTTTCACTTGAAGGTCCCTGACATTCCTGGGAGGATGAAGGAGATTCTTTATATAAGAACTACTTTTGAGGAAGAGAAAGAGAGAGGGAGAGAGGGAGAGGGAGAGACAGAGAGACAGAGAAAGAGATAGAGACAGAGAAGCAGAGAGGAGAGGGCGAGGGAGAGAGGACACAGAGAGACAGAGAGATGGAGACAGAGAGGGAGGGAGGAAGAAAGAAGGAAGGAAGGATGGAAGGAAAAAGAAATAAAGAGAGAGAAAGAAAGGAAGAAGAAAAGAAAGAAAGAAAGAAAGAAAGAAAGAAAGAAAGA
>NC_058132.1:199529507-199640559 GCF_016433145.1 Gracilinanus agilis
GGGGGGGAAAGGGAGGGAGGAAAACAAAGAAAGAAAAATAAATGTTATTTTAAAAAATTGTTTTAAAGCCCACAATCTCAAGAAACAACGAAATGCCGAAACACAAAAAGCTTGCCTGGGCCTGCTGCCCTGAGCTAGCCACCTCCCAGCAACCCCCAGCGGGCACTTGCCTTGCCTGCCTGGGGAATCTCCAATCTCCTAGAAGAAAAGGATAAAACAACACAAATTCTCCAGGAGACTCATTATTCAAACAGTTCCAGGAGCTGCTGTGGACTGCGGTGACTTTGGGAGACACACAATCTTATCTCCAGGGTGAATAGGACCATTTGTTGTTTACTGTCCAGGAGAGCAGGGGCTGCACAAAAAGAACAGGAGAACTCAGAGGAGAAGGGAGCCAAGAGCTAGCAGCTGATCTAAAAATCCTTCTCGCAAACAATGGCATCTCCCTAGATGAGCTGCAGCCCCTTCTGAAAACAAAAGCACCGGCCGAGGAAATTGGTCTTTTGTGGCTATGGCAGAAGCAACCTCGATAAAGCCGGCCTGGCCCCGACCCTTCACCCAGCATGCAAACGAGAACCCGGACTTGGCAGAAGGTTGTAAAAAGTTTGGTGGGCTATTTATAAAAGTCCAACTGAACTTGGTGGGAACCCCCATGAGACCTCTCCCACTCAGGGTTAGCCTGGGCTGGACTCCAGGCCCCATTCTGGGACTGGCTGCTCTGCTCTCTCCCTCCCTATCCCACTGTGGCCCACGGCGGCTTGTGGTCTCTCTTTTCCTTGTCTTGGCCAACCTCAGAAGAGGTTGTTGCGTCCTGAGGGATTCTGAAGTTTCCTTGATCTTTTTTGAAGTTGATCTATAAATAAAAACTTGCCTGAAACTTTGAAGTGGGTGGGCCCCCAACCCTGCCCTTATTTGAACTGGCTTGGCTGTCCTTATACTGGTGACTTGGTAAGGGTAGGGGCAGGAAAATACAGAAGAGATATTAAAACCCAAAAGGAATTTGGATTCCAGCCAGTCTCCCTTAAGGAACCACTAGTGTTTCCTCTTATTCCTCAATCCTTAAACCATTTTACCTTTCCCCTCTTCCCTGCGGACTCAGGCTCTAGAGCAGAGATTCTTGCTTTTGAGAAAATATTTTAATGATTATTTCCATATATTTGGTTTCCTTTGCAATTCCATATTTTTTATATGTTTAATAACATTATTCTGAGAAGGAGATCATAGGCTCTCCCAAATTGCCATGGAGTCTCTCTCTCTCTCTCTCTCTCTCTCTCTCTCTCTCTCTCTCTGTCTCTCTCTCTCTCTCTCTCTCTTCTTTGTCTCTCCCCATCTCTGTCTCTATGTCTTTCTGTCTCTCTCTGTGTCTCTCCTCTCCATCACTGTCTCTCTTCCTCTTTCTCTGTCTCTCTATTTCTCTCTCTCCCTGTGTCTCTGTCTCTGTGTCTCTCTCCCTCCCTTCCCCCTCTCTCTCCCTCCCTCCCTCTCTCCCTCCCCTCCTCTCTCCTCTCTCTTCTCTTTCTGTCTCTCCATCTCTCTCTGTCTCTCTTCCTCTCTCTCACTCTCCTCTCTCTTCTCACTCTCTCTCATATCTCTATCTCTCTGTCTTTTCGTCTCTCTCTTCCTCTCTCTCTCTCTCTCTCTCTCTCTCTCTCTCTCTCTCTCTCTCTCTCCCTTTNTGTCCGTGTCCCTGTCCCTCTTCCTCTCCTTCTCCCTCTACTCTCTCCCTCTCCCTCCCTCTCCCTTTTCCTCTCCCTCTTCCTCCCTTTTTCTCCCTCCCTCCCTCCCTCTCTCTCTTTCTCTCTCCCCCTCACTATCTTTCTGTCTCTCCCTCTCCTTCTCTCCCTCTTGCTTCCCCTCTCCTCTAATTTGATAGTTCAACATATTACTAACTTCTCAGTATAATCAAAGTTGTAACTTACAATTAACATAGACTCCTTTACCATTTGCAAGATGCCTCATTTGGGCTTCACAGCATTGCTGTGAAGTGAAAGAGAGAAACTTTTGTCACCCCCATTTCAGAAGATCTTCAATGAGATTGTCAAAAGTCACGTAGCCAATAAGTGATAGAATCAAGGCTTGAACCTGGTCCTCTGACTCAAACAACAATGCTTTTTGTACTATATGAAGAGAAGACCAATGAAGGGCTAGAGATATTTTGGTAATATTTGTTAAGTTAGCTAATATTATACCTATAAATCTGGGCAAGTAATCAGATAGAGTGAAAAGAGCCCTGAATTCAACATCAGAGAGTAGCTAGATGGCTCAGTGCATAGAAAGCCTGGCCTAGAGACAGGAGGTCCTGGCTCCAAATATGGTCTCAGACATTTCCTAGATGTGTGATCCTGGGCAAGTCATTTAACCCCCATTGTCAGCTCTTACCACTTTTTTTTTTTTCTTTCTTGGAACCAGTATGCAGTATTGATTCTAAGATGGAAGATAAGGGTTTATATTAAAAAGCAAAAATATTCCTGGTTAACTCCTGGTTCAGCATGATCCTGAGTCCACATTTATCCTCCCTGGGCTTCAGTTTTCTCATCAAAAAAGAGGGTTGAAATAGATGACCTGCCCCTAAGTTTCTTTCCAGCTTTAGAAGGTATATTCTTACAAATAGGAAGTTTCTAGGCATATTAAGTTTTATTCTCTCTCTCTCTCTCTCTCTCTCTCTCTCTCTCTCTCTCTATCTCTCTCTCTCTCTTTCTCTCTCTCTTTCTCTCTCTTTCCCTTGGAAAAAAATGCAGGTTACCTTAGAGTTCATGAGAAAAATATCCAATTGTCCTTTGGGGTCATTGCACCCTAGCATTATATGGGATTCAAAGATATTTGGAAGACTCCCATGAATGTTCTTTCTTGGGCCTCAGGTATATCACACAGATTGGAAGTTTGAATTTAGAAAAAATTGTGAAGTCAGCAGAGTTTATTTTTGGCACCATCCTAACTCCCCCATTAATGCTTCTCTCCTCATCCTCATTTCCCTGCCTTTCTGCCTTCCCTATCTTGTATCCTGCTCTTCTTAGCTTGCTGTCAATTAATCTGTGGCTATGGAGTTAGCTGATGCAGCTTGAAGCATTATCCCTTCTAGATCTGCATTTTCACTGGGGTCTCTTGGAGGACTAAAATATCCTTCATCACACACACACACACACACACACACACACACACACACACACACACACCCTAAGAGTGNCACACACACACACACACACACACACACACACACACACACACACACACAGAACCTAAGAGTGAAATTTTAGCACTGTGATCATCAATTGGGAAGATCATGGGGTGCAGATGCCCTGCCTGACGTCCTCTGAAATCATTCTATGTATGCATCTTCCCACTCTGCCATTTGCTAAGACCAACCTGTCTGTACTGTAGATAATTTGGTTCTTTGGTCTGCAGGGAACCTGAGACATCTTTTGAAGGTGGCTCTAGAGAACTGGGTGCTGAGCCAGGGGAAGTCAAGCCCTCCCATTCTGGTGTCACTCAGCCTTGGCTACAGACCCTGCAACATTTCTGGTGCAATCTCTCCTCCGCCAGCGCCCCTCTACGTTCATTTTCCACAGCATCTATTAATGATAAAAGTCCCCGTGGTTTATAATTACCAGTTTGACAAGTTCAGGAGTTCTCTGTTAATTATTATAATTAGCTTTCACTCAGTGCGGCTTCGGGAGTTTAACAACAATATTAACAACGGGAGGACGATGATCAGGAACCAACTACAAAGAGTTGACTAGAAAGAATTCCTTCTGACTGTCAGGAAAACTTATTAATGAAAGAGAAAGCCATGTGCGGTTTCCCTCTGTCTTGCTTAACTCAGCTATTGGCTCTAAAGTTGCCTTAGGGGATTAAAAACAACTGTTGCAGCCTGCGCTTTCAACCCCCTGTTTAAAATCAACCAAGGAGGGAAAGAAAGAAGCCACTAGATAGTAGCTGTCAGGGTCCACCCAGTCCTTGAATGCCAGAAATAGCTCAGAGGCTCTGTTCAGAGAGAGAACACAAATTGAGGCCACCACACCTCCCTGAAGTCACGTAGCAAGTGACTTTCCTTGAGAAGGCCAACTCATGTTACCATATCTGAAATAAGTGATGGGGTAGAGGAGGAAGGAGAAGAGTAAAGCCTGGACCAAATGGTGAACTGGGAAAAGTTCATTTAAAGTAGTGATTTCCAAAGTGGGTGCCACCGCCCCCTGGTGGGTGATGCAGCGACCCAGGGAGGTGGTGATGGCCACACTTTTTTTGTATTACATTCTATTCTGAGTTCAATAAATAGTTTCATAATTTCAAAGTTCAATGTTTACTACATTTTACGAAAAAGGTAGAAACATTAATACATTTATCTTTCCTATTAATTGTTATTAAAATAAAAAAATTAATTTCCAGGGCCTCTAAGTAATATTTTTTTTCTAGAAAGGGGGCGGTAGGCCAAAAAAGTTTGGGAACCACTGGTTTAAAGGGTAGATCAGGGAACTCCCCTGATATCCATCCAAAAGAGCCCCAGCTCTGGAGCCAGAAGACTTGGATTCAAATATAGACTCTAAAATTTACTACCTTGGTAACCATGACAAACCATTTAACTGACCTTTGCCTCTGGAGGAGGTAGAAAAACCTGAGAACTATGAGTGTGGGGGAAATATTGGCCTGAGTACTATGAATACAGGGGAAATATTGTCCCCATAAATTAACCTCTGAGACCGAGAAAGCAGAACTGTGGGGGGTTATACTGAAAAAATCATTTTTAAAACATTTTACTTCTTTAAAAAGATTTAATATGCAATATATCCTTTTGCTGAAATTACTTATTTTAAACATTTTGGATTGAGTTTGCAAGATTTTGACACATCTTTAATTCTTCAAATTGAAATCACTTTTTTCACATTAGATATTAAGGGTAATTATGAAGAATAATCTATTTTTCTAAATTTGGCATAATATATATAGCACATAGGTCCATGTAGGCAAACCTATGGCCTACATGCTGGAGCATACCAGAGGGGGCTGCTCCTCTCCTCCCTCCAAGAGCACCTGAGGACATTTCTCACATGACACACCCCTCTGCCAAGCAGCCCAATGAGAGTGCCTCCTCCCTCCCCTGTCTGGGGTAAGAAGGGGGACTCACATGTAGCATGAGGGTTGTAGTTTGGGCACTTGGTCTCTAATAGGTTTGCCATCACTGCCATAGGTTTTCAATAGGGTTTACCTACTAAAACATGTTTATAAAAGTTATGTTGTAATATTCCATCTTCATGTAGGATTTCTATAATTCCCAATCTGTGTCTCAAAATGACAATATATTTATTAGGGTTCATCATTCCTTCAATGAGATAAGAAAATTCTCCAAATATTTTTTTGGATGAATATCTTATAGTCTCATAAAAAGACTCAGATCTGACAAGTTCACCTGAATTTATCACAATAGTTTTAGTATAGCCTTGAATAAAAAAAGTGAATTTCATCAATAAAAATTACTTTTTCCCAACCTTTTGTACTCCAGTTTTTATATTGTCTTACCTAAAACACAATTTTTTTTTCTGCACAGTCAGAGTTAACTAGCCATTAAAAAAAAAACAAAAACAAAACAAGCAGTCCTTTCCAATTTTAAGAAACCTGAACTGGGTATAGAGGAAACATTAAAAAATCCCTCCAGCTGCTAGATCGCTCTAAAGGTCTTAGCTTATTTTGTGAGAATTAATTAGGTTGTATTGTAGCAATAAGCATCTGGTGGCACAATGAATAGAGTGTTGAGTCTGGAGCTGGAAAGATCTGAGTTCAGATGGAAACTTAGGCACTTGCTAGCTGTGTGACCCTGGGTAAGTAATTTAACCTTGTCTTGCTTCAGTTTCCTCAACTGTAAAATGGGTATAATAATAGTAGTTATTTACCAGGGTTGTTGTGAGGATCAAACGAGATAACATTTACAAAGTACCTGGCACATAGTAGGTGTTTGAAAAAAGTAGTCTGGCAGTACCTGTTGCTTTTGATAATCTTTTCATTTCCATTTCCATTGTGGACTTGATCCTTGAAATACTTGACTTCCTCACTTCAGGATCTGCTGCAATATATCCTACAGTCATTATAGTGTGCTCTTTAAGAGTAATAGCTTTTGTGTATTCCTTAAGAATGACATGAATTCTTAAAAATTACAGAATTAGAAACTCAACAAAAGATAGCCATGAAAGGCTATAAGATGAAATTTGGAATTAAAATGGAAGAGAATTAACAAAAGGTGGGCGGGGAGGGGATACCAGCCCAAACCATTTCCATCTGGTCAAAGTCAGATATTCTGACTCATCTTCCTGGCAGTAGAAGTATATGTGTTTGACCATTGTTATCACAAGATGAAACAATATCAAAATGGTTGCTTTTACAAAGAAATACATGTAGCACTATCTGTATAATTCTCTAAAAATTATATGCATCCACTACTGTACTAATAATTACATGTTATAAAACCTACATAGATACAAAACGCAAAAATAAGAATTCAAAGGGAAATTTTTGATCTTAGGGAACCACCAGTTTACTGAGAAAGGGAGTGATAAGATCAGAGTTATGTTTTAGGGAAAATAGTTTGGCATCTGAGTGGAGGATGAATTGTAATATGGAAAAAAACTTGAGTGGGTTGACCAATTAAGAGGCTCTTCCGATAGTCTAGGCAAGAAGTCATGAGGAAATGACCTGGGGCAGTAACTATGTAATTAGAGAGAAGGGGATGGATTTGAGAGGCGTCATTGAAGTAGAACTGGCAACTAATTTGAAATGAGGAGCAAGGGAATTGGGGGGGAAATCTTGGAATGGCATGGGGCAATTTTGTTGGAAATGAATCCATGATTTGCTCCCATGGGGAGGTTGAGACACCACCCATCTTAACATCCTTATACATTCCTTGGGATCCTGTCATAGCCTCCTTGGAGTCATTATATGCCTCCAATTTTGGATTCCACTGCTTTAGAGAAATAGTGTTAATCCCAAAAGATGACTGATGATAGGAATTTTAGGTAGGATGGTAAACTGGTGGGGAAGATGTTGGGGGTGTGAAGGGGAAAGCAAGAGCACATCATCATATCTATCTATCTATCTATCTATCTATCTATCTATCTATATCTATATCTATATCTATATCTATCTATATCTATATCTATCTATCTATCTATATCTATATCTATATATATATATATATATATATAATGTGCCTTTAATTCAGATTTGTAGTACTTTGGCACAAAGAGGAAAATGTAATCAATTGAGAGACAGAGCCAAAACTCTAAGGAGATGGGTTTGGGATAAGCTGCCACCTCTCTCCTTATAGAACTTCGTAGCTTTGTAAGGCATTTTTTGAAAAAAGGAATCCTGATTTCCCAACTGTGGCATATATTCCCCTATAAGAAACAATCTTCCATCTCATTCATAGGCAGCCTACTTGAAGATAGGAATCTTCAAAGACCTTTTGTAATCACTTCTAAGAAGCACCTTGCATATACTTCACAAGGCCTCCAAATTGGTTTCTTCCTTCCTCTAATGCAGTATAGACATGAAATCCCAGTAATTCTTTTTATTGGGATTTTATCTGATGAAGTTACGAGCACTTAAAGCACAGAGTTGTCATTTCATGGAGTGGGGCCATTTTCATAGAGCGGCAATGGGATCAGGTGGATGATTATACATCAGACCATTCATCCAGGTGGATTAAGAGATGACATATATTTCAAGTCAGAGGAAAATGCGGTGTCAGAGAAAACATAACCAATAGCAAGGAAAACTGGCAGTGACTTCTGATGAATATAGCTCAGCTTGGCTGCTGGCATTCAGCAGGGGAGGAGACAAGCCATGGATATACCATTGGATTCCTCTGCCCTGGGCAGGCAACTCAGGCATGAAAGAAAGTTCAGAAGGAAGGTATTCTGTGTTCTCAACATCATCATTGCCTTTTTAAAACCCTTACTTTCTGACTTGAAATAAATACGAAGTGTCAGTTCCACGGCAGAAGAGCAGCAAGGCTGAGGCAATTGGAGTTAAATGACTTGCCCAGTGTCACACAGCTAGGAAATTAGAATCCAGGACCTCCCATCTCTAGGATTGGCTCTCAATTCACTGAGCTGCCTAGCTGGCCCTTAGCATCATCTCTTGATTACAACTGACATTTATCTAAGTCATTCAGATTTTTAAAGCCTTTTACATACATTGGTTTTTACTACAACTCCATCATGGTGGAGGTGGTACAAATTATTATTTTCCCCGCTTTACTGAAGAGGAAACTAAGGCTTAGATATTTTGTGAAGCGACTTGCCCAAGGTCACACAGTTAATATGTAGCCAAGTTGGGCTTTGTCTCCTGTCTTGTCTATAAACTGTCTATTCTTCTAAGCCACATTATTCTATAGCCTGTCTTGCTGCCTGACCTCCCCCCTAAACCAGCCTGCAGCCATCCTTTCTGAGTTCCCTTCCAGAAAGAGCAAAATAAATGACATCATTTTCCTTGGCTTCATCCTTCAAATGTGAACTTGAACTTTGTGTTTTCACCATCCTGACTGATGAAAACCCACTTCAGTGATGGGTAAACTACAGCCCATGGGCCAGATGCAGCCCCCTGAAATGTTCTATCCAGCTGGGCAACATTATTCCTAATCTGACGAATACAATGAGTAGGATACAATATAATGAAACTTCCAAAGAGTTGCCTTAGAAACAGACTGACAGATGAGCATTTCCTTTCCTTTGGCCCCCTCTTTAAAAAGTTTGCCTGGGGGGGCAACTGGGTTGCTCAGTGGATTGAGAGCCAGACCTAGAGATGGGGAGGTCCTGAGTTCAAATTTGACCTCAGACACTTCCTAGCTGTGTGACCCTGGGCAAGTCACTTGACCCCCATTGCTTAGCCCTTACCACTCTTCTGCCTTGGAGCCAATACACAGTATTGACTCCAAGATGGAAGGTGAGGGCTTAAAAAAAAAAAGTTTGCCCATCACCGCAACTAGATCAAATTGGCTCAAGACCATGCTTCTTCACCTTTACCACCTTCCACTCTACTACAAGGTTCTCATGTTAAAATAATAACAACAACAGAAAAGAACACAAGAATTTTAATAGTATACCAAGCACTGATCAATCATAAGGAAATATTCACTAGTCGAATCCAGCAGTTCCAGTTAGGAAACCATGTTTCCACAAGCCAACTGATCCCTCCCCTCCATTAGATGCCATTAACTCATCTTCCCCAATAGCAGTGTTCCAAGTGAGGTTCATTCCCCAATCCTGCCCTCACCCTTCTTAAATTCCTAATCCCTCATAATTAGTCATTCTGGTCTCTGGGGCAAAATCAGTCTGCCTTAGTTGTATCTAAATTTCTGACTCATGGGAGTTGAGGGAGGAGAGGTTTGAAGGAGAGAACAGTTTATTGAGTGAGAGTACAGTTATTCTGGTCCATCCCTGGGAAGAAAAAGAGGAGGTAAGATGATAGAGGAGAAGACTGAATCTGGAAGAGGCGAGGTAGCCTTGGTTTTACAGGTGGAATTCACTTTAGGAAGGAAACAGAGCTTCAAGTTGGTATGCTGGGACAAAGATCACACTGACTCAATTATTGTTATGTCCCCATCCCTTCTCTTGGCAGGCACCCTAGTCCCCTGAGTGCTCCTCTTCTCTGATAACTGTCAGGAATCTACGCTGTTGCAGTGCAGAAAAAAATATAAATATATATCTAGTCTCCCCCCCCCTTTTTTACATTTTCCACACCTTTTGCTCAGAAATGGCACAGCTGGGAGGTCTTAAGACTTAGTGATTAACTTTCCCCGAAAGCCAGAGCACCTGGGAATACACAGCAAGACACAATAGGCTGAGCAAATATTAGACAAATATCAATTTTCTGCATTGCCCACTTTGCTGGAGATGAATGGATTGACTTTTCAAACACTACAAGAGCGAGCCAGCAAGGCTGGATTCAAGATCAACATCACTTGACTTTTTTTTCTCTTTTTTCCCCTCCCTTTCTAATTTCTAGTGCAAAAGTATACAAAATATTTATCTAAAATACAGAAGAGATTGGAGAGAGAGGCAAGCTGTGCAAATAATTAGCTAGCTGAGACGATTTCTCACCTGAAACAGGGGACTCTGGACTTTTTCATTTCCATGTGGTTTCTGAGGGAAGGGCAGTATTCCAGTCTCTGCTGGTCCCCACCTCCACCTCCTGGCCCCTATGGACAGCTGAGGATCAACCATACTTCTCCCAGGCCCTAGTGAGTGAGTGTACGTTGTCATTCCAGAACCTCGTCAGGGTTTACCTTTCAAGAATAAGAGGCAATCTATCAGATGAGAAACTCACAGAAATAAAGGTTATACAATCTGTCAAATAAGAGCAGAATTTGCAGGAGGGTTTTAGGTTAGATATGAGGGAGAACTTTTTGGCAGTGACAAGTGTTTGAACTTGATATTGGTAGGAGGGGTGTTGAGTTGTAATATTTCCTTCTTTTTTCTCTTGAGAGTCATCTGTGACCTCCCAGTCATTCAATCTAAGGGCGTTGATTTTGTCATTTTCTTTGGTCTCTCTGTGGCATTGGTACTGCCACCTTTCTTATGAATAACTCTTCCACTTTGGATCTTCCAAAACTGCTCTTTTATGGTTCTCCCCCTTTATTTCTGACACATTCCTCTCTGAATTCTTCACTGGTTAATCTACCTTTTATTCTCTAAGTATGGATATCCTTCAAGGCTCTGTCCTCTACCCTCTTCTTTCTTGATGGTCAAAGATTTAGGGACTGTAATTTAATCCAATCCCCTATTTTATAGATGAGAAAACTGAAGACCAGAGGAGTTCGATGACTTAAGATCATAGATCTAGAGCTGGAGGAGAACTTAAAAGTCAGCCTCTTCATTTTATAAATGAGGAAACTGAGACTAAGGGAGTTTAAGCAAATTGCCCAAGGCCATAGGAGTAAAAAATATCAAAGCTGAACACAGGTCCTCTGACTGTACCATACTGCCTCATTCCCCCTTATGCCTTCAATGATTACTTCTGTGGAGATGACTCCCAGTTCTGTCTAGCTTTGCATCTCCCATAAGTTTCAGCTTCTCTCTTTCAACCTTATGTTGGATAAGCCCACCTGGATAGTCCACTGTTACCCCAACTCAATATTTCCTTCACCATTCTCTGCCATGTAGGTTCCATGACCACAAGAGGCATTAACAAGGACAGTAGAGGCAATAGTAAAAGCTTTCCAACTAAAGGAAAAATTTAGGAGAAGTCAAAAGTCTGGACTTGGCCACACCCAATTGTGCTTTAATGCTCCCAGGAGTCAGGAGAATAGGAAGAATTGCAAATTAGAATTTTCCTTTGCTGAGCCCCTCATTCCTAAACCTCAGACTTTGCTTCCTGGTGAGTTTACCTGGACAAGATCATGTTCTATGTTGTGATCTGGCCCTCTGCTCAGACATGGCTGCTTTCTCCTGGTCTTTTCAGTGGCATGTTCAGCCATTCTTGAGGCTGAACTTGGCTTTGGTATGAGACATCAATATTGCTTGGGCCTTTGAGTTATCAGACCTTAGTTCCTAGCTGCCCATTTTTTTTATCTTGTCTCTGCTAGGATTGTGTGTTGAACTTCATGCTTGCTCGAGAATGTCCCAGGTAAATCCTTACTCTTGCTTCCTACCTCCTTGGAAAGTTTGCAGACAGCACCATGTATGTACCTAGAAGAACTAAAGCCCTACTAGGAGTTCCCAGGGAAGGACATTCTCCAAACCAGTTAAACCCAGGTCTTCCCAAGTCTGAGGTTTAAATGATTCCCTACCTCACACGGTGTCTTTCCTCTCTGACCCATCTCCATGAAACTGTTTATTTTCATCTATCCTATTCTCTACTCACATTGCCTCTAGTTCGGTCCTTTTTCATTTCTCCTGGGGATGATTCTAAGAGCTTTCTGATGAGTCTTCTAACCTCTTGCCTCTCTGCCTCTGACACTTTGTTAAGAGGTTGCTAACACCATGATTATTGAGCAATAATTAATCATTAACTTCAAGTATATATAGGGAGCTGGTAAGAATGCACATGCCCCTCTAACCCAGCTCAAGACAGTACAATGGACAGGTCTTAGAAAAAAGTGACAACAGATAAGCCAGGATATTGGATTGAGATACACATTTTTGTTGCTATAGTACAGGACTCTCAATTTCTTTCTTTACAAAAAAGTTCCAAATAAAGTCCACAACCCTCAGATATGGCATAGAGCTTGGAAGGCAGATGGTGAAATTTTGTCTCCAACAACAAGGGGAGTGAAAACAACACTAAAATAAAAGGATTTAATTTTTTTCTTTTTTGTGAACTTAACAATCACCAACAAACATGAACATTTCAGTACAAAAATGATTGTATAAAAATTCTATGAATTTATTTTAGGTAAATGTTTAAAAAATCAAATGTATATGAATGTAATATCTTTCATTTCTCTCTTTTTCTTTCTCTCTCCTCTTTCTTTTTCTCTCCATCTCACCATCTCATTTCTGTCTTTGTTTGCTGTTGTAGGTCACTTGTTTCAATCATGTCTGACTCTTTGTGGCCCATTTCGGGTTGTCTTGGCCAGGATACTGGAGTGGTTTGTCATTTCTTTCTCCACTGCACTACCTAGACATCTCTGCTTCCCCTACTCAATGGTTATCAGAACAAACTACATCTTCCTTAGAACAACATGTAAGACTTTCCATAATCTGTTCCCAACTTTCCTTTCCATTCTTATCTCACAAAGTCTTCTCCACAAGTCCTACACACCTACTGATTAGAACTACTAGCCTTCCTCTAGCAGGCATTTATCTTGCTAAACTTTGTACCAAATTATTACCTCCTCTTTTATTATGACCCCCTTACAGCCCCCCAGATCTCTACCTGTCCCTACTCTCTATTTATCCCTTCCAGGTCCAGCTCAAATATAATCTCCTCCACAATGCCATCTCTAACCACTCGAGTCAGAAGTGATCCTTCCCTCCCTCTTTCTTTCAAACTCCTCTAGTATACATTTCCCATTAATCATGACACCTCTCAGAGGCAAAACAATGAATAGAATGCCAGTCCTGGAGTTAGGAGTTTCAGGGTTTAAATCTGGCCTCAGATACTTAACTGCTATGTGGTTGTGGGCAAGCTATTTAACTTCTCTCTGCTTTAGTCTCCTCATTGGTAAAAATGAGGATAATAATAATACCTACCTCCCAGGGTTATTTTGTGTATAAAGTAAGCTATTTGTAAAATTATTGATCTTGTACTTGGCACATAGTAGGCACTATATAATTGTAAACTATTTTTATAGCATTATAACATAATTGCCTTGCATTCTAGATATTTATGTGCCTGTATCCCCTAGTGGTGAAAATAATTTTCCATTGAAATTAATGGTCAAACTAAACTCCTTGAGGGCAGACATCAAGCTTTTCCCATATTTTTTTCATCCCTAACACTCTTCACCGATTGGGTATTTGCATTACCTACTAGACAGGATACTCAACTTCCTCCCTGAGATCAAAGACTGGTTCCCACACTTAGTAGCTCTATGGCCCTGAGCAAATCCCTTTACCTCTGTGAGCCTCAGTTTCCTGATTTATAAAAATGAGGAAATAATATTTCTATCCCCTATGTTTCTTAGGGTCATTGTGAAAAAATGCTACATAAGTGAGAGTGCTATTGAATAAGTAACAAACAAACATTTGTGTTTGGCTTAATTCTTTCCTTAACTATTTCACAAATGAAGAATTTTCATTTCCCTGAAGTGAAGACATTAGCTCCTGAAAGAGCAAGTAGGACCTGCTTTTGCCCTCTCTCTCAGACAATGAAAGAATTAGAATCCAAATTCCACCAGGTTAAGGGAGTCCTGGGAACCCCTCTGTGGCTCATTTTCTGGGATACGCCATCAGCAATTTCAGCAACTCCTCCCCTACACATGCCTGACCTATTAAGAAGATGGGCAGCAGGGAATGGACCTCAGGCTTTACCAAGGTTAAAAACCTACGGGGAATTAACCCTTCCAATACTCCTTTAAAAAGCACTTCATTTACTCAAGAGCTAAGTCATGAGTCCAACCACTGACAGAGAAATGGATCAAGATAAGGATTTCTTATTGGCCTTCACTTCATAGGAATGTGGACACTAGAATCTGACAATGTTATTTTTCCTAATGGAAGGAGAGGGATTTTTCATCTTTGTCCTGGAAAGGGGGATGACAAGGAACCCACAGGCAGCCAGGACTAGAAGTGCTATGGCTTCTCTCATCATTAGAAAAATGAAAGTATACAGACAGAAATGTGGTTTTCCTTCATAACTGTATCCTGTCAACTAAATATTTCATTTGGACCTAATGCCTGAGCCAAATGAGAATCTTGAGCAAAACGGCACTATTAGAATACACTTAATTATTGATTCAGCCAGGCAAAAAATAAAGAAGCCAGGCAGTGCTCTAATTCCTCTTATCAAGCATCTCGAGTGCTAATATGCACTTGAACAGCTGCTATTATCCAGAGAAGTCCATGGCCTGCAGCTGGGAAATGTGCAACCTCACACCTGGCCAAGGGAGCCAGATTGAAGTAGGCAACTGAAACACTCTTCTCCCCTCCTCCTATGTCCCTTCCCCTCCCCTCCCTTCCTCTCCTCTCCTCCTCTTCTCTCCCCTCTCCTCTCCTCCCATCCCTGTTCTTCTTCTTTCCTCTCCTTTTGTTCTAGTACAACCATTCCCTTAACAATGGAGAATGAAACTGAGAATTCTATGAACCTGTGGTTTTCAGTACTGATGAATAGAAGAGATTCCTGATTCTGAGCTCAGCTTTTCTTGCTCCAACAGTTTCTCAGCCAGGATGCTTTAGACTATTGAAAAGACATCATTAGTGATTCTTAGTATCCTTGATTCTTTCACGTGTCTGTCATTAAAAAAAAATAGTATGAGTATCTATGGGAAAGTGGAGTTAATTGGAGGACTCCTGATTAATGGTTTTCTCTGTAGCCCACTTTATGGAATTACAGAATGTAAAGGGGTGGAGGTAGAAAAAATAGAAACTATGAGGTATTTTGTCCTTTAGCAAAATGTAAAGAAGTATTTATGTTTTGTTAAGTCTTTAAGAGGTATAAAGATATTATTTGAAAAAACTAAATGGAAATAGAAAGAAGTTAGCCATTCACTGTCCAAAGACCTAGCCTTACCACTGGCAGCCCTTTAAAAAGCAAGATGTACTTTCTAGGGCAGCGAAGGCAAACCTATGGCACAGGTACCAAAGATGGCATGCAGAGGGCTCTCTGAGGGTATGTTACCACCCTCCCCCATACCCACCTCTGCCCCAGAGTTACTAGAAAGGCAGAGGGACTCAGGAGCTGCTTCCCTTTCCCTTTCCAGCATGCCTGACAACATTTTTTCACGTCACCCACCCCTCTGCTCAGCAGCCAATGAGGGCATACAGGAGACAAGATGGGCAGCTCACAGGCTGCAGAGCTGGAGGGGAGCTGAGTGCTCAGGCTACTCCCCTTCCCCTTTCTACACTTGGTGAGGACATTCTTCACTTCACCCCCTCAGTAGCCCAATGGAGCACTTTCTCCCTTCCCTGTGAGTGTGTGGGGTGGGATGGGCTGGCACAGCACTCAGTCTGTAGGGTGGGGTAGGGATGGGACCTGGCACTCTGTCTTTAAAAGGTTCGTCATCACAGCTCTAGGGGATCATTTGAAGGATGGGACATCTAAGGAATGTGGACTCTGCTAGTTAAGAAAGTTGCTAGTTCTCACTGTCATACATTGAACTGTAGAGAGCATGGGCCCAAGGAGCCTTGCCCTACAAAGAAACTATTTTGGGGGAAAATAGCACTACAAGAATCAGCAGTACTATGAGAACATTATGAGAAGAAAAAGGACATCAAGACCTTGAAGTGCTACTGTGAATTGCCTATGTGAAAAATGTGCTCTATAAGTTTACTTCTTGACTATTGACATTCAATATGTGTGTTTTCACTTCTTTATACTGATTCTGTGGAGTATATTGGAGGAGAGGGTGTTCCAAGTTATTTGGGGGATAATGTTCAAACTATGCCATTTTCATTGATGGCTTTGCTTTAAGCTAACTTTGTCAAATGGTTGATTGTTAAAGGTAAATATACTTGTGGGAGCTCATGAACAATAATAATTTTAGGAGTGTGGATCCAGCAGCTACATTTAATAACAGTTATCCCCTGGGGCCTCAACCTCTGAAGGAGAGTTGAGGGGTGGCTCAGAGGCAATACTACAATGGGGAAAAAAGATGGATAATAGCCCATATTTAATAACTGAATATTCAATTCAACATGGATTTATCAAGTTTCCACCATATGCAACATACTAAAATCTAGGGATACCATGAGGTAGGTGATACAAAGGCTCAGAAAGACTGAGTCGTCCATAATTCCTCACTCAACTAATAAGTAACAAAGCTGGGATCTCAATAATTGGGTCTTAGTATATATTTAATAAAATGAGACTTGTGAAACATTAAACTCCAGTACAGGATAGTAATCTATGTATATTTAATTTCTCTACTAGAATAAAACTCCATGATGGCAGGGACCACTTCTTTCCTAAACTTTGTACTTGTCCAGAACAGTTCTCTGCATAGATTTGAATCCTAAAATGACTCCAAATTTCTTTAACTTAGGTCTCTTCACAAATTGCAAGATGACAACCTATCTATGTCTTAGATTCTATGTCGGAGACTTAGTAGATAATTCCTAGGGATCCATTGAGGAGCACAGATATTCATTGATTTCCCCAGGGTCACACACCCTGTAGTAAGCCAAAGAGGTAGGGGTGGAATCTAGCTCCTCCTGACTAATCCCCTCTCCCTTACACCACCTTGCTTCTTGTCTGCACAGAATAAGCCCTTTATAATTGTTAATTTGTGAAATTGTAGTTAAGTAAGTTTTTTGAACCTAAGTTCAAGACTCTGTCCATTACATTCTACTGGATGAGATGGCTGGATTGACTATCATCACAGAGAACAGATAAGGGAAGATGAAAGTGTGAGTGGGTGTTGTATATGTGCTCACATGTATAATGGGATTTTATACTGTCTATAGCAGGTGTGGACAGACAAATGTGGTGAGCCTAGATGTGTCATGGACTAAAATCACTTTAAAAACAGTTCTCTTATTCCATATCATCTTATACTTATAGTCTTAGCCCTGAATTCATCTATACCACTATGTGCTTATTCATTCAAAAGATATTGATTGGGGTGGGGCAGCTAGATGGCTCAGGGGGTCCTGAGTTCTAATTTGGGCTCAGACACTTCTTAGCTGTGTGAACCTGGGCAGGTCACTTGACCCCAAATGCCTAGCCCTTACAACAATTTTTAAAAAATATTGAGTGACTACTATGAACATCATGTTGTTCTACTCCACAACTTAAAAAAAAATGTGTCTTGGATTTTGTCTCCCCACTAGGCTGCACATTTCTTGAGCACAGGGGCTATGTTTTTATTTCTGTGATATTCCTTCACAAATTCTGAGAAATAACTGGTGTGGTATGATTACATATCTATTTTTGATGTAGATATAGTCCCTACCCACTAGGATTTAAACTTTATGAGGTCAGAGAGAAACCATGACATTTCAACTTTTTAAAAAATTGAATAAAGTGGATTGTTTTTTAATTGAGCAAAATAGATTACAACCTAACACTGAAAAAGTCTCCTACAGACAGTCTTCATGTTGAAAGGACTCTTGTGAAGGCTCTGCAACGTGCTACATGAGTAATCTTGGCTAGGTAGATTGGCATCTATGGGCCTCAGTTCCCCCAAGTTTGAAAGAATGGGGTGTTGATTAGATCATCTCTCAGAATCTTTTTCAGAACCTAGGATCCAATCTCTCTTCCAGAAAGGATTCCTGCTGCTGATTTTTCACAGGCTGTTGTCCCCTCAACTAAATTTCCTCCTATTTACCCCAAATCTCCATCTTCAAGTAGATAAATTCTTCCTATTCTTCAAGCTTAAGATTCACCTGCTCTTTAAAGCCTCCTAACTATTTTAGATTGCTATGAAATCTCCATGTTCAGATCTTCCTCCCATCCTATACCTCATCACCTAGCTTTTGATTATACACTACCTTTTAACTGTTGGTTGTTTTCTGAGTTTTTCATCTGTTCCTTTTCTCCTCTGAACTGGACCGTAATCTTCTTGAAGTCAAGTATATTTTGTGTTTCTTTTTAACCCCTAAAAGTGCTTTGCTCACATAGGTACTTCACAGAATACTTGTTGACAAATTGATAAACATTCTTAAGGTCAAAACCTCCTCTGGCATCCAATGGCAATCCTAGTCAGAAAGTTTTTACTTATATCCATCCTGCTGAACTTTAAGACAAATTCTTCAAAGAAACCAGACAAGGACTTCCAATCCTGCTCATAATACCTCTTCTTAAATTTGAAGATGGTTATTAGAATCTCTTCTCAGATTCGTCTTTCTCTGGGCTAGACAATCTCTTTTCCTTTAGTAATTCCATCAAGGCTCCGATTTCTCTTTGATCATTCTCATTGTGCATCTCTGGATCCTCTACATCCTTCAGCTAGGATAATAATAATAATTACTGATATCTTTGTAGTGCTTGAAAACTGGCAAAATTATTTGCACGTGTAACAGTAGCTACCCTGTTCTTTCTGCCTAAAGGATGGGTATGTTATATTTTACCTTTCCTTTAGGGTTCTATAATATCCCTAATGAGATTTAAAGGGTCTAGGCTCTATTGGCCCCGACCCCCATTGATGGTGCCCCCAATTCTAGGAGGTTCTCTGTGGCCCAGTTCCATTTAAAAAATTAATAGTCAGATTAGATTTCACAAAAGAATATTTACTTCAAATATATAATAACAAAGGACAGAAAAATGAAGCAATGAATAGAGTGCTGTGTCTGGAGTCAGGAAGACCTGAGTTCAAATCTAGCCTCAGACACTTACTAGCTGTGTGACCCTGAGAAAGTTATTTAACCCAATTTGTCTCAGTTTCCTCATCTGTAAAACGAGATGGAGAAGGAAATGGCAAAACACTACAAAATCTTTGCCAAGAAAACCCCAAATGGGGTCACAAAGAGTTGCACATAACTGAATGGCAATAACAACAAATCTATAACCACATTCTTCAACACATAGGACATAATTCCTACCAACTCATACCCAAGTCCAAGGCCTCCTCAGGACTGAATTATAGGCATCCTGGCTTCTCGAGTTTTTCCTGTTAGGTTGGTCAGCTGCAGTATCCTGGCTCTAAAGCTATCATAGCTCAGTGCTTACAGGTTTATTTGGAGAGTTTACCTCTTATACTTGAAGTTGAGGCCAAACAAAATGGCACAAACAGAAACCCCAGACCCTTTTCTTGGGGCCATGATGCATAAGATGGAAGAGAGAAAAGGAAAATAGTCCTTTCTACTTCACTGGTTCAGTTCATAGCACCCACAATAATATTGGAATGCCAGGATGTCTTTTTCCAGCTTCAGGGTACCCCTATGTTAGGTCTTTGACAGCCTGTTACATGTACATTACTTAATTTCCATCAATCAGCTATTTATTAGGTGCCCAAATGCCAGTCACTGTGCTAGGTACTGGGAATGCTAGGACAAAGTTTTGTGATATAATCTCTACCCTCGGAGTTTACATTCTCCTGAAAAGAACAACATAATAGCCTATATATGGAAAAATAAATATGAAATATATGCTGAATGACTTTGCAAGAAAGGGACATAGGCAGCTTGGAGGGAGGGAAGAATGATAAAAAGCTTCATGTAGGAGGTGATCTTTTAGCTAAGCTTCAAAGGAAGCCAAGGATTCTAATCTGTGCAATGATAAAGACAGGAGAGGGATGTTTTGTTTCTAGAAGAATAAATTGGCCACTGTGGCTAGACTGTAGAGTTCCTGAAGTGGGGTGATGACTAGTTAAGTCTGGAAATGTAGACTGGTGCCAGATTGTAAAGGACACTATATATGTGTCCAGACAAAGGAATTTATATTTGATCTTTGAGGCAATAGGAAGCCACTGGAGATTTTTGAGGAGGGGGAATCACATGACCTGTTTTTAAGGAATATCGCTTGGGATTAAAGAGTCACATTTGAGTGGTAGGTAAAATTGGCATTACTATCCCTATTTTATAGTTGAGGAAACTGAAAGGCCAGAAAGGTTAGGTCATGTGGCTAGTGGTCATATAGCTAGTAAGCCTAGGAAGAACGATTTGAACCCAAGTCTTTCCTACTTCAAGTTCAACATTCTATCTACTCCATTTTGTTGCTTCTCTGATGACAGAATCTAGACTAGGGCAGTGTAGCCCAAAGGAGTTTGGCAAACATAACAGCTAGCTCAGAGCTTTAGAAGACAATTTAGTGAACAAAGTAAAAGACCTGGAAATCTGGGAAACGTGTATTTCTGCCCTAAGGCCCCATTCTGCCCAGTCGGAGGGTCTGGGGCATAGGAGGCAACATAACTTTTGGAACTCTTCTTTCTTTACCAGCAGGATCTGCGGTCCCTGCCCTCAGCTGAACACTGACCTTGGTACCCTCTGAGAGCTCTGTGGTCTTGTTTGGGCTTATTTGTGGGCTGGCATGAAAGGGATCTGCTCCACAGAGGCCAGAGGGACAAGCCAAACACACCTGTGTCTGCAGCATGAGAAAGAAAACAGCTTTGGAAAGATGGAAGAAAAGAAAATAGGAAATCAATGGCATGTGAAGACTAGGTAGAGCAATTAGGCCCAGGAACTTGGCTCCTGAAGGTGCCCCAGCATGAGTATTTCCAAATCTGAGCCTGGATTTGTATGCTTGTACAACTCCCCAAGATTCTTCCTAAACAACTACCCCCGGCAACACCCTGGACAACCAAGAGGGGTGCCAAAGGGTTATGGAAATACGAGTTCCCCAAATCTGTATTTGAGAAATCTTCTCCATAAATTCATCCTTTTCCAGTGAAAAAAAGGACCATCTCCTTTTGCCCTTCCATGTATAGGATGTCCGTAGCTTAGAGAGGAACGGGGGCCAGATCAGAGGACAGCGACCCGTGGGTTTCTATCCAAGAGGCTGGAAGCCAGGCATTCATCAGGGGCTTCTGGGGGTGCTTCGAAGCAGGGAGGAAAGACGAGGCAAGAACTTAGTTCTCAGGGAGGCATTTATGGAGACGCCTGACCCACTCTATCCCATTGCAGGTTTTCCTTAGCAATTTCCCCACCATCCAAAAACCAATGAGGTCTGACCTTGCAAGATGGGATGCGCTCCTAGCCCAGAGCGGTCTGACTGCCGTCTTGGATAGGACTATTCATAACCCAGGCACAGACAGACCCTTTAGCGACACTGCTGCTGGTGGGTTATTACTTACAATGTAGTTAGTGTCGCTTAACGGAAATGGATGAAACTCGGTGTTGGAGAGGGGAACTGTGAATCTGGCTGAGATAAAAATAAGTTACTGTGGTGAACCTACTTTCTAGCTTATGGGGGTGGGGGGGGGAGGCCTACTTAAGCCAAGCCCTTGTCATTTGGTGCAATTGCTTTTGAGGCAAAATTTCCAAGATTAAAGAGCCAAAGGGGATGGAATTGGCTGGAGGAATGAATCACTCATGGGGGGTGGAGGGATAAAGAAAGAAAGGAAAGTGATATAAAGATACTAAAAAAGTAAGAGAGAGTGAGAAGGAGCATCTGAGGTCATGAGGAGGGGAGAGATTGGCTGGGCAGATATATGTGAGTGTGGATATGCTTAGAACTTTTTTAAGGGCCAATTTCCAAAGAAAAGGCCCAGCTCTTCAACCTTAAGGGTCTTCTTAGCAGTCTTCAAAGCTCAGACAATCCCTCCCCTAAAAGACCATCAAAGGGAGCCCAGTCTGCTTCTGATGAGATATTTTTAAATTGTGAAGTTCTAAGTTCAATGATTATTTCTTTTTCCTTTATATTAGAGGGCTTCTCAGGACTGCCTATGGGGATAAGATCTGAGTCCCAGGGAGCTATGGATAATAATATGATAATGATAATGATAATAATAATAATAATAATAACATCTCACATTTCTATTTTAGCTTAAAGTTTATAAATCACTTTACTCACAGAAGAGAGTAGTGCAAGCATTATCATTCCCATTTTACAGATAGTGAAAATTAGGCTCAGAGACCCTTCAGGGAAGCTGAGATTCTGTAAGGTGGAGATAAGGAGAGTATATTGTAAGCATGGTAGACAGCTTCTGTGAGTGCAAGGGCAATCAGTCAATCAACAAACATTTATTGGATGCTTACCATGTGCCAGGTACTGTGCTCATAAGTTGGGTTCGGAAAACAGTAAGTAGTATATTTTGTCTGTAGCATTGCTTGTGCTTAAGGGACAGCAATATGAAAAAAAGACAGGAAGAAAGAAGAAGCCCTTAAATGTCAGGTTAAGATTAGGCAATAGGAAATCAGTGAAGGCTTTTGAGCAAAGGTTGACATGGTCAGGCCTGTGCATTAGGAATAATATTGTCACTCTGTATTGATGAATCTATTCGAGAAGGGAGAGACTATAAGCAGAAATGTGGGTTAAGAGACTTAAAAAAATCCAGATCAGAGGTGATAAGGGTCTGAACTAGGGTGATAGTCATAGGAATGGACTCAAGGGGACGAACATAAGCAATGTTAGTCAGAATCAACAGACTTAGCAACTTAATTGATAAATGGTAGGGAGACGGTGAGGAACAGGAAGACAAAGATAACTGAGCCTGTGAAAGTAGAAGGATGGGGAGATGTTGATGACCTCAAATGGACTTTTGGAAAGAATATGATTTTAGGAGTTGAGAGTAGCAGTGATGAATTCTACATGATGATTTTGAGACCAATTGATCATCCAGATAGACATGTCCAGAAGGCAATTGATAATGTAGAAGTGGATTTCAAGAGAGAAAGATTGGGTTAGAGCCTTCTTTTACCATTCATTATCCTTGAATCATCTACTCCAGACAGTAATTTTTGATGTTTCTCTTGGTCTAAGTATAGCTTTAAAAGTCATTTTCATTATTCTTAGTATTAATGACTAACTTTACCTTGTTCTAAACTTTAGATCTCCTGACTATACTTAAAGGAACAGGTTGCTTTTCTGCATTTATCTAAAGTTACTGGCTCTTGCTTGCATGTTTCATTGATTAATGATGATGTCATGTACCCACTCCATCTCTCTTAGAACTTTAAGTCATGAAATCCTTCACTTTCTCTAAACTTTTAAAAATTTATTTTCTCCAAATGTAGTTAACTAAAAATCAAACTATCCATGACTTTCCTCTTCTTTTCTATCACACACTATAAAATAAGAGATGTCTCTCTTCTATGCTGATCATCATTTCTACTCTAGCAACAAGCTGTACTAATTGGTAAAAAAGTAAAAAATAACTTCCTCTCATTCCATCCTTTATCATTTAAATAAAATTATTATTAAGTCAAATGAAGAATTTATTAACAGCTTTGTTTTTGACAGAGTACAGAATATTTCTGTACTATTTTTATAGATATGATTAATAATTATAATTCTATTAGATTTAATTAACTGATCTATTCTATAATTAACTATTTCTTTATAGTTGAAGTACCCCATCACTACTATAACATGACTTTATGTTATATATGCTTTATGTCAGAATAGGGATCTGGTTCTCAAATTCATAATCCATTTTCTCCTTCTAGATAGGTGGCACACCCACACCCACACACATTATATTTCACTCTTTCCAACAATCCGTATTTGAATGTGTTTCATTGTACCTCTTTCTTCTAATTGGAAAACTTCCCTATTTGAATCTTTATCTCTTTACCAACCATTGCATTCATTCTTGGGGACAATCTGGAATTCTAGTTAGCAAAATTCTTCAGTTCTCATAATCTATCCCATTATTATACCTTGGTCACGCACAAAGATGTTCATATATTCAATCTCAATATATTTCACAAGTGTTACACCTTTATTTTTCAGTATTACGAAATTCCTATCTTGGATCACAATCTCCATCTCTCTCTTCTTGATCTCCTATCTCTCTTCACCTCATTCTCCCTAAATATGATTCTCACCATGACCTCTAATCAATTCATTCATCAGTAAAGTTCTTGTATCTTTTTTTTCTCCCTTTGAAATTCACTCTTCTTTATCCTTGAATTTTATATGCTTTTGTTCTATCACCCATAATGTCTTGTCAAAACTTAACCCTAGCTTACCTTCATCTTCTTTGATCTTTTTTTGCTTGCCAAATCCTACTACAGAATATCACATAACTGTGCAAACTGGGTTTAAATTTTGATTATACCCAAATAAATATAATAAATATAATTAAGTAAAATTAGAAAGGAAAAAGGTAGGGGTGGAGTCAAACCTGGTAGAAAAGAGTCAGCAATCCAGCTTAACTCTCTCAACATTCCCCTTTAAACAACTTTGAAATGATGTCTCAAATTGAATTCTGGAGCAGCAGATCCAGGAAAAGATCAGTGTTAGACATTTTCTAGTTCAAGACAACTTGGTAGATCGGCAATAGAGATTCGTGACATCAGGGATGGGGCAAGCTTGGAGTACATATGGCAGCAGCAATAGCAGCGAGCATCGGAGGTGACGGTGACAGTGGCAGCAGCATTGTTGGAATAGAGACAGTAAGGGGGTCAGACAACTAGTCAGAAAGAGTTTATAGGGTACCATAAGCTGACCCTGGGCATAGGACTCTGTTGCATTGTTCATATGTAGTTCCAGGTCATATTTCCAGGGTAGAGAGCAGTGGTCCTGGTAAATCATAAAAGAGCAGGAGACCTGGTCACAATTCCAGAGCCAAGAGAAGCTCTAGCACTTTTGCTGCAGGGGAACAGAGTACCTAGTCATAGTTCTAGGGCAGAGAAGAGTGCTTTTGGTCACTCACAAGGAAACAGAGACTGGGGTCCCAGTTCCAAGATCCAGAGCAGTGCTAGTAGACATACTTATAGCTACAGGGGAGCAGGAGCACTTCCTGGGTCAGGACCAGAGCACAGAAGCAATGATCACATCTCTCCTTGGATCACACTACTTTGGAAATACCCCAAACTTTCAGACTACTAGAACTAGCTCTAAAAACAACAGCAATAAAAACTCTAAATCTTGGGATGGTGCCTCTCTACTCACCTGGAGACCAGATTCCAACTTTAACACAAAGTTCAAAGACCAGAAATAGGTTGAAAAAAAAGCAAAAGACAAAAAAGAAAATAAAAGAATTTGACCACAAAAGGCTTCAACAAAGGCAAGGAAGATTTGCACACATTCAGAAGAAGCCAACAACTTGAAAATAGTTACAATCAAAGCCAAAAAGAAAAATGTTAATTGAACATAAGCCCTACAAAGAATTCCTGGAAAAGTTAAAGAAGAGTTAAGAGTAGCAGAGAAAAAAACAAAGAAAAGAAATGATAGTAATGCAAGAAAATTATGAAAAGAGAATTACAGCTTGGTAAAAAAGACACCAAAAAACACTGTAGAAAATAACACCACAAAAAGCAAAATTGGTCAAATGGTAAAAGTGACACAAAAATTCACTGAGAAGAATAAATTCTTAAAAAGCAGAATAGGTTAAATGGAAACAAGAGCACAGAAATTTACTGAAGAAAAGAACTAAAAAGCAGAATTGGCAAAATGGGAAAAGAGTCACAAAAGCTCACTGAAGAAAATAATTTCCTAAAAATTGGAATTGGGCAAGTGTAATCTAATGAATTGGAGACATCAAGAAATATAACAAAGTCAAAGAAATTTTAAAAACAGAAGAAATGTGAAATATCTCATCAGAAAAAAAACTGACCTGGAAAATAAGGAAAATTAGTCTAATATCTTAGACATAGAGGGTAAAATTATAATTTTTTAAAATTACCAATCATTTCCAGAAAAAATTTTCAAAATGAAAATTCCCAGGAATATTATAGCCAAAGTCCAGAATTCTCAGGCCAAGGAGAATATATTGCATACAACCTGAAAGAAGCAAAGCAAGTATCATGGAACCATAGTCACTATCACACAATATTTAGCAGCCTCCATGCTAAAAGAATAGAGGGCTTAGAACATGATATTCCAGAAGGCAAAAGAGGACATAGATTACAAAAAAAAATAACCTACCCAGAAAAACTAAGTAAATACCTTCAAGGGGAAAAAAAAGAACATTCAGTGAAATAGAGGGCTTTCAAGTACTCCTGATTGGGGGAAAAAACAGAGCTGAATAGAAAATTTGGCATTAAAATACAAGGTTCAAGAGAAGCATAAAAAAGGTAAACATAGAGAAGAAATCATAAATTACTCAATACGGTTAATCTGTATACTTATATGGGAAGATAATATATGTAATTCTTAAGAACTCTATCATTATTAGGTCAGTTAAAAAGAGTATATATAGAAGACATGAGTGTGAGTCAATTATGTTGGGATGATCTAAAAAAATGAAGGGATGAGTAAGAGGGATTCACTGGGAGAAGGGGGGAAGGGAGAAAAAGAATGGGGTATATTCTTTCACATAAAAGAGGCACACAAGTGAAAGCTTTTATAGTGGAGGGGAAAATGTAAGTGCCCAAGTAACACTTAAAACTCTCTGAGTGTGTGTGTACAGACATACATAATACATTCTTTTAGGCACAAAAATCTAACTTATTCATTATGAACATAACAGGGCAAGGGTAGAAAAAAAGAAGAGTTGATAAAAGGGAGATGGACTAAGGGAGTCAGTGGCCAGAAGCAAAACAAACTTTTGAGGAAAGACAGGGTAAAAAGAAAAAAGAGAAGGATAAACAGAAGAAAACAGCATGGAGGGAAATAGTTAGCAATTATAACTGAATGTGAATGGAATGAACTGACTCATAAAACAGAAGCAGAAAATAGAATAGATTAGAAACTAGAATCCAATATGTTGTTTACGAGAGACAAACTTGAAAAAGAAAGATGCACATATAGAGTTAAAATAAGGAAATGGAGCAGAATATATTATACTTCAGTTGAAGTAAAAAAAAAAAAAGAAGGGGTCACGAAGCAAAAGAAAAAATAGACCTAATTAAAATAATGAGGGAAATTACATTTTACTAAAAGTTATACACAATGAAATATCATAAAAAAATTAGACCAAGTTTCTCTGATAAAGGACTCATTTCTCAAAAATATAGTTATCTGAGTCAAACTTATAAAAATAAGAATCATCCCCCAATTGAGAAATGATCAAGGGATATGAACACGCAATTTTCAGAAGAAGAAATCAAAGCTATCTGTAGTCCAATAAAAGAGAAAAAAATCTCTAAATTGCTATTGATGAGAAAAAGGCAAATTAAAACAACTCTGAGGCACTACCCCACACCTATCAGAAATGGCAAATGCTGGAGAGGATGTGAGAAAATAGATATAACAATGAACTGTTGGTGAAATTGTGAATTCATCCAACCATTCTGGAACAATGCCTAAAAGACCATAAAATTGAGCATATCCTTTGCCTCATCAGTAGCTCTACTAGGTCTGTATCCCAAAGAGATCAAAGAAAAAGGGAAAGGACCCATATGTACAAAAATACTGAGAGCAGCTCTTTTTATGATGACAAAGAATGGGAAATTGAGAATATGTCCATCAATTGACTGAACAAGTATATAATTGCAATAAAATATTATTGTGCTATAATGAGCACAATAATGATATATAAAGATGACAAGGAGTATGGTTTCAGAAAAACATGGGAAGTCCTATATGAACTGATGCAGAATGAAGTGAATAGAACTAGGAAATGATTGTACACAGTAACAGCAATAATGTAATGATGACTACTATGAAAGATGTAGTTACTTTGATAAACAAAACGATCAGAGGTAATTCTGAAGGATTTTTGATGAAAAACACTAACCACCTCCAAAAAAAGGATTGAGTGTAAATTAAAGTATAATTTTCTCAATTTATTTTTCTTGCCTTTTCTGTAACATGGCTAATACAAAAATGTTTTGCATGATTTCACATGTATAATTGATATCATATTGCTTGCTTTCTCAGTGTGTAGGGGAGAGGCTGGAGGGAGGGAGAAATTTACAGCTCAAATTTTTAAAATAGAATGTTTAAAAAAAGAAAGGAAAAAAGGTAACTGTCTTTGCAACATTTTTCTCTGGTAAATGTTTCATAACCAAGATATATAAGAAACTGATTCACGTTTACAAGACTAACAGTCAATCTCCAATAGATATGTGGCCAAAGAATATAAATAGAAAGCTATCAAAGGAAGAAATCTAAGCCACCAATAAGGTTATGAAAAATGCTCTAAATAATTAATAATTAGATAAATGCAAATTAAGGCAGCATTGAGGTTCCACTTCACATTTATCAGATTGACAAAGATGACAGAAGAGGAGAGACTGTGGAGAAACAGGCACATAACTCCACTGGTGGCAAAGCAATAAATTGATCCGATCATTTTAGAAAGTGATTTGGAATATCTCCAGAAAATTATCATACTGTGAATTCCTTCTGATCCAGCTACACCCACTACTAGGTCTATACCTCTGAAGTAATAAAAGAATATAAACAATATTAAAAAATATTTACAGCATCTCTTTTCATGGTAGCTCAAAATTATAACTAAGGGGCTATCTTCCTTTGGAGAATGGATATGCAAATTGTAGAAAATGGACATATGGAATACCATTGTGCCATAAGAAATGATGAAATACAAAGTTTCAGAGAAAGCTAGAAAAAATCTGTAGGAAATGATGAAGAGTAAAGAAAATGCAGAAACAGAAAAATGTATACACTAATATCATAAGAAAAACAACATTGAAAAACCTTAGAAATCTGATCAACACAATGTAAGCCCTGAGTCTAGAAGAATGACAATAAAACATGCTACTCATCTCCTGATGAAGAACTGATGAACTTAAAATGAAGATAAAAACATAAATTTTTAGTCATGGCTAATGTGGGAATTCGTTTTGTGGGACAACACTGATATTTATTGAGAATGAATGTGTGTATGTATTTAAAATTTGCTCATGGGGGATTAGTAAAAGAGATTAATTTTTTAAATTATTCTTCAAAACACATATATAAACTGGGTCCACTATAAATGTATATTATCTAATCTAGCTTGGCCCTGAGGTTCATTCTAGAAAGACTGCCTGATGCAGTAGATAGAACACAATATTTTAAGTCAGGAAAATCTTTGTTCAAAACCTGTCTCCAACATTTAATAGCTAGGCAAGTCACTTATTTTCTCAGTACTTCAGTTTCTTCATCTACATAATGAAGCAATTGTATTAGTTGGCCTTTGTGATCTTTTCCAGCTCTAGGGCTGTGATATTGTGAATTCTGTGTTCCCTTAGCCATGTCACATCCCCCTTTTGGTGCCAAAACAGACTGTGATGATACAAATGTATAAAGAGCACAATGTATGGAACATAAATCCATAATATAGATCAAATGCATGTCTTGACCCTTCTAGCATTAAATCTAGGATCCTATGCTTACTTTTTTTTCATTCTTCCTTGATTAACTTTACTGTATTCTCTCCACAGTAGCTATTCCAAATCTCTTCTCAAGATTTAACACCCCTCTCTCTTCTGCTTCAGAATAATAAATTTCTTCCAACCTTACTGAGAAAACAGAATAAACCAACCATGAGTTTCTTCTTTTCTGCTCTTCTATGTCTCAAAACCTGTCCATATCATTCCCCATTCTATCTTCTTTTGCTTCAGACTGACATAGATTTCCTCTGGATTTAGAAAGACCCTTCTGTTTATGCTTTTGATGCCAGCTCCATAAGCAAAAAATTTGCCATTTTGGTTATCCACCTTCTCTCTTTTTCAGACCCTCCTTTTTTCTTGCTCCTTCAATGCTACATTGCTCAGATTTGCCTCATCTTTAAAACTTTACTCTACCCTTCCACTCTCCTCCAGCTATTATTCTATTTCCTTTTTCATAGTCAAATTTTTAGAAAAAGCCATTTACATTTGTGTCTAAATCCTTGCCTCCCTGACAGTTTTCAATCTCTTTCATTCTTACTTCCCATCTCATCACTTGACTGAAATTGCCCTTTCCTCGGTGACTAATCGTCTGTTGGAAGCTAAATCAGATCGCCTTTTCTTAATGTTCATCCCTCTTGATTTCTTTGTCACTTTTTGATCTCCTCTCAGATATTTTTTTCTCAAAATGTCAAACTCTTTTGGTTTTCTTCCTATCTTCATATTTTGTTATTATAAATAAACTAGCTATTGGTATGTTTGCATAGAAAGTTTCACTTTCATGATATTGGTTCTAAGAACAGACCTAAAAACAATTAATGGAAATTGCAAATAATTACAGCTTGATCTTGTGAGAACTGAACACCAGTTTGCACCCCTTTTCTTGGTACCCTAAGACCATTTTTGGACTGTTTCTCTAGTAAATTGTGTTTCTATTCAGCTCCCACCCTTTTATTGGATTAAGAGAAAGGTCTGTGACTTATTTGCATAAGGAGTACACCTCATGACTCCCTGGTATCTGGGAAGACTCTTGCCTTTTGACCCAGAAGACTCCAGGCAACCAGAAGACTGGTCTCCGACTGAGACTGAGGTTAAGTCTGTCCAACAAAGAAGAAGAAGAAAAAGTCATGTCACTGAAGGTACAAGTTATGGATCTAGCACTCTTCTGACTAAGCAACTCACTCTTCTAGAGAAGCATCTGTAGTGAATCAGGACATGAAATAAGTAGTGAGCTTAGATTAGCTAGGTTACTGGCCATATGATTGTGTGCCTTTTCTCTCTCCAACCTGCTTTCGCTATTTAATAAATAATTATACATTTAAAAAAAATCTCATCTCTTAGTCTTCTTTGCTAGATCATTATCCCATAGGTGTTTCCATTGTGCTTCAGGGTTGCTTTCCTCCTCTCTTCTCCTCTAGTCTCTTCTCTTCTTGTACTTTCTCTCATTTTGTAGATAAGGAAAATTGAGCATAGAGGTTAAGTGATTTATCCAAGATCATGTAGCTAGCAAATATCAAAGGCAGCATTTGAATATAGCTCTTCTCAATTCTGCTACATTCTACTATGCTTTTGGATGTCCTCAACAAAACTCCGTGTCTTCTCTCTTAAATCTGTCCCTTTTCCAAACTCTATTAAGGCCATCCTGTGCTTCTACTCATTTAGGTTTGCATCCTTGGAGGCAACCTTAATTGTTCATTCTCCTATATTCTCCATATCTAATCAGTTATCAAATCTCGTCATTTCTACCTCCAAACTTCTTGGATATGTTACCTTCTCTGCATTCATATGGCCCCTGTCCTAGTTTAGAATTTCATCTTTTTTTTTCTCCTGGTCTAGAACTGTAGCTTTCTGTTTGACTCTGTCTCCTTCTTCCTCCAATTTTTGTAACACTCAACTGCCCAAATAATCTGCCAATAGTATATATCTGACTCTGTCATCCCCCTGCTCAAAAAGTTTCCATGACTCCTATTGCTTCCAGGAGTGCAAACTTCTCCACTTGGCATTTAAAGTCTTTCACAACCTGGCTCCAACCTACTTTACCCTCATCTTGTACTTATGTAGTTAAATTTTTTAACCCAAGTGCAAGTCATTACTCCCTTTCAAATACTTCACATTTATAGACTAATGGGCCTACTTGCTGTTTCCTGAATACAACATTTCATCTCCCCCTCTTTTGACTTTGCCTGGACTGTCCTACATTCCTGGAAGGCATTTCTCTCTCATTTATGCTTCTTAGAATTCTTAAGTTTCTTCAAGGCTTAACTCAGGTATCACTCCATATGGGAAGTCTTTTCTGAACTCTTGTCAGTGGTCTTTCACTCAAGTTATTTTGTATTTGTTTAAATATTTTATTTAATTATCCCCAAATGATAATTGCCTCTTCCCCTAATTACTTTGTGTTTAACTATTTTGTATACATTTAGCATTTATTTGAGATATATTTGTTCATTTTATCTCCTCCAATAAGTTGTAAGCTTCTCAAGATTAGAGATTATTTCATTATTTGTCCTTATGTCCCCAATGCCTGGCACGTAGTAGGAACTTTATGTGTTTATTGATTGGTTGATATTGTTTCTCACTGCTAGTCTCAAATGTAGTGTCTTTGAGAGCAAGGACTGAGTTGTTTTGTCTTCATTTCTCCAGTGCTTACCTCAGTGTCTTGTTTGCAGTAAGCAATTAACAAATGGTTAATGATTTGAACATTGTATATTGTGTGTTTCTTTGGTCTAAATCATGACCTTTCACAAGTATATTCTAGGCATGAGTCACACTCATCAATTTCAGTGATATCTCTGAGGTCAAATTTACCTCTTTGAATTAAGATTTCTAGTTCCCTTGCTTGATGGCTGATATTTGGTATAGTTGTGTCTAGATATATGAAATCACCAGTTTTAAAACTGCCTTTCTTCTTGGTTCTCCTGGAGTTGTTGGTCCTTTCCACAGATATTATTCTCTCTCCATTTTGTTCACTGTGCCCTATGATATCTATCTTGGTTGACACATTTTGGAAGTTTTCTCTCTTCCCCTTCATTTTCAGTTTAAAACCATCTTGATCAGATTCACAACTCTCTATGAAAATATATTCAAAAAATCTCAGAATCATAGGATCTCAGTTGAAAGGAACCTCGGAGACCATCTAGTTCAACTTTGTTTGATGACTTCCAGTGAGGGGAAAACCACTGCTTACCAAACGCAGTTCATATGACTTCTGAACACCTGTTATAGGAGATTTTCCTTTGCATCAATTCTTAAATTTGCCTTTTTACATTTTGTATTCATTGATTCTAATTCCTCCGTTGGAGGCAAAACAGATTGTCTAATTCTATTTTATTGTGAAAGCCTTTCAAATACTTGAAGATATCTGTTATGATCCCTTACCTTAGCCCCAAGTCTTCTCTTCTCCAAAAGAAAAAAAATCCCCTATTACTTTTACTGATCCCCATATGGCATGAATTTAGGACCTTACATCATTCCAGTGACCTTTTGCATGCTTTCTGGTTGCATATGTCCTTGCTAAAATATGGTGCACAGAAATGATCATAATATTCTAGATATGAACTGGCTAGGGAAGAGTACCTGAGAACTTCCTTATCCTGGACTTTTTCTCTTAATGTAATCTAAGATTGCTTTGTTGAATACTTTGATTGTTGACTCACATTGAGCTAAATTTTTTAAAACCATCAAACATTTTTCCCCCAGAAGAATTCTTCCTAATCGACACTCTCTTAAAAAAACAGTGAAATAGAATTTTTTTAATTGGAGTGCTAGACCTCACCAGTATCCCTAATAAATTTCATCTTAATAGATTTGGTACAACTTTTCTAGCTTGTCAATATTTTTCTGAATCCTGACTCTCATCCAGTGTTAGTACCCCTATTAGACTTGTGTTATTTGCAGATTTGAAAGACCATATAGATCTTTATTCAAGACCTTTCAAAAAATGTTAAATGGCATAGAGCCAAGTATAGATTTTTGGAGATACCCCAGTGTTGTTGTTGTTCAGTCATGTCCCACTTTGGGATTTTCTTGGCAAAGATACTGGAATGGTTTGTCATTTCCTTCTCCAGATCATTTTATAGATGAGGAAAATGAAGCAAATAAGGTTAAGTGACTTGCATAAGGTCATGCAGCTACCAAATGGCTGAAGTAGGATTTGAATTCAGCTCTTCCTTACTCCAGGTCCAGCATTTTATTCACTGCACCACCTAGATGTACAATGTCAAACTAATATTGAACAATTAATAATATCCTATCAGTTTTATTGTCTAGCCCACATTTTCCCAACTTTTCTCTAAGAACATGAGAAACTTTGTCAAATTCTTTGCTAAAATTGAGGTAAACTCAATTCACAGCAAGTGTCTTCTCTACTAGAACAGTAACCCTTCCCAAAAAGTAAATTAGATTAGTTTGGCACAATTTGTTCTCGATTACTCCATCTTGGTTTTCTGTGATCATGATCACTGCTTGTTTTTCTAGACGTTCAATAACCATTCTTTGAGTAATATGTTGTAGATTTTTTCAAGGAATCCATGTAAAGGTTTATAATTTGTAGACTCTAATCCCTTATTTTAAAATCAGGACAACTTTTGCGTCTCTCTGTTCCTACAATAGCACTCTAGTTTTCCATATTCTTTCAAATATCACTGGCAGTGATTTGGCCATCACATCTACTAGTTCTTTTAATTCCTTAGGGTAAAGGGTAGAGTGTTCTGGGACATTAATAACCTGATCTCATCAGGGTAAACTATGTGTCATCCTGTCTTTTTCAAGTTCCTTCCAGGAAATTTTTATTGACTCTCATTAGATGTCTTCCATCCTTGTCTAAGAGTGCATAATTGTTTTATTTCAGAAATTCATATTCCCTTTGCAATAGCCAGTTGCTTATTTCCCAATCTGCCTTTCTCTTATAATGTTTCTACCTTCAGTCGTCAGCAGTAATGAAAATACCACTAATGTCCCTAACATTGTCAGCTTCTTTGTGAAGACATGTTTACAATTTACTGCAGTGTTTGAGGACTTAAAGGAGGCTTTGCAAAAAGAATTGCACTGACCATTTGATGCAAAGCAATTGAACTTTATTTCATTCATTTAAAATCACACAGTGGGGAATGTGGCTTAGCTACAATATAGTGACAATAAGGGAAGGATACTGGGTACTTGCACCATAAAGTAGGACAGCAGCTGATCTCCAAAAACTAGGGCACCACTCACCACCACCCCAAAACCATCAAAGCAGTTTTATATCAGGGTAATGAAGGAATATAGGCAGTTGTTGAGCCTTCAGGCCATGATAAGAGAAAGGATTCTACAAAAGTGCTACAATATGTTGCTCCTTGGACTTCTCATATGATTACAATAAGCTTTCATCACTTTTTAAGGGTATGATGATATGGATCTTTGGATCTTTCAGCTTTCCATGTACCAGAACAGCTCAGGGATGTGAATAAGAGGTAGGAGTTTTATAGGGAGAGATAGGGTCCCACATGATTGGCTAGGCAGCTAGAAGTTTCTTTGATGAAAAGCCTTAGACATTAAAGACTCCAGAAGTAGGAGGGGGTGTCAGGCAGAAAAAGGAGACATGTCTAGAAACAAAGACAGCACATTACAAAAAAGACTAGATCCAGAAAACCCAAGTGGCTATCTCCTTTTTAATATAGATGAGATTTGATATCATTTGACTGATATAACAAACCTATGAGGTACATTAGAGTTTATCATCTGAAAATAGATGATAAGATCTTGTTACTTCCTTTTTTAAAAAATAGGGAAACTGAGATTCAGGGAAGCTAAGGACTTACCCATAGTCACATGGCTATCATGTATCAAAGATAGGATTAAATCTAGATCTAGACAGGCGAGTGCCTCTCTCAGAGACAATTGTTCATTCTCACTATAAGCATTTATGGTATGTACTGGAAACATACAAAACTTCTCCAACATTGGGATGGGGAAATAGCATTAATGGGGAATAGGATTTATGAGGGATAACATTAATGGGGATTAGTATTAATGGGTAATTAGCATTAATGGAGGATAGAGAATAGTGGGGTCTGAGTTCCTGGCTTCTCCTTTCATGTGAAGACCAAGTCATGGGGAATATCAGAACTTAACATAGACACCAGGTACAGTTTTGTCCATGGTCCCACAAGCAAGTGTTAAAGATGGGGTTAGAACCCAGGTCTACTTGATCCCAAGCCTGGCAGTCTATGCATCACCTTCTGTTCTAAGACATCATCTCTGAGTCTTTTCCAGCTTATGTCTTTGTAGCCCTTCCAACCTGAGCTAGAAGAAAGAATACTAAGATGGCATCAGAAAATCAGACTATTAAAGCTGAAAGATCTCAGAGATCATCACCTCCTTTTTTATAGATGGAGAAAATGAAGACTAGAGGAATTGAAGTGACTACCCTGAGGGAACACAGCTAATAATGGTAGAGTATCTATTAGAAGCCCTTTCTCTTGGGAGTTAAATGATCCAGATTCTACCATGAATTCTGTCCTTAAACCAGTTCTGTCATCTATTTCCTCATCTAGAAAATAGGGGTGATTAAGCCTGTCCCTGCCTACCTTCCAGAGTTGTTAAGATAAAAATAAGATCATATATGAATAAGCATCCATTAAAGCATTTTTGTTGTTCAGTCATTTCATTCGTGTCTGATTCTTTGCAAACCCATTGGGAGTTTTCTTAACAAAGATCCTGGAGTGGTTTACCATTTCCTTCTCCAGCTCATTTTACAAATGAGGAAACAGAGGCAAACTGAGTTAAGTAATTTGCTCAGGATCACACAATTAGTAGGTGTCTGAGGCTGGATTTGAACTCAAGTTTTCATGACTACAGACCCAGAGCTCTATCCATTGCACTACCTAACTGCCCTATAAAGTATATGATACTATGCAAGTCAAAAATCATGGCTACTAATTGTTAATATTTACATAATTAAACATATAATATTACTCAAATATTAATTATTCACCATGTTGATTCAATCTCACCTATGATCAGTTGTGTAGGTGCCTAATAAAAGTAAAAATTTATTTTGGTTAGACAAAATTTAGATTTCTTTCCTAGAATTCACTATACCAATAGAGGAAAGTAGTGACATGGGATGATCCAGAGTTCATTTTTACTGGACTTGAAAAATTCTTATTTTGTGATTCTGCAGGTCTATATTTGGCTTAGCCTAATATTTAAATGAGCCTTCCCTCCCTGGACATACACAGACTGGTGGCTGGGAAAGATGCCCAGGAAGCCATCTGATAGATAATCCACAAAGGGGAAAGACTACATGCAAAAAATGGAAAATAAACTCCATTTTATTCACTATGTAACTTTTTGGATAGGGGAAAGGCTAAGAGTAGGCAAGAGATGGTTGTGGGCCAATGAAGTCTTTGTTTTTTGTTTGTCAGAATTAAGAAAGATTTGCTATTACAGCAGGTGGGATTTGGGGTGGATGAAGAAGTTTCTGTAAGTTCCTTGAAATACTGAAACATTTTAAAACATTGTGAAGTGTCCTTATTTAGAGTACTTCAAGAAAAGACGCAATCTTGGGATGACTTGAAGGAAGAAGCCCTACGCTGAATGAACAAGATGGTCTTTGCAAATCGCTTTTGGACCTAAAGATTTCATAATGGTTTAAAGGGGGATTATGGAACCTCTGTCTAATTCTGAGATAAGGGAAAAGAAGTAGAAGGAACAGGGGGAAGATGACTGGGGTAATTAGGATGCTTGGTGTGGTATCTCTGAAATGGGGGAACATCAAATCTGCAAAGTTAAGCTTGAATTCAATTAGAAATTTCTCTGAAATTTCAAATTACGGCCATTTTTTCTAAGCGACAGAATTATATGGCATCGCAGAGAAACTGACAGGTAATTTGGGAAACTAAAGGTTCCTTGGACTCTGTAGTTAATGGGGAGTTTAGCACCAATTCCTGTGTAATTTGCACTTCTGAGAAACTGCATTATTATAAAGTCAGACATCTCCAACACTTTCAACTTCGGGATCTGCTAGGCTCTAAGATGACCAGGAATGTAGAAGGACCAGGGTCAGAGGTTGCCCATTTCAATATCTGAGGCTGCGTGGCTCCCCCAAACTGGCATTTGAACTGAACAGTTGAAAATTGGAGGTGACATTCAGAAGTGTCTGAAAATTATAACCCTGACTTCCTCCTTGAAAAGCTTATCTGAATCCTACCTTATCCTTTGATGAGGTTACTGAAAAAAGCACTCTGCTCTGAGCTCTTGAAAGATAACAGTCAGAGCATGTGAGGCCCAGCAGGGTCCCTTGGGGGAAAACAGTGCTGGATATAGCAAGCGGGGGACACTAATTAAATGGTCCAGGTTGCCTTTTGGGGGTGAGGGAAGCTGCCCCTTCTTCCTTACTTCCCTTGGCTCCTCCAGAGAAGAGATGCCCCAACCCATGCAGGTTCCCGCTAATGGGGTAGCCTCCCTTCTGCTGTCAGGGGAAGCAGCCATTTGTTCCTAAATGGGAGTTCTCTGTGATGACCTGACATTTCCCCTGCTCTGTGAGTGGGTACTGGGTCTGCCTGGCAGCAGAGGAGGGATGAGAGGGCAGTAGAGTAGAATCTGGACCAAAGGTGCATCCTTCCCCATGGATGGGGATTCCGTAGACCCACTATAGTCAAAGTCACTCTCAGCTTGCAACCTGTGTCTGTGACCCTAAAGAATAAAGGGTGCCTACCTCTCCAGTGAAGCTTCCCCTAACTACTGTAGCTCACAGTGACCCCTCTCTTCCTGAAGCTAAGAAATTCCTTCTCTCAACTATTCACACTGGCACTTCCCACGTACTATTTTGTCTAGTCACTTACATGTTCACATGTGTTTGTGTTCCTTTCCTGACTAGATTTTAAGGTTCCATGAGGTCGGGAATACCTAATGGAGGATTTGGGGGAGATTGTGAACAAGATTTTCATAGGATGAGAAGAACTAGAGGGCTTGTGGTCCCAATCATTGGAGGGGTCATCCAAAGCAGTGATCACAGATGTATTAAAATGAGTCCTGGGGTTCAAGCCCCATCTCTGACATTCACTTCTTATGTGAGCCTGGGCACTTGTCCTTTACTCTCTGAACTGGTAATTTGTAGAGCCATTTCCAATATGTATCAGTCAAGGGAGTTTCCTGACCAGGAGTTGCCTTTGTCGATGAAATCATATAAAAAAAAAATCTTGAGGACAGGGACCAAGGCTTGTTGTCCTGCCTCCCCTACCTAGGTAACTAGTAAGTGCTTAGGGAATACTTCCTGACCAAATAGAATTGATTAAATTAGTCCTCTGAGTTTAATCTGCATGTCAACATTTTTTTTTGGCTAGACTTTGTGATTTTCTTGGGACAGGGAGTACCTTGTGAGCAAACTCCCTCTACCAATGGATTCCAGAGCCTCCTACATGTTTTACAATCTGGGAGAGATATCTGGGTCACTGAGAGATGAAGGGGCTTGTCCAAGGTCATATAGTCAGCAAAAACCAGGCATGACCACAGGTCTTTCCATGGTTTGTTGTTATTCAGTCATTTTTCAGTCATGTCCAACTCTTTGTGACTCCATTTGGGGCTTTCTTGGTAGAGTGGTTTGCCATTTCCTTCTTCAGCTTATGTTTACAGGTGAGGAACTGAGGCACTCAGGATTCAGACATTTGCCCAGTGTCACACAGCTAGTGAGAGTCCGAGGCCAGATATAAACTCAAAAGATGAATTTTCCTAACTTCAGACCCAGGATTCTATCCACAGCACCACCTAGCAGTCCCTCTCTCCATATAACAAGTGCTTAATACATGCCTTTTTGGTCTTTCACCCATTCATTCATTCATTACCAGTGAGGGTAACCTGCCTTACAGAAACAAGTTAAGTTTAACAAATATTAGGTATTAAAATATTCATGGGCATAAAGGAGCTAAAGGTTAACGGGGAAGTGAGAGAGGCTGACAATTATCTGCAGAATAGAGTAGACTATGAGTAAGGGCAAAAAGAAAGGGATAAGCAGTGTCCTATGGGAATCTAGAGGAAGGAAGGATCACAGCATCATTGGGAAAGCATGGAAAGCTTCACAAAGCTGCCATTTGAACTTGGCCCAGAAGGATAAAAAGGCATGAGGTGAGGATATTTCAAGCTTTGGGAAAACCATGAATGAAGCCATGGGGGCTTCACGTGGGAAGGGCAGTTTGGCTGTAGTGTAGACTTTTAGGATGGAAGTAGTCTGAAATATGGTCAGAAAAGCAAAGTGATTCAGGATATGGTGTGTGGATGAGGCCAAAGGACCAAAGTAAGAGAGAGGAAATCAGGAATTTGTGAAGTGTGGTCAGGAAGAAGACAGGTTGTGGGAAGCAAGCACACCCTAGCCAAGGCTTCTTTTTGGAGGAGTAGAGCTATGCCATCCAGAATCCCTTTTATAGGGAATAAATGGTATGTTTTAGCAGACTATTAGACTTCCAATCAGAAAGACCTGAATTCAAATTCTTTTCCATACTTCCATCTTCCACAGATAGTTACTGTGACCCTTAGCAGATTGTTTAAATTCTCCAAACCTGGAATGGGAATAAATAATAGCACTTAACTCTTAGGATTTTTATGAGAATCAAATTAAATAATGTACATAAAGTGTTTTTCAAGCTTTAAGTGATTTTAGTGATATATAAATGTCAGCTATTATTATTATTACTTGCTAAAGGAGTCACTCTCCTGAGGCCTAGAAACTAGGCAGTAGGTGTGATAGATACAACCTATAAATGGCATTTAAAAGCAAATTCATTAAGGCTGAGAAAATTGCAACCCACACGTAAAAGCTATGAATCTTCCCCTCCCCCTTCTTGTGGGAAATGAAAAATAAGGACTATCTAGTGGCCAAGATATTTAATGTCTCCATCAGCTGTGATGAGAAAAGTGTCACTTGTTTTCAGAAAAGTTCTCATATTTACAATATCAGTTATCAATGCTGAAGAGTTAAAAATTGTACAAAGACTTTAGGGAGACATTCGGTGTTAGGCAAAGTTCTATATGGAAACGACTGCCTGAGCAATCTGATTTGGAATCAGTAGAACTGGGATTTTTATCCTACTTCTGCTACTGACTAGCTACATAAACTTGGGTAAATCACTTAGCCTGGGTCTCAGTGATGTCTAAGGTCCCTTCAAATTTAAATCCTCTGATCCTATAATCTTTATATTATAATCCTATATTATTAATGTAATATATATATATATATATATATAATCCTATAATTTTTCCCCCAAAGTGATATGATTTTACTCCTTTTCTTAATGAAGACTACTGGTTGACTTCCAGATGCATTTCACTCAGGGCCCCTTCTATGCTAATTGCCCAGGCAATGTGTAGCAATTAGTTCAGAGAATCCAACTTTGAACCATTCATGCCTTCAATGGAGTAGCTTGAAACATCTGGGACAATACCCACCTTGTTTGCAATTTAGTCAGCAGAGCCAGTAGTTACCCTGTTGAGAGGCCTGTGAATTCACTTTTTTTTTTTAAACCCTTGTACTTCGGTGTATTTTTTCTCATAGGTGGAAGAGTGGTAAGGGTGGGCAATGGGGGTCAAGTGACTTGCCCAGGGTCACACAGCTGGGAAGTGGCTAAGGCCGGGTTTGAACCTAGGACCTCCTGTCTCTAGGCCTGACTCTCACTCCACTGAGCTACCCAGCTGCCCCCTGTGAATTCACTTTTGCCCCTGCTTTGCATCATTCTGGACTTGGATAAAAATTACAGTGAAGATAAGAGATCTGGAGTGGATCACAGACTTAGCTATGCACAGAAATGATGGCCTGTAGGCAACTTAGTAAAGAAAAGTCTCTCTGTTCAAGGAGATATCTCTCAGCCAAAAGTGGATGATGCAAAGACATTCCTTTCAAATGGTCCTGAGAGTCTCCTCAGCACAGGCAATAAATAATATTTCTTCTGATCATTCACGTAGCACAAATGAAGCTGGGTCCCAGTAGGCCAATCAGCTGACAGCTGGAGGAGACTTATTCTCTCTTTTACGGTTGTCAAGTCCATGAATGTATTAAGGGATCAAGAGAAGACAGTACCAGGGATAGACAGTACAAAGTGAAGTAGTTGGTCAAAATAAACATCATGTCCCCAGCCAAGGACTAAGGATGGGTTTTCTGGTATGGGTATGTAGGCAATCAAATCTTTTTGTACCATTTCTTCTAAATCACCACCAAGATGGCACTGCCCCCAGAAGATCAGTCAAAAACCATTTATGAAATGCTTTCTATTTTCAGGTACTGTACTAAGTGCCAAGAATATTAAAAAAAAAGGTAAAAGACAATCCTTTCTCTAAAGGGGCTCATTTTAATGGGGGGGGGGAACAGCATGCAAACAATATACTTTCTTCTTTGGTGTCTATACCACTGTTTTCTCTTCCTCCTCCTATATTTCTGACTATTCCTTTTCAGTCTACCCACTAGATCTAGGCTTCACCCAGTACCATGTCTTGGGTCTTCTTTTCTTCCTTTATTTATTTTTATTTAAGTTTGTTATTTTTCTTATTGAGTTCATTAGTCTTTATGATTTCAGTTATTATTTGCAGGGAAATAGCTCCCAGATCAGTGTCTTTAGCCCTAATCTCTCTGATAAACTCTACTCCTACATTTCTGATTGTCTGCTGGACATTTTTATTTGGATATCTCAAAGGAACCTCAAGCTTAATGTGTCCAAATCAGCTCCTCATTTCTGTTGATGGCACTGCCATTTTTCCAGTCACACAGGTTCACAGCATTGGTTTTATCTTTAACTATTCTTTCTTCTTCAAACTCCATATCAGATTAGTTGCCAAGTCTCATTGAAACTATCTCCATGTCATTTCTCATTGCCATCCTTTTCTCTGTTCTAATGCTGGAGAAACAAACAGAGAAATAAGATGGTTCCTATTTTTCAAGGAGCTCACAGTTTAATTGGGGAAGATGGTATATGTAGGAGAGTTCTAAGGCAGTGTAGATAAAAAGGCCTGAACATCATAAGGGAGTAGCTGGAGTTAAGTGGGTATTTTAATTTAATAAACAAATTATTTTTTTAACTAAAAAAAAACAACAATGGCAAAGCTTGGGAATAGTAGGGGTTTACCTGAGTGTTTGCTCCCTAGTAGCAGCTCATCACCATTGGAAGAGGAGTTGTGGATCTCAGGGTCAGAGTACCAAGATAATCCTGAGTTTCCTTTGACAGAGTTAGGAGAGGAGTTTGTTGTCCATTCAAATTGAGAAAAGGCAAAAAGGGAGGAGTTTGTGGGTAAGCTTGTAGGGAGAGAGTAAAGAGGAACAATGCATCTGGTTACCAGTTTCTGTTCAGAAACAGTGCAATAGGATTGCAACATCATTTCAAAGAGCAGTAGAGTATTAATCCAAACACCAACATCAGTTGAGAGTGTCATGTAGGTAACACGAGGAACTTCCTGCATATTTTTGTGAAGCCTCACATATTTGGTCAATCATTTGAGATGAAGATTCACTGTTTGGAAATGATATGAAAAGGCTTCTGAGTCTAAATATAATTCACACTTGAGTTTTAGCCTATCTCAGCCTGATTGATTATTTGCTTGGCCATTGGCATTATTCCCAAACAATTAACTATTCCTTGAAAGGTTGTTTCACTGAATTTCATGTTTTTGAAGAATAATCTAGTGATATTATAAACAGATAGGTCTATTTTCAGTATATACATATTTTTTCAGTCAGCAAAAATCTGCCTTCTCTCCCTCTTATCCAAAAGTTCTGCCTCCTAATTGAGAATTAAAGGCAGAAAGCTATATTATAAACATGTAAAATCAAACAAAACAAATTTCTGCATTGACTATCCAGAAAGTAAATATTTTGTATTTTGCAATTTGAATCCTTCACTTCTGTTATCAAGAGGTAGATAACATGCTTCACCACTATTCATATGGAAATTTTGATAATTATGCTGATCAGAATTCCTAATTCTTTCAAAGTTGTTTGTCTTTTATCATTTTGTCATTATATAAATTGTTCTCTTAGTTCTGCTTACTTTACTTTGCACCAGTTCATACAAATCTTTCTGGATTTCTCTGAAAAAAACATTTTTTAATAATTTCTTATAGTATAGTAGTACTTCATCCTATTTACAAACAATAACTTTGTTCAGTCATTGCCCAAATGATGAGCACCCCCACTTCAGACTTCCATTCTTTGCCAACTGAAAAAAGAGCTATAAATACTTTTGTACATCCTTTATTGAAATTTGTTCCAGTTAAGAGTAATCCATCCCTTAATCTGCCCTCTCTCTTATCCTCACCTATTTCCCTTTTATTTTCCTGTTGAGTGAAATGTATTTGTGTGTGTGTGTGTGTGTGTGTGTGTGTGTGTGTGTGTGTGTGTGTGCTCTTTCTTCCTCTGACCAGGAAAGTGAAGTTTCAAGTGTTAGCTTCTTCCCCTATCTCCTCCTTCCCATTTGTATAGATATCCATTTGCACACCTTGAATATGATATAATTTCCCCTAACTTTCTTTTCCCTTCTACCTCCTAGTGTATTCTTCTTCACCCACTTTTCATTCCTCTCAAAATCATGAAGATAAAGACTTCTCACTTTTCTATTTAATTAGACTCTCTCTATGATTCCTGATCAGAAGGGATATATGTATCATCTCTCCATATTTGAATGTAAACAGTTCATCCTTACATGTTTCTTATGATTGTTCATTCATATTTACTTTTTATGTTTCTATTAACTCCTATGTTTGAAGTTCGAAATTTCTGCACAGCTCTTGTCTTTTTTATCAGGAATGCTTGGAAATACTTATTTCATTAAAAACTCATTTTCCTCTTGTTTTTTTTGCCTCCAGAAATATCATATTCTAAGTATTACAAAACCTTTTTTGGTGGTAGCTGCTATATCATAGTGTGATCCTGACACTTGCTCCTTGGTACTTAAGTTCTTTCTTCCTGGCTGCTTAGAGAACCCCCTTTTTTTTTAAACCTGGAAGCTCTGAATTTTGATTATAATGTTCCTGGGAGTTTTCATTTTGAGGTTTATTTCAGGAAGTGACTGATGGATTCTTTCCATTTCTACTTTGCCCTCTGGTTCTAAGAGATATGGGCAGTTTTCTTTTTAAAATCTGACATCTAGTCTTCGCTTTTGGTCATGGTGTTCAGGTAGACCAATGATTCCTAAATTAGTCTCTTCAATCTGTTTTCCAGGTCAGTTGTTTTTGCTATAAGATAGCTTTTTTCTATTTTTTTTTCTTTCAGTTTTATGACTTTGTTTTTATATTTCCTTGTTTCATTGGCTTCTTTATGGCCCATTCTAATTTTCAAGGAATTTGTTGCTTGAGCAAAGTTTTGTATTTAATTGAACCAAGCTGTTAATTCCTTTTCTAATTCTTTCTTTGATGTCTCTCATTACTTTTCTAATTTTTCCACTAGCACTCTCATTTCATTTATAAAAACAATTTTAATTTTTAAAAACTCTTACTTTATCACTTCTAGGAATTATAGTTGAATATGTATCCAAGTTTTTGCTTTGCTTTGTTTTAAGATTTTGCTTGTAAAAGTTTTGGAGTCATTCTCTTCTTCTAGGTTTGTCTCTTAATATCTCTGTCACCAGAAGAATTTTTAATGGTGAGAATTTTTGTTGATTGATTTTGTTTGTAGTCTACTTCCTGACTTTGGATTGATGTCAGGACACTGGGCTCTGCAAACTTCTGGAGGGTAGGTCTCAGTTGGCTCATTCCTTCTTTCTTAGGGTATTAAGTGTTATTCCAGGATCTCAAGGAAAGCTCAGGCTGGGGACATATAACCTTTCAGTGCTCCCAAAGTGTTCAAATCCAGGGAAAAGTCTAATCACTGTACCTCTGGTCTGAGCTGTAGAAATTGTTGACCTGGATCTGAGCAACAGTAGACTGCTGCCTAACCCAATACCTAATAGGCGCCTGGCAGCTCTACTGGCTTATAGTGTCAGAACTGTAGGTCTCCCTTTGTTCTGGAATTTCTGTTTTTTCTGTTTTTGTTTCTGGAATTCCTGTTTTTTCCTCTGTAGGTTCCAGACTGGGCTAGAAGCTAGAACTAAAACCCTGTTCTGCTCCTGGTATCCAGGCCACATTGCTGCCACTAGTACCTCAATTTATTTACTCCTTCTTGGTATACTGCCTAGGGTCTGCCATTGCTTTTTTTTTTTTTTTTTTTTAGTTTAAATTTTTTCACTTCTCTTTTTTTCTAGAATACAGCCTCTAGGCACAGGTATCTTTCTCAGTCCACCCTGATTCTGTGACCAGAAAATGGATAGTGGGTGACAAAACTCACAGTCATCACTTGTTCTTGTTAAAATGTCCCATATGGTTCTAGAACCTACTCTCACTGTCATGTACAACTTCTTCTTTCCGCTGGAATTCTCTGCCACTATGGTCACTCTTGGCTAGGCTTTATACGTAGTATCTACTGGCTATCTCCCACAGGGGAGACATTTTTCCAGTCCAATAATCCTAGGCTGGAAAAATGACTCACTGTGACTTTTTCTTACATTTTCCAGTAAGAATTAGGTCTGGTGCATTTTCTCTATCAACTTAGAGGAGTTGGGAGTAGGGGCTGGGTTTGACTATACTACTTCCTGCTACCCAACATTCTGGCTTTACTTAGTATGCCTATTTTTAAGGTTTTGCTGATGCAGGTGGGTTGTAAACTCCCAGAAACTGAGAATTTGCTGAGTAGAGAAAAGGTGTGAGTCATTTTTTAGACCTAGAGCTCTATCCATTATGTCACCTAGCTGAGAGGCAAGGGTGCTGGCCTGGAGTCAGGAAGACTTCTTCTTGAGTTCAAATCTGGCCTCAGACACCTACTAGCTGGGTGACCCTGGACAAATCATTTAATCTTGTTTGCCTCAGGTTCCTCATTGTTAAAAATGAGCTGGAGAAAGAAATGGCAAACCACTCCAGTAAGCTTTGCCAAGAAAACCCCAAATGGGGGTTGCAAAAAATCAGAGAAAAGTTAGCTATGGAGTATGAGTAAGGCTGATGCTTCTTTTTGAGGAATTCTTTTGGTTGATCTGTAAGTGGGATGGACCCCCCCCCCAAAAAAAAATTACAATAAACCATAGATCCTTATATTTTTGAACATTTTCACTTTCCAGGAGCATTTTACTGATGGTAAGATTTTCTTCCATGGCTTCTCAAGCACACTGTAAGTTCCTTGAGGGCAAGGATCATGACCTATGCTTTATTTGGTATCTCTCTCAGTGCCCTGCACACAATAGCTGCTTGATTTGATTTGAATGGTTTCATCCACTCCTGATTCATCTGTCCATCTTTGGCAATGTCTGTCTCATCTCTGGCTCCATCCCCAATTCTCCTTGGCTGGATATCCTGACATTATGACTTGTAAAAATCTTTGCTTGGGAGCATATGAGAAGTCCACTTGCTCTCCTTTGACCTCTGGCACCATATCATTAGGTCTGTCCATTTTGTCCTTCATAGCTGAAGTATGATTGCTGTACCTCTGTGGGTAGAGGTATATCAGCTCATATGTGCAACTCTGTGGAAATGGCATCACTCCAGTAATCACTGGAAAAATAAATATTGCTCTGTATCGTATGGGCTAAATTAGCTGCTCCAGGGGCCAGATAATGACACAAATAAGATTGTGCAAAGCAAGATATTATAGTTTATTTCATAAGCTGTGGTGATATTTTTTGCAGCTCATGAAAAACAAGATAATGCCCATAAAAAAATAAGATATTACGGCAAAATCAGTATTAATTACCAGGAGTCAAAGTGCAACACTTTAGGCTGTAAAACTTTTAATATTCCAGAAGAAATCCGTTCTAGGAACAGGCTAACCACAATAGCTTAATCACTTGGCAGCTTCCCAGCATCTCTTGGTGGACAGCAGTGCCACGGCAGCAGAATCTATCCCAAACAAACAGACACACCGCACATCGCTAATTTGGCTGTGATAACGAGGGGGAGAGGGCTGAAGAGAGCTGAAAACTGCCATCCTTGCAATTTACCTTCCTAATAACAGTTGACTGGTTTCTACACAAAGCCCCTGGTCAGCCTCTTTGGGGCTTTTGAAATGCAATGGGCCATTTGTTCCTCCTCTCCAGCCCCTCCCGTTGCTGGTGACACATAATGGCTACATGTGTTGTTTCTGTGAGTAGCAAACTCTACTCCCCTGGAGCTCCCCTGCCATTGCCCCTTACCTTATGGAAGGGTCAGGGTCTGGCTGGTTCATCTCCGAGCTTCGACTCTGAGATCAGTTTAATGACAGGCTCTCGTGTGCCACAAACAGAATTGAACACATGTGTGTGTAGTGATAAACAGATCTTAAATGACATTACCACCGCCTGTTTGGTGGCAGCTCAAATCAGACATCTTAATGTGTGATATTATGGGAATTGCCCACATTAAGATAAAATATCTAGATTTAAGTAACTGTCTTTTGTTCTGAATTAACTTGGAGACTGAACTCGAAAACAAAAGCCAGAGATTTAGGGCTGTGCAATTTATTTCTCAGCCAATTGTTTCTTTTGCTGCTTCTGTTGCTGCTTTGTTTTGCTGAAATGCCAATAATTGTTTCTGGTTTCACTAGTCAGCTCCTAAATATCTATCCTTGCCTGCTGTAAGCTTTCTAGGTACTAGTCTAGGTTACTGGTGTAAATATTATGCTGCGTATGTCATATGGTCTGGAGACTGGAGATGTGTCATGTCCTCATTATAACCACCACATGAGCCCCTTCCACAGCCTACTTCCTCCTTCCTTCTGGGCAGCTTGGGTGACTTTCCATCTGTATGACCTAATGTTGCCCTCTACTGCCCAAGATTCAATACTTTAGTACCACTGATAGGGCTGAGCAGTTCTTCCCAAGTTCTCTTTGAGAAGCCAGCATGAAGAGATGAAGCATTATCTGTTTAGCTTCCAGTTGCTAGGAGTCCCTCATCTAGCAGTTGCTAGCTGGAGATTTAGGAGTGAACAGAAAAGGGGCTGAGGTAGCTTTGTGAATGGATGCTGGGGCAGTAGCTACAACAGTTTTCCTGAGCTCTGCCCATTTGGTTGGCAAGGGACTTCCATCACCCAGGCTGCCAACCTGGCACTATTCCCTAGGGCTTCCCAGTAAAACCAAGGACCACCTCTAACCTTGTTGATGTTGCAGCCTAAGGGACTTGGCCCACTGCTCCTGGCTTTCCTCACAGGAATGGAGGCAGACTCAGAAAGGATGTGCCTGAATTCTCAGCTGAGCCATTTGCCCTACAGGACTCACTCTAAACGGGAAGACCAGGATTCAAACTCTGCCTCAGACTTTTCTAAGCCTCATCTCAGCTATAAAATGGGAATGATAACAATAGCATCCATCTCACATGATTGTAGCAAGGATCAAATGAGATCATATATATGTAAAGACAACCCTTACTTGGTTTAGCAGTTTGGGTCTTTCAAAGATTACTATCCATCTTCCCTCAGAGTTTTAGGGGGTAACTCTAAAGGGTTGGGGTTCTCCTCCGAATGCTATAGTCCATTAGCCCCATCTATTGTGTTTTGCCCAAAATAATCAACTAGCTACTTCTCTTCAATATCATCTATCTAGTGATCAGTGTCCCACTATCATATTGATCAATTTGCCTCTTCAATATAATTGATAACCAATGAATAACAATTAGCTTTAATAAGGGGGTATTTCATGAAAAGAACCAAATACAAAAACATTCCATTCAACTTCACTCAGAAAGTACTCAAAGTTCTTTTGTACCTTATACCAACGTACAAAAACACTTCACTTAGCCAGTGGGGAGAGTGGATTCAAGCTTGAAGTGAAAGGAATAAAGTATTCTTCCCACCAGGCTTACTCCTGGGGGCAGCATCATGAAAGGGTGAGTTGCCCCCTTTATTATAGGACACTTTGTCTTAGCTGCTGGATCAAATGATTGTTGGACAGGGGCAAGCAGGTCATTATTCCGAGTTGACTTCTCAACTGGTTCCACCATTATGGATATGGAGGACTGTCCATCATTGGATCTCTGGTATGTCTTCCAAGCTAAGCTTATAAGGTCTTTCCATTCCAATTCCATCTATGATCTGGGAAAAAATAAACTCAACAAAGAGAGAAGAACCAACGTTTTCCGTGTTCAAGACTTCATGGAGTCAGTAAAACACGAATTCAGATCAGTCTCAGACACTTACTAGTTGTCTAACTCTGGACGAGTCCCTTAACCTGTGTTTGCTTCAGTTCTTTCAACTGTAAAATAGGAATTAGAAAGCATCTATTTCACAGCACTATTGTGAGGAGGATCAAATGTGGCAATATTTGTAAATAACTTAGCACAGTGCCTGGCACATAGTAGATGTTATAAAAATGTTTATTCTTTTCTCTTCATGACAACAAGGTGAAGGAGGAATTCCCTTACCCAAAGGCTTAAAATATTCTTTTCTTCTCATTCAAAAGCTTCATGGAAGAAAAAAAGATTTTCTCTCTTTCTCTCTTCCATATGTACATTTTGGTTCTAGAACAACAGCCAATTAAAAGACTTTTTGTGACCATTTAATAACTCAGCAGGAAGTAGTTGTCAAATATCTGTATAGACTCTGAATGAGAGCCAAGGCCCCTCCATTGTGCATCATCCTGCATTTCCAAAAGCAAGAGCACCATTCCTCCACTAGGTGTGCCAGCAACTACTCTAAGCATTGGGTCTCATGGGCCATTCCTTCTTACATCTATAAAGTGTTTTGCAAACCTTAGAGTGCTGGCCACATAGGATGCTAACATTTATGCTATCAGTTGTTATTATAATGTCCAGAAAAGCCAGCCTGAGATTGAATTAGCCTGATGTAGTGACAAGGGACTCAGTGTATATTTTTTTCCAAGTTGAGTGAGATCGCAGGTCACTGTGGCTCTGCCATGTTTCCCCATGATTTGGTTTAATTTAATTCTACAAGTTTCTAGAAGTACAATCAAGTTATGAAGACATCAGATCTGCAGCAGCTATAAAGATAGCTTTAAAGTTATCTGTGGTTTTTAGTCATTGATGCTGCTGTCCCCCAACTTGACTATTAAGTTCCTTGAGTTTAGAGATGATGTCTAAACTTTGCATCTCCTCCAATACCCATCACAGTATTTTGTAAAAGAAGAAACTTAATAAATTATTATTGCATCAATTCATCAATGAACATTTGTTGATTTATACCATACATTAGGTGCTGTGTCAGACACTGGATATAGTAGTATTGTTTTTCCCTTCTCATGAAATCTGTATGAGCAAAGGGAAGAGAAAAAGTCTTGGGGACTAGAAGGAGAGCCATAGAAGCCAGATTTTCCAGTGTGAGGCCTCCATCTCTCCCCATCTAAAGAGGCCACCAGGCTCTTTATCCCATACCTGCTTCCTGGACTCACCTGTTGTGCTAATAGGGCCTGTTTGCTAGACAGTGTTCATTCCTCTCAGGCTGCAGTGGCCAGGCACAACCAAGCAGAAGTAGTTCTTCAGGGAAATCCTTCAAAGGCCCCCTTGCCTTGGAATGCTGCACACCATTTCTGAGGGCTCTTAAACAGAATAATTCATTAGTCAGCTAAGAACAATCAATATCACACTCCAACAATTTATACACTGCCTCTGTTTACCCAGTGGAGACTCTCTGATAATATTATTTATGATCCTAAATAACTCCATCGGTGTTCAATAGAGCTGGGGGGTGCCTTTGGGACCCGGGCACAATCAAATTATGAAGACATATGGTTTGCTCAGCCCTGGAAATGTTCAGACGCATTTCATTGCAGTGAATCTGGCTGCAGTAGCTGCCCCAGTCACTTCCACAATCTTCCTGATAGGGTTGACAGGATGGGCTTCCTCTTTGGGGAGGGGAGGAGTCTGGCCATGGCTATAAAGAGACTTTTATTGAGCCTGTTTCAGAGATTCTCAGAGCTAGAGGACATGTGGAGCGTTCAGCAGCTTCCAGATTGGAGTAGCAATTAGGATTCTGTGGGCTCAGCCTACAGAAGGAGCCGGGGGCCAGTATGCATGAGTGATGGAGAGTCTAGGGGAGAGGCGGACAGGGAAAGAGAGCCAGAGAAAATGTGAGCTGGAGTAAGGACAGGGCCAAGGGTAGGGAGGAAATCAAGGAATGAAGACTCAGCTTAAACATAGTGCATTCAGGGGAATTGGGGAGTTTTAGAGTCAGATAAGAATGTTTGTCCCAGGAGAGGGTATAAAAGCCCCACTGGTCAGCACACAACAATGGCTACTCTTGGCAATCAATCCATCAATCATAAGCACGTATTAAGCACCTCTTATGTACCCAGGCATTATGATAAGTCCTGGGCTATAAGGACTAAAATGAAACCATCCCTGTCTGTCCTCAAGAACCTTAAATTCTAATGGGGTAAGCAACAGGTACACATAGATATATAAGCCACATACAAAGAAGATATGAGGTGACCTTGGAGGGGAAAATAACGATGTCTAGGGGGACCAGGAGAGACTTCCTTCAGAGGGTGACACAGCTTGAGTCTTGAAAGGAACAAGAGATTCTAAGAAGAAGAGGAGAAGAGGGAGAGCATTCCAGGCATGGCAAAGGACCTGAGGAGCAGGAGCACTATTTCTATTTCAGGCTTTCCTGAGAGAAGTTTGTAAGAGGAATGAGAGAAGGGAAAGGATTTTAGCAAACTTAGAAGCAGAAAATTGTGTGGGTGATTCAAAGTGGGCTGGATTAGTAGAATAAGTTAAAGGTTGTATTTGGGGGAAAGAAATTTGGCAAATTTTGAAGAAAACTAGGAAAAATTTGAAAAATAATTTCCAGGCCCTGGAGTTTATCCATGTTGTTTCAAGTTTTGTGTGCATGTGTGTATTTAAAGCCTTACCTTCTGTCTTAGAAACTCTCATACTAATATTGCTTCCAAGGCAGAAGACTGGTAAGGTCTAAGCAATTGGACTTAAGTGACTTGCCCAGAGTTACATATCTAGGAATTGTCTGAGGCTAAATTTGAACCCAGGACCTTCCATCTCTGGACTTGACTCTCAATCCACTGAGCCACTTAGCTGCCCAGATTGTTATAAGTTTTAAGAAAAACTCCAAGTTGATATCAAAGTAGAATATAGTAGTGATTGAGGAGACTTCAATTATCCAGACATCTGCTAAAACTCTCCATTCTCTCTTTCTCTGTGTGTCTCTCTCTGTCTCTCTCCCCAACCCTTACCTGGCCTTTCTCTCCTTACCCCTTCCCGAAGAAGAATAGTTAAGAAATTCCTGCTTTGTAGTTATAATTTCATACTTCAAAAAAAGTGAAGAAAACATCAAGGGAAAATTCTGTTCTGGATTTAATTCTCACTAGCAGTGAAGGGTTGATTGCTGGGGTGGAAATGATGGAAACTTTTGGGGGAAGTAATTATTCATCCTAGAGTTTGTGATGAAGATGAAACAATCTGGGTCCTACATATACCTTAGATTTTGAGGAAGTAGATTTCAAAGATTCAGAAGAAAGATAGGTAGGGATCCTGTGTACTATGAGCTAAAATGCTTCTGGGAAATGAGACCGAGAGGAATGAGATATGCTCAGGTGTGAAATTATGAAGGCACAAAGGAAAACTATTCCAACAGATAGGAAAAATGACATGTTTTTTTTTCCTGAAGAGAATGATGTGGATGCATAAACAACTCATAGTTTTTGATGGAAGAAAAGCCAAGTAACGGAAGATAAATAGGAGTGGGACAAAATCCTGTAAAAATAGTGTCAAGAATGCTAAAACTCAGAATGACCTGAGTCTGACAAGGGAGACTAAGGAAAACAAAAGGATTATTTTTTGATACTAGAAAAAAGGAGGATTAACAAATGAAGAAGAATGTTGTTTGGGGTGGATGAGATGATGATAACTTACACTAGAGATAAAACTGCTGTTCAACTCATTTTGTTTCTGTTTTCTCTGCAAAGGAGAATGGACTGCATATTTCAAAAGACTACACAAAAGTAACTAGTAGAGAACTAATACTCAAGAGAAGTAAGGACACTGCTGACTTACATCAAGCTTGTAGTCCACCAACATCTCCAGATATTTTTAAAACTGCCATCTATCCATGTTTCATTTAAATGAAGCTTATTTTTCGTACCTAAGTTTGACTTTACATTGAACTCTATTCCATTTTGTCTTATTTAATCCAATCCAATGCTAGAGCCTGTGAAGATCACTTTGGATCCTGACTACCATATATTGTTTTAGAAATCCTTCCTAGCTTTATGTTAACTGTAAATTTTATGAGATACCATCTATGCCTTTATCCAAGTAAATGATAAAAAGGTTAAATAGCACTGAGCCAAGCTCAGGTCCCTAGGGTGCTCCACTGGAGACCTTGTACCATGTTGATATTGATTCATTAATGATTATCCTTTTTTAAAAATCCTTACCTTTTGTCTTAAAATCAGTATTGAGTATTGGTTCCAAGGCACAAGAGTGGTAAGGGCTAGGCAATGGGGACTAGGAAGTGTCTGAGGCCAGATCAGAACCCAGGACCTCTTAGCTCCAGGCCTAGCTCTCTATCCACTGGGACACCCTGCTGCACAAATAACCACTCTTTGAATCTATCTATACAACTAATTCTGAATCCATTTTATTGTAGTATCACCTAATCCATATCACTTCATCATCTCAATAAGAATAGTATGTGATATTTATCAAAAGTCTTGCTAAAATCTAGTAAATTATGTCTACAACCTTCTCTTCCTCTACTGATTTACTCTGGGATGACTTCTGATAGATCCATGCTGATTCTTTGCAATCACCACTTCTTTTTCTGGATGTTCACTACCCATCTCTTTAACAATCCACTGGAGAATTTCCCCAGGTAGTAAAGTCAAGCTCACTGCCCACTAGTATGCAGTCAGTCAAGGAACAGAGATTAGAGAAGGCTTAATAGAATAAGTGGCACTTGAGATGGGCTTTAAAAGTGAAGAAGAATTCAATAGACAGAGGGGAGAGGCATTTAAAGTAGGCAAAGCGGAAGGGAGGCACAAAGAAAACAGGCTGAACAGAGATACAGATGGGAAAGCTGAGGGATTGTTCAGAGTGTCGAGAGTAGTAAAGTTTGACTAGAATTAAGAGAATGTGCAGGTGAAAAGTGGTGAGAGACTGGAGGTGACTATTTTGCAAGCTCTAAGCAACATCGATGGAAAATATTTTCAAAGGTAAGGACCCAGGATTTTGGCTTATAGGATCTGGGTTCAAATCCCAACTCTATTGCCTATCAAGTCACCTGTTTTCTCAGTTGTTAAATGATTGGGTTATCTTAGATGATCTCAAAATATGAGCATAGATTTAGAGCAGGATAAGAGATCAGAAGTCCAAACATCTCATTTTATGGATGAGAAAGCTGAGGTCAAAAGCACCAGACTTCCCCAAAGTCACACAGGTGAAGTGAATAGCAGACCTGGCAACTGATTGATTGATATGTGTAGAGTTAAAAAGGATTTCAGAGGTTGCCTGATACAACCCTAAAACGGAGGCCCAGAGACAAAGCATGACTCTCCTAGGTTACATCGGTATTAACATGCAGAACAGGAAATTCAAGCCTAGAACCTCTGTCTCCAAATCCAGCAATCTTCATCGCACCATGATGCCTCCCTTCCAACTCTAAATATATGATCCTATAGTCTATACTCAGCCAAAAGACAAAACAGAAAAAATGCTATGAGCTTCTGAGCACATGGGGCTCTGATCTTATTAGTGATTTACAATATTAATTGCCATTTCTGCATCTCACTGTAATTTCTGGAGGGCATAATTGCCATGAATATTGAAATAGAAAGAGCACTGGATTTTAGAGTCAAATCAAATGACTGAGTTTCTGCTCTCCTAAGGAAGCCTAGGCAAGTCAATTAATTTTTCCCTGTGTTTTGGTACCCCTATCTGTAAAATGGGTTTAATAGTACTCACATATAATTGTTGCAAAGATCTCATCAGATAATGCATATTGAAATACTGAACCTCTCTCTTTATAAAATCTCTTTCAAATGTTGCAACCCATCTCTCTTCTTCCCTCCTTACTATATATATGTATACATATATATAATGTATTTATACATTAATATACTGTAATTATTTTGTTGCTATTCAGTCCTGTCTGACTCTTCATGACCCCATTTTGGGTTTTTCTTGGCAGAGATGCTAGAGCAGTTTGCCATTTCCTTTTCCAGCTCATTTTACAGATGGGGAAACTGAGGCAAATAAGGTTAAGGCTTTTGCCCATGGTTCTATATAACTAGTAAGTGTCTGAGGCCAAATTTGAACTCAAGAAGATGAGTCTTCTGACGCCAGGTCCAACACTCTATCCAGTGTGCCACCTAACTGCTTCTTTGTGACTCTACAGTGATATATGAATGTGAACTAGAATTATGAACACTTATAGCTGTCTTCTTGTTTACAAATGTTCAGTGAACTGTCTTAGAATAATTCCCCCACCTGAAAGGCAGGGACTCTACTTTATGTATGCTCTACATGGTCCCTGACCCCGGGAGGGCCTGATGTCAACCCACAATGACAGTTCCTGTATCTCTTCCCTGAGAATTCAAGTCCAGCATCCAGGCACTGTGATAGGCGCTGGAGAAACACGGACCAAGACAAAACAGTTTATACCTCCAAGGGGCAGTGAATAAATATTTATATAGTGCCTACAAGGTGCCAGGCACTGTGTTACATGCTCTTTTTTTCAAAGCAAATATTATATAATTTGATTCTTATAACAACTCTGAGAGGCAGGTACTGTTATTATCCCCATATTATAGTTGAGAAAACTGAGGCATGCAGTGGTTAAAATGATTTACCCAACTATTAACTTTCTAAGGATGGATTTGAACTCAGTTCTACCTGATTTTAAGCCCAAAGCTTTACTGTGCTATTAGCTACCTCCTCTGAGGATCCGATATTCTATTGGAGGTGGGGAGAGGGATAAAAAGAAAGGATGTAACATATATTCTGATTATTAAATAAAATATATATACATAAAAGAAGTGATCAAAAGTAATTTCAAAATGGCAAGGGCCCCTTGGCTAGTAATTGATCCCTGGACCTTGTGCTTTATAGGAAGCTAGGGATTTGTAGAGGAAGAGAGGAAGACTGATGTTGTTGCTTAGTTATTTCAGTTGCATCTGACTATTTGTGATCTTCAGGGATTTTATTGGCAGAGATAGTGAAGTGGTTTGCCATTTCCTTCTCTAACTCATGAGGCAACTGAAGCAAACAGGATTAAGTGACTTGCTCAGGACCATACAGCTAGTCAGTATTTGAGGCCAGATTTGAACTCAGGAAGATGAATCTTCCTGACTTCAGGCCCAAATCCACTGTACCACCTCACTGTCCAGAGACGAAGATAGAGCACCTCAGACGTGGAGGGGGAAGCATTTGTGCCTTTCTGCAGAAGCAGGATACAGACTATCACCTATGAGAAACATCTAGCAGGCCAGTTTGACTGAAACAGGGGAAATACATGAAAGGGCTAGAAGGGTAGATGGACAGCAGCTAGAGTATTTTATCCTAGAGGCAGTAGGGAGCTACTGAATATTTTTGATGAAGAGAGTGAGATGTGAGATGGTTGGATCTGTGTTTTAAGGCATACACACTTGGCAGCTAGAATTTCATCTGGCCAGGCTGTCCATTGGATAAAAGTCCTTGGGCAGTTTTCTGAGAGTGAGAACTGAGGTGGGGAGGAAACAGAATGGGATGCCTGGGGGCATTTAGTAAAATCACCTTCCTATGAAATCTAAACCATGACTTTTTTTTTTCCCTTTTCATTGCCTACCGCCTTGCCTCACAGATTGTATGTGCTCAATAAATATTTCTTGCATGAATGGATGAACAGGATGAGACTTCTGTCTAACTGGGTCGGGGGCAGAGGAATGGAAATCACTTCTAGCAAAGGCTCTTTCAGCCCAAGAAGTAGATGATACCATTTTGTGACATCCCAGGGTTAGAATCCATACCTAACAGCATCCTGATGGTAACTGGTAAGCCCTTTGGACCAGTAGCAAAGTAATTTCTCGGCTGCTGAATTAAAGGTTTTCTTTGGGAATAAATCATGTGCTTCCAATTTTCCACTCCAAAAACATGCATTTCAGCAGGAGTCAAATGACACACTTTACAGCAAATGAAGGAAGGAATTTCCCCAGGGGAGAGAAGGTTTTTATGCTTAGACTAGGGCAGGGGGCATGACTAAAGGTCATCCATATTTCATGACTGTAAAGTTACAAGAAAGTCTTTATGATGTCATTATCTTTGTGGCCAATAGGACTGTCATATGCAAAATGGTTTATTGAGCTCCCTCACTGGGCCAGGATCCATGCAGAACCTACAGGATATAGCCCTTGCTTTGCCTTTCAGGAGAAGATATTCTGAGCCAAGGCACCCCATACATGAGAGAGGAAACAGAGGCATGCAAATAATAACAGTCCACATCTATGTTGTATTGGAAGGCAATTCAGAGGGAGCAGGGGCAACACCAACTCATAGGTAATAAACTGGAGAACCCTCACATCTGCTGGACCCTGGGGTCTTTACAATAGAAGAAGGGACATCTGGAAGGGACATCGTGTTGGAGGATCCATTGGAAAAGTGCCTAACTATAGAACAGAGATAATAAGATAATGTGTTTTGAATGAATCCTCAGTGAAGTAGCATTTCATTTTGAGGTTTTCACAACATACACAATAACATAGGATCTTCATAAGAACTTCCATTATGTAGATCTTTCCTCACATCACCCTGTGAGGAAGAGAGGGTAAGTATTCTTATCCCTTTTTATGAATATGGAAATTGAGGCTCACTGAAGAGACTTCCCCCAAAATCATCACATAGTTACAAGATGTCAGAACTGGACTGTAAAGCTTCAGTCGTCTGACTCCCAAACTGGGCTCTTTTCACTCCATTCCATCACCAAAAGGCTCAGAGACTTGGAAGGGATCTTAGAAGAAATCCTTCCAAACCCACCTGATTGATCCCTTCTTGACAGATACAGGCATACCTCCATTTATTGTGCTTCACTTTATTGCACTTCACAGATATTGAGTATTTTTTTACAAATTGAAGGTTTGTGGCAATGCCGTCTTGAGCAAGTCTATTGGTACCTTTTTCCCAACATCATGTGCTCACGTTTTGTCACATTTTGATAATTCTCACAATGTTGCAGACTTTTTTCCTTATTATATCTTTTGGTGATCTGTGATCAGCGATATTTGATGTTACTATTGTAATTGTTTTGGGGTGCCATAGAAGGAGAACTTAATCGAGAAATGTGTGTGTCCACATTGCTCAACCAACTATGCTCTCATCCCTCTCCCTCTCCTCCTCCCCACCTCCCATTCCCTGAGACACAATATTGAAATTAGGAAAATTAATAATCCTATAATGGTTTCAAGTGAAAGGAAGAGTCAATACATGAGGCAAAGTTCATTGCTATCTTACTTTAAAAAATAGCCTCAGTCACCCCAATCTTAAGTACCCCCACCCTGATCAGTCAGCAGTCCATCAACATCAAGGGAAGACCCTCTACCAGTACAAGGATTACAAATTGCTGAAGGCTCAAGTGATGGTTAGCATTTTTAGCAATATTTTAAAATTAAAGAATGTATTTTTTAGATATAACATAATAGTGTTATATAGGTTAAATAACACTATATAACAAATTGTGTTATATCTAAAAAATACATGCCTTAATATACTATACTGTAGTATAAACGTAACTTTTATATGTACTGAGAAACCCCAAAATTCATTTGACTTGTTTTATTACAGTGGTATGAAACTAAACATGCAGAATCTCCAAGGTATACCTGAAGTCAGATCCAACCTCTGACTGAATTCTTCTTGTGACAGGGAGCTCACTATTTCACAAGGCATCCCATTCCATTAATGGGAAATTCTCATTTTAGGTTTTTCCTTTTATTGGCCAGGAACCTTAGGAACACAATATCAGAGGATCATAGGATGAAACATTAGATTGGATCTTTGAGATCATTAATCCAAAGCCCTTACTGAATTACAGAATTTTGGAGTTGGAAGGAAACTCAGTGGGCATCTACTCTAATCCAGACAGTTAAAGTCATTTCCACTGTAACCTACCCAATAGATGGAAATTCAACTTCTATTTGGACCTCTTATTGAATCACAGAATTTTAGAATTGGAAGGAAACTTAATGGGTATCTACTCTAACCCAGACAGTTAAAATAATTTCCACTATCACCTACCCAGCAAATGGATATTCAACTTCTCTTTGGACACCTTTAACAGGGAAGAATCCACCATCACATGAAGCATCCCATTCCATCAAATTATTCCACATGGTCTCCTCTTTTACTCCAGACCATTCAGTATTTATTCCCTGTTCTGGGCAGCTACACAAGTTCATGGTTATTTGGCTGGTCTAGTTTTGCAGACCAATCCACCTGGCTCTGACAACTTTACTTCAGTGTTTCTCTCTTTGGAGACCTGGTCAGGAGATTCTATCTCTTGATTATTAGAAAGGTGTTTTCCTGACATCCTTAAATTTTCCCCTTTGTTAATTCCAGTTAATGCTGCTGCATCTGCCCTCTGGTTAGTCAATGGAACACTATCTCTTCCACAGGCTAGACTTCATTTTATAGGTGAGGAAACTAAGACCTTGAGGAATTAAAGGATAAGTCCAAGGTCATGCAGATAGTATATGCTACAGCCAGATCTAAACTCATGACTTCTGACTCCACAGCTAAGTACTGGCCTATAGTCAGGAAGGCTCCTCTTCTTGAGTTCAAATCTGATTTCAGGTGCTTTCTAGCCATGTCACAAAATTACTTTTCACCTCCATTTGCCTCATCTGTAATATGAACTGGAGAAGGAAATGTCAAATTACTCCAATTTCTGAGGTCACAAAAATTTGGATATGTCTGAAATGACTAAATAACAGCAAAATTTCTGACTGTAGGTCCTAGACTCATGGCATCATAGATCTTGAGTCAGAAAAGAGATTTCAAAGGCTATATATAAGAGCATAGGATCATAGTTCAAGAGGCAGAAAGACTCTCAGAGATTTAGTGCCCTCCTTTTGCAGATTGGGAAACTGAGGACAAAAGATGTTAAAGGACTTCTTTCTTAAGGTTGTACATATAGTAAAAAGGAGAGGTAGGTTTTGAATCCAAGTCCTCTGACTCCACAATCACATTGCCTGCTCACTGGTAGTTCTTAGATAATACTTTAAAAAGGAAACAAAGAATTATTAAATACCTACTATGTGCCAGACACTATGCTAAATACCTTTATAAATTTTGATCCTCACAACAATCCTGTGAGGTAGGTGCTATTATCTACCCTTTATAGTTGAACATTGAGGTTAAGTGACTTGCCTAAGATCACACAGTCTATAAGTATCTGGGGCCAGATTTGAACTTAGTTTTGCTTCCAGGTCCAGCCCTTGTCCACTATACCACATGACTGGATAATCACTTTATATATATATATTAATTTCATCCTCACAACAACTTTGTCAGAAGTCAGGTGCTATCTATTAACCCAACAAGTAAGAAAAAGTGAGACTGGGGGAGGTTAAATGACTTTCCCACCTTCACACAACTGATAATTATCAGTGGTAGGATTTGAATTCAGGTATTCCTAACTTCAAGTCTTTCACTCTAGTAGGCACTATACCATCTAGCTACCCTCTGCCCTGTAGTGGAAATTTTTAGAGATCTAAGAGCATCATCCTTCACTAGTTTGAGTTCTTGAGGCCTGGTGTAAGATTAAAAGTAATATACAATAACTAAGTATTATATTTTATAAAGTTTATTAATAATAACGAAAGTAAAAAAGCTAGTTATCCCAACCCTGGAAAGGAGAGAAGAGAGTGAGAGGGAGGAGTTACAGAACTATACAAACAATAACATGACTACTGCAACATGGTAGAGAGATTAAGAGGAATTCTGGCAAATTCAAAATGAATTCTGGGGAATGCAGTTCATTCTCACTTATACACAGGCCTGGAGAAGAGCAGAAAGGGATCAATTAAGAATGAAGCAAGGGGCAGCTAGGTGACTCAGAAGATAATGAGGCCTAGAGACAGGAGGTCCTGGGTTCATTTATGGTCTCAGACACTTCCAATCTGTGTGTACATGGGCAAGTCACTCAACTCCATATCTCTTTTAATCAGATCTATTTTTACTTTGGTTTTGTCAGAAATCATGATTGCCACTCCTGCCTTGTTTTTCTCAGTTGAAGTCCAATAGATTTTGCTCCAGCCATTGACCTTAACCCTGTGTAAGTTCACCTGCCTCATGTGTGTTTCTTGTAGACAACATATGGTAAGATTTTGTTTTCTAATCCACTCTGCTATTTGCTTCTGTTTTATGGGTGAGTTCATCCCATTCACATTCAGAGTTATAATTAACAGCTGTGTGTTCCCAGACATTTTGGTATCTTCTTCTAGTTCTACCCCTTCTTCTTATGCTATTTCCTTTTAAACCAGTGGTTTGTTTTTAATCAGTTCCCCTTGTCCCCTCCCTTGGTTTACTTCCCTTTCCACCCCTCCCTTTTTATTCCCCTCTTATTCCCTCATTATTTTTTAAGGCCTAATGAATTCCCTCCCCCCTCTCTTTCCCTCCCTTTATGAACTCCCCACCCCGCTGCCCTCCTTGGTTTATCCCTTCTGATTTTCTCAGTAGGGTTAGATAGAATTTGATATCCCAATGGATCTAGCTATTTTTCCCCTCTCAGGATTAATTCTGCTGAGAGTAAGGTTTAAGTATTGCCCATTAGTGTTCTCTTCCTCTCCTTCTTATAATAGTATTCATCCCTTCCCTTTCCCATGCTCTCTTTGTGTGGTATATATTATCCTATTTTTCTTATTCTCTCAAGTTTCTCTTGTTGCCATCTTCTATTCCCACACACACACTTTTCCCCCCATATCATCTTAGACCATTTAGTGCTCCAACTTCTCCCTATGACTAACTCTTCTAATTGCTATAATAGTGAATACATTTTTTTAGAATTACACGTAATATTTCTCCATATAGGAATACAAATAATTTGGTCTTATTGAAGCCCTTGAAGAAGGTAATTTTAAGATAAGAGTTCTCTTTCTCTTTCTCTTCCCTCTCTTTCTTATTTACCTTTTCATGTTTCTCTTGATATTTGTGGTGGAATATCAAACTTTCCATTTAGTCGTGGTCTTTTCTGTGCAAATCCTTGGAAATCTTCTATCATGTTGAATGCTCTGGAAGTATATAGTCAGTTTTGATGGGTAGGCAACTCTTGGTTGTAGACTCAGTTCTCTTGTCTTTCTGAATATCATGTTCCAGGCCTTGCAGTCTTGTAGTGTGGAGGCTGCCAGATCCTGTGTAATCCTGATAGGTGTTCCTTGATATCTGAATTGTCTCTTTCTGGCTTCTTGTAATATTTTCTCCTTAACTTGGAAGCTTTTGAATTTGGCTATTACATTCCTGGGGGTTGTCTTCTGAGGATTTAGTGTAGGGGGTGTTCTATGGGCTCTTTCAATGTCTATTTTTCCCTTTTGTTCAAGGACATCGGGGCAGTTATTTTGGATAATTTCTTGTAGCATGATATCTAGATTTCTATTTGTCTCTGATTTTTCTGGAAGACCAATAATTCTCAAGTTGTCTCTTCTAGACCTATTTTCTTCATCTGTCATCTTCTCATTGAGATATTTCATGTTTCCTTCTATTTTGTCAGTCTTTTGACTTTGCTTTATTATTCTTGCTGTCTTGTGAGATCATTGGCTTGTACATGCCCAATTCTAGCCTTTAAAGACTGGTTTTCAGCTATAATCTTTTGATTTTCCTTTTTCAGTCTGGTCTATCTGGCTCTTCATGGCTTCCAGCTGGTCATTTCTGGTCTTCAATTTGCTTATCGTTTCATTTGATTTCTGAACCTCAATTTCCAATTGCAAAATTTTGCTTTTTAAACTGTTATTTTCTTTTTGAACTATTTCCTACTTTTCTTGACAGATCTCTTCCATCTTTCTCACAATCTCAGATTTGAACTCTTCAAGAGCTTGTGACCCATTTTCATTTTTTGGGGAAGGTTTGGATGTCTTTAATTGTTTGTCCTCCTCTGCTTTCTGGATTTTTCCTGTGCAAAAGCTATAAAGTGTTAGAGCTTTATTCTTGGTCTTTTTGATGGTTATTTCCTGGGCCTTGCTTGTCATCATTATGCTGATATTTTTTTCTTAGAAGTCTGAGTGAGGCAACTCTCTGTGTATAAAGCTAAGGAGCAGTTTTTACCTGAGGCTACTTTGCGAATCTCTTGACTTCCACTGTCTGCTAGGCCTATGCTGTCCATGGCCCCCCTCAGCTTCACTCCTGTGCCTAAGGTCTGCGCTCCCCAGCCTCCTGGGGTCTCTGGTCTAGCTGTTCTCAGGGTCAAGGCCCTGGTGGTACTCATCAGCTGCCCAGAGCCCAGAAATTGGCTTACACTTGCTCCTCCACCTGAGGTTCTCCCCTGAGTCTCAGCACATTGAGCTGCTTCCACTGTCTGCTGCCTCTCTCAGCTCTTCTCCCGCACCCAAGGTCTGTGCTCTCTAGCTTCCTGGGGTCTCAAGTCTAGCTTCCTGGGGACAAGCTCCTGGTATTCCCAGTTAGCTGCCAAGAAGCTAGAGTTTGCACCCCAGCTCACTCTAACTCTGGTGCGCAGTCTCCGACTCTGGTACTGTGGGTGGGGTGGGGGAGGGTTGATTGGCTCACATTTTGATGGGAGCTATTCCCCCCACTTATAGCATGGAAATGCCCAAATCACACATACCTTCAATACTGCACCCTATTGTGGGGTCCCTTCATTCATCTGGATTTGGTTTTTGTGTCCTTTTGAGGTATCATGTATAGGTTGGTTAGGAGAGTAAAGCATCCTGCTTCTACTCTGCAGCCACCTTAACCTAGAAGTCAAGTCACTCAACTCCAAATACCTAGTCTTTTCTGTTCTTTTGCCTTGAAACCAATCATTGATTCTAAGCCAGAAGGTAAGAGTTTAAAAGAAAAAAAAAATGAATCAAGTAGTCATTTACTTGGGCCTGTCTGCACAGAATGGAAGGCAATCTACTATGAGCAAGACATAAGAGTCTCTTTATATACAGATTTTTAGGGGAGAATTCATAAGTCAAACATTATTCAAAGTAACACTGTATGAAACAAAGAAAAAAAGATGGTTCTTCATAAAACATGGGTGGCTATACAATAAAAGAAGCTTACTTGTTGAAGAAAAATGTGTATTCTTAGCTATAGGAGATAGATAAAGGAATTATTGTTTGAGTTATACTTGTCTCACTTAAATCAAAGAAACCAAGCCATTGGACCAGACAGAGAAGAAAGTTTTCTCAGGACTTTAGAATTCTCCACTTTTAGTAGATAAGTCTTTGGATCCCAATAAGAAGTGTGAATGAGTCAGGGGGCTGCAGCTGTGTCTTTTATCTCTTTTAAAATAGTGATTCATTATGTTAGTGAGTGAATACAACCCCAGTCAGTTTCTGGGGTTCATTTGGGAGGGGACACATCATTGTTCATTTCTCCCATAGCCCTAATTAGAATTAATTGAATAATGTCAAGGCAGTGACTAATATAGGGCCACATCCCCATGGATGAGTCACAATAGGAAAGTGGGTGGTTGTTGGGTTGAAACCTATTAAAGGAATCCGTAGGAACTGACCACTCTCATGGAGCTGAGAAGAGGTCAGGCCCTTGAACCTCCAAAGCACCATTCATCCCTTCATTTGTGGGAGCAGTCTTACTTACCTTCTCCTCACTTTTGGCAAGTCACAACCTTTCCAGAAGATGCTAGTTAGATGATGGGGCTTAATCTCATATTTGGGGTGACTTCTTTCTCCCCCTTTCCCTCTCCTGCTTGCTTCCAGTGTTTTACTTAGACTTCAGCAAAACTGGCAGACTGGCCTAGGTTACCTGGATAATACTGTTCAAATTCTGAGGAAGTTGGTGTTTACTGAGCTCTCTGCTGAACAAATTTACAAAGTAAACCTTTTGGGACATCACAGAGATTTAAAGAAAAAAAACTTCTCCCCACCCCAGCACCACCCCACAACCTTTAGCAGCCACATATATGATCTTCTCTTTCTGGGCCTCTCTAGCTTCTCGCTGCTCATTTATTCTTTTGCAGACTTGTTTTTCAGTAGAGATCAGGGTTCTAGGATTTTGGGCCCCAGATCTCAATACTCTCATCTTTACCTTCTTGCCACAACTTTAGATCCCTAAGATGTAGTACATAGACGTAGGATCTTTGAGGTCATCTACATCACCATGTCATTACAGTGGAAGATACTGAAACCCACAGTTTGGGGAAGTGACTTCCTAAAAGTTCCATAGGTAATTAGTGACCGAGTGGGAATTTAAACTTAGAAACTTTGCCAAATCTAGGGCTTTTTCCACTGCACCAAATTGCCTCTAACGAGATTTGCCTTTGGTCCCAATGCTCTTATGACTTAATACTTCTTATTTGTGCTTCTTTTTTCTTGAACTCTAAATCTCAACATCAGGCCTTCTGGGTTGTTCGGATCTTTGAGCTGGTTGGACTTTCTCATTCCCAGATCTTAAATACTTGTCCTCACTCAGGAATTTCCTCTTTCTTTGAGTGAATTTTCTTGGCAACTAGTTCCTACTTTACTTTCTATCCTATGTTGAGATAATCCAGGTCACAAAAGTGCATTTTCTAGAGTTTGTTAGCAAATCTTTGGAGAGTAAGAGGCAAAGGATATAGTAAAGATAGAGAGCCCACAAGCCAGGATGACCTGGGCTCAGGACACATCTCTGACAACTATAGGCTATATCAAACTTGTCCCCTTCATCCTAGTGCCCAAGCTTGCTCCTTTTTCTTCCTTCCTTCCTTCCTTCCTTCCTTCCTTCCTTCCTTCCTTCCTAAATCATTTAACTTCTCTGAACCTTTCTCTTCTCATATAATAATAGCACCCACCTCAGAGGGTTGTTGTGATAATCAAGTGATATAACTACGCAAAGTGCTTTGCAGGGCTTAAATCATTATTTAAATGTTAGCTATTATTACTTTCAGGTTTTTAGAAAATCAACTGAGGCTCAGAGGTGAAATGGCAGGGCCAGGACACAGGTATTCTGACTCTAGGTCCAAGATTCCATTTATGTAAATCATACTAACTCCATTAGGTACTGGAGTGTAAGATAGAGCTAACCAAATGAAACAAGCATTTCTATATACAAAGAAAAAGAAGATAGCACATAGATGTAATCACAGATCTCTTATATATGTTTGGCTTACTTTTCTTCATATTTACATAATAAATGCCATCCATTAGTATAGGGGAAAGAGTTCTGGACTTGGAATCAGGAAAGGTATTGGTTTGAATCCCTTATGTGCTGCTTTTCTATTACCTTTCTAACTATGCTCAAGCCTCTTAGCTTCAATTTCCTCATTTGAAAATGGTGATAATAATATGCAGAGTGCCCACCTCACCAGGGCTTTTTGAGGATCAAGTGAGATAAAGCATGAACAGTGAATGTGCTTGGTGAAATTTAAAGCATAGAATGTTAGTTTTTGATATTATTGACTTCCTTCAGCCCGAGCCCCTCCAATCTGCTCTCCTTTACTTCTGACCATTCTATTTCCCAGGATCCATTCAGCCCCCTCAAGTGCCCTGAGGCCAGAGTGCCCAAAGCTTCCTGGAACTACTGGACTCAATTCTACTTCCTTCCTTATTCTTCCTTTCCCTAAGGCCACTCCAGCCCTGGGCCAGTTCCAGCTGTTCCACCAATGAATGGAGCCAATTAGCACCATTACATAGAGGTAAGCCTATAGCTGGTGATCTCTCACCACTGTCCTCCAGCTTTATGCTGACTGAAGGGAGAAAGAATAAGGGATGTTTGTAGAGCTCTTTAAAATTAACAAAAATACAGAGCAGCTAGGCGGTTTGGTGGATTGAGGGCCAGGTTCAAATCTGGTCTCAGACACTTCCTAGCTGTGTGACCCTGGGCTAGTCACTTAATATCCATTGCCTAACCCTTACCACTCTTCTGCCTTGGAACCAATACACAACACTGATACTGAGACAGAAGAATGGGTTAAAAAAATTAACAAAATGTTTCACAAAGATTATCTCAGGTGATCTTCACTTTAATCCTGTGATACTGGGCAAACCACTTACCCCTGTTTGCCTCGGTTTTCTCATCTGTAAAATGATCTGGAGAAGGAAATGGGAACCACTCCAGTATCCCTGCCAAGAAAACTCCAATTGGGGTCTTGAAGAGCTGGAATGACTGAAGAACAATGCCATGAATTTATAGGCTACTGGAGTTATCATCTCCATTTTACAAATGAGGAAAATGGGGTTCAGGGAGGCCACTCCATCCATCATGTAGCCTTTCAAGACTGAATCAAGATTCAGAGCAAAATTTCTGTGCCTCTATCATTATAACCTAAACTCTTAAAAACTTCTGGAAGTGCCGGGCCATGCCTATCCTTAGACTATTCTTTCCTTAAGAAGGAAAGACTTTGTTCTTGTTCATGTGTCCATTATCATGTAAAAGCATATTTAGGGGAATTGGCTTGCTGAAGCAGTCAATATATTTAACTGCAATCTCAGTCCTAATCCAGAAAACAAAAGGACCCTTTGCATTATGTTGGGGCAAGATAATGTTCATAAAACAGATAGGGAGACCTCCTAGGGTTGATAGTACAGGGATAATGTGTAATAAATGTTTAAAGACATTCTTTTTTTTTTTTTCTTAAGCCCTTACCTTCTGTCTTAGAATTGATCAGTCCCCAAGGCAGAAGAGCTATATGGGCTAGGCAACTGGGATTAAGTGACTTGCCTACTGTCACACAGCTAGGAAGTACCTGAGGTCAAATTTGAATCCAGGACCTCCCATTTCTAGACCTGGCTCTCTATCCACTGGGCTACCTAACTGACTCTATCAATTTGGTGTTAAAACATAGTTCTATAGCTCTGACCCTACCTCAATTCAACAAACTCCAGTAGCTTCCTGCTGCCTTCAGGATTAAATATAAAATCCTCCCTTTGAATTTTTTTTAAACCTTTGCTGTCCATCTTAGAATTAATACTAAGTATTGGTTCCAAGGCAGAAGAGTGGTAAGGATCAGACCATTAGGGTTAAGTGACTTGCCCAGGGTCACACAGCTAGGAAGTATCTGAGGCCATCCCGGAACCCAGAACCTCCCATCTCTAGACTGTCCTTCTATCCACTGAGACATCTAGCCACCCCTAAGGAATAATCTTGACATGAGTGACGCCATCTTGAATCTGGAATTAGTAAGGAAGTGTGTACCTGACACAGTACTACTTGCTTTGCAAATATTTTCTCGTTTGTTCCTCACAACAATCCCAGAAGGTAGATGTTATAATTATTCCCCTTTTACAGGTGAATTGACTTGCCTCCAAAGTCATACAGCTATTTAAATATCTGAGGTCAGACTCAGACTCAGACTTTTCTGACTGGAAGCCTAGCTCTCTTTCCATTGCCACCCGGCATGTGCACCGCAACCCCCACCATCCCCAAACATTTTGAGATTGTAGGCTCAATGCCAATATGATAACAAGTTGTTTAGGACAGCTTGATATGTGTGAAGCTATTTGTTTTCTGAATATAAAATAACAAGGAATGTTTGCTATGAACTGTTGGAAAATAAATGATAGCCACCTGTGGCAATGATAGCACTATTTTAGCATTTTGGCACAAAGGCCCTTGGATATTGACTGGATATTGATTACAAAGTCCCCAATCAGACTGGCTGGACTGACCACAAAATCAGACCATATTCGACCCAATTAGTCAACTTGGAGCATGAAACAATGCCCTGGAATTACCATACTGAGTAAGGTGTCTGGCCCAGCAGTGATGCAAGGATAACCCAAATTAGAGTACTAATAAGACAAAAAGGAAATCACTTGATGGACCTCCAATTTCTAGGGATCCTAGGTAGGACTAGCCTGAGGGCAGTGGACTGAAACCATTGTGGTTTTGTCACTGGTCATCAGTGTCCACCGTTCTTCACAAGACTGTTGTTGTTGAGTTGTTTCAGTCATGCCCAGCTCTTTTTGAGCCCGTTTGAGATTTTCTTGGCAAAGATATGGGAGTAGTTTGCCATTTCCTTCTCTAGCTTGATTTTATAGACGAGGAAACTGGGACAAACAGGGTTAAATGACTTGTCCAGAGTCACACAGCTAGGAAGTATCTGAGGCCAGATTTGAACTCTGGTGCTCTATCTACTGCATCACCTAGCTGCATCCTACCCCCAAACCCCCAAGAGAGGTTAGGAATGTTTAAAATAGATCTGAGAATCATTTTCATAGAGATGACTGATGAGACCTGATGAGATCACTAAGTGAGATAGTATGATAAAGGGAGAAAAAGAAGAGGACCCAGGAAGAGGAGGAATACCCATGATTAGAAGGCATAGCTTGGACAAAACTCAGCAAAGGAGAATCAGAAAGAGTGGTCATGGAGGCAGCTGGGTGGCTCAATGGATTGAGAGCCAGGCCTAGAGACTGGAGGTCCTGGGTTCAAACCTGGCCTCAGACACTTCCTAGCTGTGTGACCCTGGGCAAGTCACTTAGCCTCCCTTGCCTAGCACTTAACACTCTTCTGCCTTGGAACTAATACTCTATATTGGCTCCTAGACAGAAGGTAAGGGTTTAAAAAAAAAAGAGTGGTCATACTGGAAGGGGGGGAAGCCAGGAGAGAGCAGTGTCACAAAAAACCAAGAGAAGAGAGAATAGCAGGAGGAAGATGATCAATGTGTCAAAGGCTTGTAGATAGGTCAAGAAGGATGAAAACTGAGAAAAAGACCATTAGAGAGGGATTTTCACTTAGTAACTCTGGAGGGATTTAGGTGGTTTTCCATCGCATGGCATGGAAACCTGGGACAGGACTTTTCCTTTCCTGGTGATTAACTCAGTAATCTACCCTGGAATAATGCAGTATATTGTGTGCATCAGTGAAACTCGGAGTGAATAAAGCATGTCTAGCATTTAAAACTTACAATGTCTTGCCTCTCCATGGTGGGTACATGTTAAACACTGGCTGCTCTCATAATGTAACAGCTTAGATACCTGTACTCAGGAAGTTAATAAAAGATCCAAGAATGATAGAGAGAAACACAACTATTCAACTTAAATTATTATGCTTATGATTTCTCTACCAAAGAGAATAATCTCTAGACTGGAAAGAATAAAACAAAACTCTTCAAAAGAGAATTAATATGTGGCTCTGCCTCACCCTGGCCAAACCCTAGTCTCATCTACCAAGTCTTGCACAGCCACTATTTGGATCAGGAGCATGCTGCCCTGGGTCATTAGAGAACCAAAGAATGGGTTGGGGGAGGCAGTGCTTATCAATTGGCACTCCCCTGTCCTATAGCTAGCAAGCTCCCATTTCTCTGGCTCCCTTAGTGTCTCTGATTCAGAGTCAGCAGGAAGCAGCAAGGCACCCTGGAGAGACAGGAGGAGGCATGTTATTGTCACTGTGGTGGTTCAGTAGTTTTTCAGTCTTGTCAGATTTTTCATGTTGCCACTTGGAGTTTTCTTAGCAAAGATACTGGAGTGGTCCGCCATTTCCTTCTCTAGCTTGTTTTACAGATGAAGAAATTGAGGTAAATAGGGTTAAGTGACTTGTGCAGGGTCACAGAGCTAGTAAGTGTCCAAACCCAGATTTGAACTTAGGAAAATAAGTCTTCCTGATTCCAGGTCCAGCATTCCACCCACTGCGCCACCTAGTTGTCTATAGGAGTTATGTGTCAGCACATTAAACCACCACCATCACCTCTGAAACCCTGATGGAGACAGCTCAGGACACTCAGCTTTCCTGGGTTGGCCTTGGGAATAGCACTTCCCTCCAGACCTCTGGTCCTGCCATTAGTGAGGGAAGCAATCACTGTGGAGAAGGGGACTCCCTTCTTTGATGTCACCAATACCCATTTCTGTCCAAATAGAACTGATTGGAAGGCAAACCCAAGAGCCCCAGAAATTCTAGGACCCTTTCCAGACCACTAGTCTTCCTTCTCCTCCAGCCCCCATAGCCATTATCCTCAGAAAGAAAGCCAGTGGACACGCAGCCTGGAAATTGCTCCTATAAGAGCTGTAGCTACAGTTACCAGTGATCTAAAAAATTAAACTCTTGACACCAAAATCTTTGGCCTCATCAAATGGTTCAGCATTGGAAATTGATATGATTTTATCAGTGGAAATGATATTAAAGAAGAGCCATTACCACCTACCTGCTTTGCCACTGTACTCCAAGGATCATGGGGGCCTTTCCATTTAACTTGTAGCTGAAGCCTCCCTGTGTTGTTTCCCCATGAGAATATGAGTTTCATGAGAGGAGGAATGGTCTTATTTTCCTGTTCATATTTTCAGTGCTTCGCATAGTCAGCGCTTAACAAATGCTTTCTTTTTTTTTTTTTTTCATTCGTTCATTCATTCATTTAACATCTGCTGTGGCCATAGGTGCCACGCAAATGTAGACAGGCAAACATTTTTACCAAGTTTCTAAAAGGGGAAGGAGGCGGATCCTTCCAAATATAGGGCAGGGCTTGTCGCTGATTCCCGGCAAAATTCTAAAACCGATTAATGAAAGGATGTTTTGAGAGCACTTAAATAGGAAGTGATGTTCATTATTAGCCTGTATGGGATTATTAAAAGCAAGTTATTTCCTTTACACTGTAGAGTTCACCAGGGAAGTGCTATAGACACGTAACACCTGAATTTCAGTGAGGTTTTTAGGAGAATGACCTAGGATGGAGGAAAACATTGGTTCAAATACTGTCAGACATTTACTAGCTGTGTGATCTAGGGCAAGGCATAGAATCTCTGAGTCTGAGTCTCCTCATCCGTAAAATGGGATAATGTTGGCATTTGTCTCACAGGACTGTTGTATCAAATGACAGATTATAGGTAAGTATTTATAAAACCTTGGGGGTAGTTGCCCAGAATAGAGTCCGTTGGCGTGAGATGGTTGCGGCCCTATGCTCCTCTAGGAGCCAACAGGAATAAACTAACTAACTAAACTATTTATAAAACCTTACATTTTGAAGTTAAAAAAGGACAGTCGGTGACAGAGGTTGATAATGGCTTTAAAAAAACACAACACTTGCCTTCTGTCTTAGAATCAAAACTGAATAAGTATTCTAAGGCAGAAAAGTGCTAAGGGCTAGGCATTGGAAGTAGTGTGGCCAGGGTCACAAAGCTAGGAAGTGTCTGAGGTCACATTTGAACCCAGAACCTCCTATCTCCAGGCCTGGCTCTCAATCCACCTAGATAATGTCTCAAATGACTTATTTGGGGATCAGATGGAGAGTTGTTGACTGGGTAATAGGATGATCGGGTAGAATGGAAAGGAGTTGTATAAATTTCTCTAAAGAACAGTGATTAATAAATTCGTTTTAGCCTGAAGGGTGAGGTCTCAAGTGAAGTCCTATGGGGGTTCTATCGATGACACTGTGCTACCCAATATTTTTCCAGTGACTTGGGTGGAGATATAGGTGACATGCTTGTTAAATCCGTAGATGACATCAAGTCGAAAGGGATAGCTAGTACACAGTCTAACAGAATCGAGACCCCAGATGATCTCAATAGGCTGAGATGAGTCATATCAAACAAGGTGACATTTGAATGTAGGATAGAGAAGATGTGACTAGAAAGCAGTTCATGTGAAGAAAAAAAAACCCCAAAACCTGGGGGCTTTAGTGGACTGCAAACTCCATAGGAGTTGACAGTTTGATATTTCAGCCTTGAAAGCTAATGCAATCTTGAGTTGCTTTAAGAGAGGTAGGGTGTCCGGAATAAGGGAGGACTCTGTGCCCAAAATCCCTGGGAAGAGCAAAACCGTCCAGATCATTGGTCCTGCTGCCAGCCTGGCATACATAATTTAGGTGAACAAGCTCTGTGGAGATTCAGCCTGGTAAGAGCCCCTGCAGGGGCTGCATGCAGCCCCTGTGTCCTCAGCAGCAGAGACTTGGAAAAGAAAGTTTTCACCACAAAGCCTTTGGCATTGTCAGATTGTTCAACACCCGAAATGGACATGATTAAATCAATTGAAATGACATGGAAAAAAAAGATGTATTATATAATGTGCTTGGCTGCAGCACCTTAAGAGACCTTTCCATCTGGTTCCCCGCAGCCACTTTCTACATAGTCCATCTCCTCTATTAGAATGTAAGCTTCTTGAGAATGGGGCCTGCTTCACTTCACTTTGCTTTGCTTTGTGTATCCCCACTGCTTTGCACATAATAAACACTTAATAAATATATTTTCAGTCATCATATCTTGGCTTTGTTTGATCCCATCTGGAGTGTGGCATTCAAATATGGGCACCACCATTTCAAAATATTGATGAATCCTCTTAGAGTAATTGAACCAAGGCTAGCTGGGTACCTCAATGGATGCAGAATCAGACTTGCAGATGGGAGGTCCTGGGTTCTGTAAGGGGTGAAAAGGGGGTTTTATTGGGTAAACATTAAAAGGTTGGTCACCAGGGAATTGAAGAATAACCTCAGGTCAAAATGACTTTTATGTAAGTTTATTTACAAATGAGTAGAGGAAGAAGAAATAAGGAAATGAAAGGATAAGATAGGATAAGTAATCTAACACACTAGGTAATTTGCTCTGATCCCCTAGTTCAATCCAGGTTGATCTAATTAACCCTCAGCCAAGGGAACCCGCCTTGATCCCAAGGCCAGAAAGTCAGAGGCCCAAAGGGCCTCGGAGGTGAATGAAGCAAAAGCTTCAGCCACAGAGTCTCTATTAAAAGGAAGTTCCTTAAGAGAAGTTCAGGAAGATTCAGTATTTATACTCACTACAAGGAATTCCAAAGGGAAGATATAAGGACAACCTCACCAAGGTCCAGAGTTCCTTCAGGTCCTCTTCGGGAACCAGAATAGAGCCCTGAGCTCACACAACTCTCTTTTTAAAGGGGCCTCTTTTAACAAACAAACCCAATTATTGGACTTACTTTAAATTATCTTAGCCAGCTAAAGTAATCCACCTAACATTTGTTCTTTGTCCCTAGTTCTGTCTTCAGAACAATTACCACAAGTTTGGGGTTTAATGACTCTTGTATTGACTGGTTACCATCCACCTGTTTTATTAAAGGGGTATATTTACAGTAAAGAAAAGGTTTATAAAGGAAAAAAATAAATAAAGGGGCCTCTTTTGCATCACTTCCTGTGCCCTCCTCTTAGTTTATGTGTCCAATCACAACAGACACTTTTCTTAGGACTGCCCAGGAGGCAGTCAGTAAATTCTGATTTATCACTCACTCTAGCACACGTGGGTTACAGACCTCCCAACTTGTGAGTTAAGTGGAGATGTCTTCACCTTTGGTGATTAAATCTAAAGATGGGCAGGGTAGATTTAATCTCATTATCACAGTTCCAATATGGCCTCAGACAATTTCTTCTTGAGTGATCCTAGGCAAGTCACTTAACCCCAATTGCCTAGCTAGCCCTTATCACAATTCTGCCTTGGAACCAGTACTTAGTATAGATTTTAAGAGAAGGTTTTTCTTTTTGTTTTTTTTAAAGAGTACTTCCAATGGTGAGGGGATTGAAAATTGACCTCCATTAGAGTCAGTTGATAGGACTGGTGATGTTTAGGATAACTAGTCTAAACTAGTCTGTTATTTTTCAATCTTTTGCTTGTGTCCAACTCTTCATGACCCTTGGACCATAGCTATCCATAGAGTTTTCTTGGCAAGGACACTAGAGTGGTTTACCATTTCCTTCTGGATTTAGTGAATCCTTTTGTCAGACAATCAGAGATTAAGCGACTTGCTCAGGTAGTAAGTATCTGAGGTTGGATCTGAATTCAGATCTTTCTAAACTAGTCTAGTGTAGATAAACTAGACTATAAACTCTTTGAGGGCAAAAATGGTGCTTTATTTCAACTTTGTTCTTCCCCCAGTGCCTAATAGTGTTCTGAGATACAACACTCATTTCACAAACTTCTGTTGTATTTTTTATAAAACTTGGTGATGAGGAAGGATCTAGAAGAAAAATTAGACTTTTTATGTTTAAATTCAAAAAGGAGGACTAGGACCAATGGATTGAAGGCACAAGAAGGCAGATTTTAGTTTTAAAGAAGAAAGAACCCCCTAACAATTAGAATTGTTCAGCAACGGAATGAGCTGCCTTGGAAGATAGAGTTCCCTATTATTGGATGTCTTCAAGTAAGGACTAGGGCTATTGTAGAAGTAAATCACCCTTCAGTTATAGGTTGAGCTAGATAATCCCTGAGGTCCCTGTGATCCTAGGGCTTCTATGATCATAGAGAAGAATAGAAGTAATTCTAAAGGAACAGGTCATTCAAAATTACTGAATCTCAGAGCTGGAAGGCCCCTCAGAGAATCATTTAGTCAAAGAACCGTAACTATAGAACTATACAGGTCCTGAGAGATCATTTGCTCCTTTATTTTACAGATGAAGAAATTTAGGTTTAAAGAACTTAGATGATTAGCCTAGTATCATCCACTCAGTGACTGGCAGAGATCAAATCTGAACCCAGATCCAGTGCTTTTACTACTATGTGATGATGTTAATGAAATATAATGATAAATAGCAGTTGTTTAATTCTTAATTTTTCCACTTTCTAGCAGATATCTTCTCTTAAAAATTTTGGGGGTAACTTCACTAATTTTCCTTGCCCCTGTTCTGATTAGCTCCCCCAAACCATCCATTTGAATCCTCCTATTTTGAGGGTCCCTCAGACTTTACCACCTTCAGCTTTTCTCATTCTCTTCCAGGCCTTTCTCCTCAAAATTTTGCCTATGCCAACATCCTCATTCTGGAGGTTCCCTATCTGTCTATTCTAGTGTGCCCTGACCCCCTTCCATCCCTCCAGCTCCCTCATTCTGTAAGTTATCTCCTGCCTTGATTCTGAAGAAGATATATCTACTAAGAAGGACATTGATGAGTTCAACTGTAAAATGGGGATGATAAAAGCATCTCTCTCCCAGGATTGTTGTGAGATATTTGGAAAATGCTTAGCACAGTGCCCGGCACATAGTAAGTTTAATAAAAGTTTGTTTCTTTCCTTTCAAACTAGCGAAGGACCATAAATCCAGCCCCTTAATTTTATAAATATGGCAACTAAGGTCATGAGAGATTAAATAATTTGCCTGAGGTTACATAGTTACAGAACTGGGATTCACACCCAAGTCTTCCCATTCCAAGCTCAGGATTTTTTTCTACAGTAGTGCAATGCCTGAGGATAGTTTGTAGAGCTGTAACTAAAATGGACTGTCCAGGGCTTTGTCCCAGGATGCTGATGTGGACATGTTCCTCATAGTGGTCTTAAGATTGCTGTCCCCTTTTATACTGGTCCTTTGTCAGCCTGTGCTGCATATCAAGATCTTGATCTCTTGATCATGGGGAAAATTAATATTGAATCATCATCATTTTTTAAAAACCTTTCTCAAAATTTGGGCTTGAGGCATTAGACACTTTCTAAGTTAGAGTGATTAATCCCAGGAGCTGTATTTTGTTAGAGGGGGGGGATGGAGTCCTGTCCCTTATTTATTTGCAAAAAAGGAAGTCAATAAGCTCTAGCCATCATGGGCTAGGCAGCCATGTTGACTCAGCCTAGTGGCAGAATGTGTAGGCATCCTCCAGATCTCAACAGGGACACTCCTCTTCCTCTGATGAAGTAATCGGGAGGGGGAGTGTCTAAGTCCACCTGCTTGATGAATACTCGCCAATCAGAGATATCTTGGGAGGTCCATAATAGAGATTGGATAATGAAGTCACAAGAGGTGTATAAGAAATGAGCCAGAGTCCACTTGCTCTTTCTGGTTCAGTGGCTCTCTTTTGGTCCAAGTCTCTTTTGCTTTTCCCTTTGGGTACACTCCCTCTTTTGCCCTGCTCAAATTACTTGGCATCCATTCAGATTCTGTAGGGCATCAACTGGCTAGTTTAGATTTTCTTGGGGTAGGGCATCAGCTAATAATTCAAAAAAATTAAGAATTGCTGCCTTTCAAGAAATTCAGTCATTATAACCAACTCCTAGGCTACCCACCTCAGGATTCCATGACCACAGACACTTTTTTCCAGAGCCTCCTTCACTCTCTAATCCCCTCAGAGGTATGGGCTAAGACTCTGGAGGCCATTTTTTTTGTGGTTGTCTCAGATAAAAGAATCCCTAGTTATGGTTATGGCAGAGATATATGATCAGGCATATATACTGGCCAGTATACACTCTTTTCGTGCCTGGCTCTTATTTCCCTTAGCCACCTCCCCTACAGCCTTAGTCCTTTTTTCTCTTAAGAGGATTCAAGTGGGCAGTGAAAGGAAGGAGGACACAGATAATCATAGGATCATCAATGCAGACCCTACAAAGACCTTAGAGATCATTTGGCCAACCCCATCATTTTGTTGATAAGGAGACTGAGACTATGATCACACTTCATCAAGTCACTGGTGTTATCCTTTTTGGGGGGGGGGTATGAGGAGGCCTTTTCTTGGTCTGTTCTGGAGAGATCTTTTATCTCTTCTTTCCTTCCATCCCCAGTCTGGATCTAGAAATGAGCCAGGTGAACACTGCTAATTGGTGAAGTCTACCCTAGTGCCCAGCAAGCCCCTAGCTTTCCCTGCCCTTCTCAGTACTCCAGGCAACTCTGTGCAAACCAGTCAGTCTTCATTAAGACAAGACACACCTGTTACCTGAACTGAACTCTGCCCTTCTCCCTGGTGGCAATTAGCCTGGCCCTGGCTGGCTGGAAGGCATTTGCTTCCCCCTGCTCTCTCTGCAGTCCTTTCTCTCTTCATTGGGGCTATCAGATTCTCCTGCCCAGGGGTCCTGCTGTCGGTTATTATATTGCAGTGGCTGCCATGCCTTCCCTTTTAAGCTGCCCTTGGAGAGGAATTTTAATGTGTGCAGCAGACAGCAGAGGAGAGGGAAAGGGGAGGGGGATAGGACTCAGGCTTCTTAGGCCAGTGAAGGGGCCTCACACCACATTGTTTTCAACTTCAAAGACACAGCTTCAAGAACCCAGACTTTATTTATTTTTTATTTCCTGCAAAGGTGAGGATGGAGCAACTGCTCCAGTTCTCAAAGGGCCACCCCAGGGTGGAGCAGAATGTTCAAGATGGAGCGAGTGCCCTGAACAGAGTGAAGGATGGATGAAGAATCATCATGCCCATACCTCTGCTTCTAGGAACTTAACCTCCTAGGCTTTAAAATAGGCTTCAGGCTGCCATGGACCATCAAGATTATCTCATCTAACCCTTTCATTTAACAGATGAGGAAACTGAATCCCATAAGGATGCAGCAAGTCACCTACTCAAGATCACACAGTTCAGCAGCATTTGGGACTAGAACATTGACTCAGACCTACACAGTATCCTTGAGTCAAATGATTTTCCTGTTTGTTGTAGTGAAATAAACATTTACATGGGAATCAGAGCACCTGAGTCTCCTCTTAGCTCACTCTCCCCTACCTGTGTACCCCTCTTCAGGTTACTCTGGAGACCCCTTTAGTCTTCAGTTCCCTCCTTTTGTAAAATGAGGTGATTGGAGTCGATAATCACTAAAGCCCCTTTTGGTTCTAAAGCCTATCACTCTATGATGTTAATCATTGATTTTACAATCAAGAAGTCTATTTTTTTAAACCTTTACCTTCTTAAAATCAATACTGTATACTGGTTCCAAGGCAGGAGAGCGGTAAGGGCTAGGATATGGAGGTTAAGTGACTTGCCCAGGGTCACACAGCTAGGAAGTGTCTGAGGTCAAATTTGAATCCAGGACTTCCTGTCTCTAGGCCTGGTTCTTGATCTCCTGAGCCACTCAGCTGTCCCCAAGACGTCTTTTAAAAAACCAAACGGGGCAACCGGGTGGCTCAGTGGATTGAGAGTCAAGCCCAGAGACAGGAGGTCCTGGGTTCAACTGGCCTCAGATACTTCCTAGCTCTGTGACCCTGGGCAAGTCACTTGACCCCCATTGCCTAGCCCTTACCACTCTTTTGCCTTAGAACCAATATACAGTATTGACTCTAAGACAGAAGGTAAGGGTTTAAAACAAACAAACATTTATATCCAACAATATGCTTTCAAAATCTTCCAGCTCCATGAGTCTCCAGTTGGGGACTGACACTGCAGCTCAGGAGCTATGACAAAGGATAGCAAGATGGGGACAGAGGGGAGTAGAGTTTCTAGCTAAGTTGGGAACTGGGGTTCTTGCCCCACTAGGCAAGCCCTGGGCAAAATTTGTGCCAAGGTTATGCCTAGGGTCGTCCTGTTGTCCCCTGGCTACTTTTGACCCCGGCAATCATTTTTCAATAGGGGCTAGCCTCCCAGGTGCATCATATGCCATCTCTCAAGGCCGCATTCCAATTAAAATGTGCCTGGCCTCTGGGAGGAGATAAAGGAGGTGAGAATAGTTCATAAGAGTTAGGTTGTGTTTTTTTTTCCTTCCAGATGACTGACCCATGTGTAGTTTTAAAAGAGTCCTTCCTGAGACACAATGCCTCAAGCCAAAAGAATGTCAGGCACCTTAGTTGGCACCCAGGGAAATGACATTTGAGTAGTAGGATCTTTGGGTGTCTCTCAAATCATGCCAGGCTAGTGGCTGTTATTTTGTATATGCCTCGGGTGGACCCTGCCAGTCATATTAAGAGGAAGCAACATTGGCCATGAGGTCTGAGTGAAGAACATTTTGGGTTTTTTTTTTCCTGTGGTCCAACAACACAGCCAGCTTGCAGGGAGTCAAAGGCTGCCCTGGGAATGTGCCCCAGGGGCCACGTAGGATTTGTGTATCATTTGCATGCCATTTACATCCCCCTAGGTAGACTGCCATTTACCCTCAGGAAGTTTCCAAGTTAAAACGTTTTTCCTGCTCCCCTCAGGTTGTTATTCTTATCTCACTCTCTGTTCCTTCCCAGTCACCTATTATATGTGACCCAGATCCCTAATGGCAAGAGAGAATGCCGAGGAAAGAGCCCGGGAGATGTTGTGTCCGTGCGTGTTTGTATGGGACCAGGACACTTGTGGATGTGGGTGTTGTGTTTGCGTGCTTGCCCCTTGAGAGGGAGGAATCTGCTTAGAGAAGCTGGTGAGGGAGGACCGTGGACCACTTTTTCTATGACAATAATGCTCCCTGGAAATAGTGTCCTGGCAGCCTGGAGCTGGCTGAACAGACCTGGTGGCAGTCACCCCAGTAGAGACCGAACCCAGAGCCCACAGCGCCAGCCCCTGGAAGCAGTGGCCTTTCCGTTTGGGGGTGGAGGGTGAAGATCAAACCAGGCTGGAGAGAGGAACTTGGGTCCTGGGCGTCAGGCTCTCTAGGTTCTAGGCTCAGCCTTTGTGTTCTCCACTTTAGGCAGGCCTCTTAATGTCTCTGTGCCAGAGGATTTAAGAATCCCTGCCTGGCCTGGCACCCAGGGTAGGAGTGAGGATCAAAGGAGATAATGCATATGAAAGCACTTCAAAAAGCATTAAGTATTATAAAAATGCAAAGAATTTTTAGAGCACCGGCAGCCTGCTCCCCGCCGGAAATCCAGGCAGCAAACTGTACACCTGCACTCTGTAGATGTGCCTGTTTGAACCCAGTCCCTCTCGCAATCTGTACCACCCCTGCCCCCATGCCGCCATCCCCACCACATGGACACACATAGAGACTGGCATCTTCTCCTTCTACCTGTTCCCTGGAATCACGTTCCCTGCAGGCACCGGTTTCTCCAGAGGGAGATGCAGATCTCTTGGAAGAGAGCCAACTGTAGAGAGAGGAGTATGTGTGGTGGGGGGAGTGGTCCCTCCCTTCTTCCATCCTCTCTGCTTTTGCCTTCTTCAGATCCCCCTTGCCCTGGAGCTCTCAGCTCCCAGACCCCAGAGGAGGCGGGCAGGCAGCTAATCTGTGCCCCTGCCCTTTAAATGGTTGTGTATTCTGTTCTTTGTTGTGGTTTCATTTTTATCTTCCCAGGATTTAGAAGTGGAAAATGCACAACCTGCTTCCAGCTACAATGTTTGCTCAAGTGCCAGGCCAGGGACCACCTTTCTTCCCACACCAGCCATTCTCTCTCCCACCCCCTCCCAATCCCCCATCTCCACTGGGTTCCCTAAGACCTGGGACAGGCAGCCTTGGCTCCCTGGCTTCTGCAGGGGGAGGAAGAGAGATGATTGCCATCCTGGAAACGATGAAAAGAAGAAAGAGCTAAAGGAGAAGGCAGGAGATTACAAGGGATCAGGGAGAGGCTGTTTAAGTACATGGCAACGTACACTGGGCAATGGGCTTGTGTAGCTGAGGAGTTAGAGGCTGGCTTGGCAGCTGTCACCAGGAAGGGATGGATGCCTCCTCTTGCAAACCAAGAGAAGGGCACAAGGGCCGGCTGGAGCCTGGGGGATCAAGTGGGTATTATGCCATCTTTGGATGCTCACTTTCAAAGGACATGGGTAATAGTGCCTTCATGTTTTACCTTGTTCTGAGGAACGCTCAGTAAATAATCACCTATTCCTCCCTTCCATTGGCAGAAGCAATAGGAAAAACAATGTGAGTGTTTCTTTAGAAGACAGTGGATGGGAAATATAGAAACTCCAATAATCAACAGCCAAATTCTGCCCTTACTGGGACTGCTCTATCTCTTGATTAACTCCCACTGAGCCCCTTCTGATGGAAAGGACCAATTCTTGAGATCTCACTAAGGCTCTGTCAGAGAAACTGAGAAGCAGAGAAGTGGAAACAGCTAGTTGGGACCTAAGAGATCAGCTGGTCCAAGGGCCTCATTTTATAGATGAAGAAACTGAGGCCTAGAGAGAGGGGAAGTGATTTGCCCAAGGTAGACTGTCCTCCTCAATCTCTTCTGCACCACAGCTTTAATGCTTGGGCAGGTAAATTCAAGACCCTCCATACATAGCCTGTCCATTGTTGTTGTTTGGTTGTTTTCATTAGTGTCTGATTCTCTGTGACTCCCTTTTGGTATTTTCTTGGCAAAGATGCTGGAAGGCTTTGTCATTTCCTTCTCTAGCTCATTTTACAGATGAGGAAATTGAGGCCAACAGAGTTAAGTGACTCATCCAAGGTCACATAGCTAAGACGTATCTGAGGCTACATTTGAACTTCCTAATTCTAAGCCCAGTACTCTATCCACTGTGCCACCTAGATGTCCTATGACAGCCTGTCCATAGTTATCTTCTTATTGAATTTCTGGTTTGTCCTAGCCCCCTTCGCTTGCCCATTCTTAGTTTCACTCACACCAACCCTTGCCCAGCAAAGTAAAGGAATGAAAGGAAAGTCATAGGGGAGTGTGTGGGCCAATGAGCCTGTGGTCTTTTATGTCTTTTTGCAACAGGATTCTAGAATAAGTAGTTTTGCAGGATGGGTGAATGACTTGAGTCTGGCAGTTTCCTGGGTAACACTTTGGGGGGGAAATATCGGTTTCGAGCATTTGGCATCTTCTTTGCTGCTTTTTTCCACCCACCCCAAACACACATCCCTTCTCAGGCCTTTAGAGCCAAACAATTTCTATCCTCTCCTTCTGGAAGCATCTATGGGGGGAAAAGGGAAATGCTATTGTGAGACAGTCTTTAGCACTTTGATTACTGTTTAAACTCCTCTTACTTTTTTAAATTCATTTTTTAAACCCTTACCTTCCATCTTAGAATCAATACTATGTATTGGTTCTAAGGCAGAAGAGTGGTAAGGACTAGGCAGTGGGGGTTAAGAGACTTGCCCTGGGTCATACAGCAGGGAATTGTCTGAGGTCTAATTTGAATCTAGGACCTCCTGTCTCTAGGCCTGGCTTTCAATCCGCTGAGCCACCCAGTTACCCCTTTAGCCTCCTTTTAGATGGTTTTACAGTCTAAAGATACATCTAAATGTATTCAGACAAGGATAGTATAGATGACGGTCCAAATAAAAATATTCTACCAATATACTTGACCTTCCTGGACCTCAGTTCCCATAATCTGTAACTCATAGTCTTTCAGGTGATACAAACTCTCAATTTTTAGCAAGTCTGTAAGTCTCTTTCCCCATATTCCATTCCATCCTCCACTCAGATGCCAAAATGATTTTCCTAAAGTTCAGGTTTGGCCATGTCATACCCTCTACTCAGTAAAGCCTACTGGTTCCCTATTCCTTCTAGAATCAAATATGAAATCCTCTGTTTGGTATTTAAAGCCCTTCTCAAGCTGACCCCAACCTGCCTTTCCAGCCTTCTTATGCTTTACTCACCTCCGTATGGAATTGGCTTATTTGCTGTTCCTTGTGGAACATGCTCCATCTCTTAAATCTGTGTATTTACACATCCTATAACCTGGAAAGATCTCCCTCCCTACCACAGCCTCCTGGCTTCCCTGGCTCCCTTCACACCACTACTCACATCTTACCTTCTGTAGGAGGCTTCTTTCAGTCCTCTTCCTCAGCTGCTATCCCCTTTCCTCTGAGTTTACTTTTTATTTACACTATAGATGTCTCCTATGTATGTAGTTCTATGCATATTGCCTCCCCAATAAAATAGGAGTTTCTTGAAGGTAGTGATTGTGTTTCTGCTTTTCTTTACATCTTCCAGCATTTAGCACAGCACCTGGCACATAGAACTGGCTGATAAATGCTTGTCGACTGACTAGAGGAGCATATAGATTTACTTGGGGATGGAGAGGAAAATCAAAGAAAGTAAAGAAGGAAGGAATGAAGCAAACGAGAAAGAAAGATGGGAAGGAAGTTAAAAGGAGAAGAGATGAAAGAAGGAGAGAAACATCTTTTTCCTTTATGGAAGAACTCACCTGCCTGGGGCCAGGTGATGAAGTTAGAAAGACGGAAGACTTTTTTGTCCCTGTATCCCCACGAGCTGGCCTTACTTCCTGACAGTACTCACCATGTTCACTCAGTTCATCCCTCCAGCTTAATACCCTGAGCTCCTTAAATGGCGCTGAATCTAACTGAGTGGTGGATAAACATTTGTTTCACAGCTCACAAAGCAGGACTGCTGGCTACCGGCAGGCTCGATGTAATGAGTTCCATTCTGGACCCCGGGGAGCATTTAGAATGGGCTCTTCTTTGCCCAAGCTGCCAGTCAAGCTGGTACCAGGGGGAAAGAAAAAACACAGCACTAATCTCTTTCACACCATCCCCATCCGTAGCTGGAATCCCCATGAGCCAAGCACTGTTACACCCTCATGTACCATTCTCTTGGCACAAGGATAGGTGTGGGGTGGCTTGTGCCACCCTGGCTGAAGGCAAATTAGGTGGCTCCCATTGTCTCATTCTCCAGGAAGTCGGTTGGCCTCTTTGACACTTAGGAACAATCCCAGAGTTGCCTCCTCTAAATCCCATATGTCAAATGAACACTTAGCTCCTTTTCTTGTCTTCTCTATACTTCCCCCACCCCCACTCCCATTGGTCTTGCTTGTCTACACAGCCTTTTATATTTGTAAGGCCTTTCCCAATTTGTCTCTCTGGGAGAGGAGCAATGGAGTTTGATTCTGAAGGGGGGAGTGATTAGATTGGCAGACTGGTGTGGTTATATTCTCCTCCCCCAATTCTTTTTTCCTTAGTCCATAGAGGATAGCTGGGTGGTTCAGTGGTTAGAGTACAGGCCCTGGAGTCAGGAAAACTCAACTTCCAGAGTTCAAATCTGGCCTCAGACATTTCCTAGCTGTGTGACGTTGGATAAATTGCTTAACCCTGCTTGTCTCAGTTTCTTCATCTGTAAAATGAGCTGGAGAAGGCAATGGCAAACCATTCTAATATCTTTGCCAAGGAAACCCAAAATGAGGTCATGAAGAGTCAGACATGACTGAAAAAAGACTCAACAACAATTACAAGTCTATAGGGTTTTTATTCAATCATCAGTTTAGACTTGGAAGGAATCTCAGCAGCCATCTTCTCCAACTCTCATTCCCTCATTTTCCATATGAAGAAACTGAGGTTCAGGGAAGTTAAGTTACCAACCCTAGTTCTAATGGGTAACATCTCATGAATACATCCTCTTGTCTTTTCTCCCTATTCAAATAGCTATCAAATCTAGTTCAGACCTGAATCACAAGAATCTTCAAATTGGTTTCCCTGGCTTAAGTCTCTTCCTACTCTAAGTCATCCTCCACAATGTTGTTAAAGTGATTTTCCTAACATACAGGTGACTGATTGTACCACTCCTGTTCTTACTTAGTAGATTTCAGGAGCGACCTGCTACCTCTGTGCTTAAATAAACCCAAATACTCCATCAAGTATTGAAAGTTCTTCATAACATCAAGTCCCTTCCTTTGCCCCCCAGCCTTCTAACCCATTGCTCCCCTCTGCACAGTCTAGGGATCTAGTTACATTGGTCACCTCGCTGTTCCTCACACGCAATATTCTATTTTCTGCCTGACTGTCCCTCGGATCTGGGATGCTCTCCCTCCTCATTTCTGCCTACCACCTTTGGCAGGAGGCCATTATCAGCCTGCCCAGCCTTTTAATACTTACTCCATATGGTGACTATGCATCTTCTATGTCTACATGTCCTTTCCCTCCTTAGAGTGCACGCTCTTTAAGGGCAGATTCCTTTTGCTCTGTATTCCCAGCATTTAGGACAGTTTCTAACACATGGCAAGAACTTAATATATCCTTATTGATTGATTGAGAGAATCAGAAGTAGGATTTAAACCCAAATCTTCAGACTCCAGGCAGTTGTTTTTCCACTGTTTTCCATGTTTGAGAATCTTTTATCCTATGAGCTCTACTCTGAGCAGTGATATGATTCTAGGGATGGCGTCACATCCTAAAAGCAGAATTGGAGTAAACTGGGAGAAAAAAACAAAAACATTTATTTCATCAAATCAGTTGAATTTTCAAGACAATTTCAGTTGGTAAAAGGGACCTGAGAACTTAGGGCTTTGGGGAGGGAAAGACCCTGATATACTTCAATACTGGGAGGAAACAGAGCCCTATTTGATCATTAGGCAGCTGATGGGAAGGAAAGACACCACCAAAGGAAGTAGCAGAACAGAGGTATGGAAAAGAGCTCACCTGGGATTTGGGCACTGTGGGGAGGAATCTGATGTTTTTGCTAACTAAGTGCTAAACTTGATTATTTCTTCTTGCAAAAGTAATGCAAAAGTGGTGAAAGGGCTCTAAACTTTGACTATCTTCTCCCAGTTATGGCTACATGGAGAGCAGAGAAGGGCACAGAGATAGGAAATGAGTATGACCACAGTGAAGTCTATGCCCATGTATCCAGGGTTTGCTTCTTCTTGGAGCTTTCCTCTTGCTTCTCCTCTTCCTCCTTCCATCCTCCTCTTCCCTCCCCAGCACTGTGTGGTGCAGCCGGAAGGAGCCGAGGGCCAGTTGATATTACAAATAAATGGTAATTACATTATTGGCCTTTTAGCACTTCCTCTGTGGATATTAATAGCCATTAATGCCCTGCTGTTCAGCACCACACAGGAGTCCAGGCAGCCAGCCAGCCAGTACACCAAGGCAGGTCACTGCTGTGCCCCCTCCCTTCCCGCCTTCATCAGCTCATTTGCTCCAGAATTACAAGACAGGAAATGAGCAAGGGAAGACAGAAATGAAGGTGGAGTGAGGTGATAAGAAAAAGGAAAAAAATAAATAAAATGAATTCGTATTTTGACCCGATCAGATCAAACCATATTCTAGACTTCTTGGGCCATGGGTCATTTATAGGCCTTTGAAGTTCACAAAAATGCTTTCCTTCCCACAATCCCATGAAGCAGACAATTATATGTATTATCCCTATTTTACAACTGAAGGAGCTCTAAGAGGTTAAGTGACTTGACAAAGGTCATACTGCTCATTAAATGTCTGAAGCAAAATTCTAATCCAGGTCTTCTGACTCTAAAACCAGTGACCTTTCCAGTATATCATGCCAGAATAGAAATATCTTACTCAACAGTTAACAAACCTTCCCAGCCATTAGGGAAAATCTGTGGGTAAGGGTAATATGGGGGTTGGGGGGGGGAAGCAATTGTTATATGGGGCTAGTACAGAAGAAAACACTTTACTGTAACTTCCCGCCCCCTCTACATCATTGTTTCTTAGATATGTGGATCCAGAAGGTCCCGAAGTATGTCCTGGGGCTCCCAGAAGCTTCCGCAGCCTTTTTGGATGATCTATTGGTCCTCCCAAATGCCATAATGGACTGCTCACTTATAATGGGGATTGTCAAAATCTCCTTAAGGCCCCATTAGAAAGCCTCGAATCCTTGATCTATTCAGCACCAAGAGGCAAGTGTCGAGGAAGTTGATTGTAGTCCAAATCCAGGTATCAATTGGAGATGTTTTCACCGCCTCTGACAACCACGCACAATCAATCAATAACATAATCCTCCGTGGGTAGAACATAGAAACAAAGCCCCACCTTGCCTTTTAAACACAGCATCATTAGTCTTAGGATAAACTATAAATTGATGCATACAACAAACAGCCAGGACTGCATCCTGGGGAATGTGAGCAGATGAAATAGCAGTACTTTATGGTAAATGACAAATCATTACTCGTTCCCTTCCCGATCAAGTGTAATGCCATCAATCACGTGGTGGACGCATTCGGCTTGAAGACAGATAGGGTACCACCATCCAGATGCTGATGCTGCCACTGCTGATGTTATTGCTGCTGCTGTTGTTGGAGCTCCTGACCTGGGTGACTGATTAGGGTAGAAAGACTTGTACTTCTCCCTTTTCAGAGACGTAGAAATTAGAATGGACCTCTTGGGGCCCGTCCTTCAGCTCGTCAAAGAGAAAATTGTTCCTAGGGCTGTCCTGAGCAAGGAATCTTTTCGCTCGGAGGGTCATGGAAGGCAGGGACCACCTTTTTTTTTTTTTTTTTTTTTTTTTTGATATGACATGAAACCCTGTCATTTCTACTATGAGGCCTCATAGTTAGCCCCATTAGGTGGAGTAAGTAGCCAAATTTATGGAATCACAGACTCTCAGAATTGGAAAGGGTTTCAGAAGACATTCATTCCAAACTATGGATACCTGACCAAAGATCATTTCTACAGTGTCCCCTCCAGCAAGGATCCTCTAATTGTTTTGAAGGCCATCAGTGAAGGGGAATCTACTAGCTCCTAAAGGAAGTCCATTCCACTTTGAGATGGTTCTTACATAGAAGTATAAATGCCAAAAGTCCTTCCTGCTTTGAAATCTCTCCCCATGCCCCAGCTGTCATGATGTATAAAAGTTCTTTTACTTCCTCTATTGGGTTAAATCACTATTTCCAGAAGATGAAGTCACAATTATAGTATCTTACCCAATAGGTACAAGTGGAGAGGGTCAAGACAACACTTCTGTGTTAAGAAAGAGCCCCTGCTTTGTCCTCAAAAGATATGACTTGAAGTCCCACCCAGTTTTACTACTTATTGGCACTGTGATATCTTCTCTGAGTTCCAATTTCTTCACCTATAAAATAAAGATAATTCCATTCTGCTCTCCTCCCAGAGATAATGTGAAAATCAAATGAGAAAATGAATGTGGAAGTGTTTTGTAAACTGGAAGACACTACATATGTGAGCTATGTTAGAATTATATAGTATTTTGGAACTAGATGGTACCTTGGAGGTCTAGTCTAACTTAAACTCAAGCTATTAATCATGACCATCAAATGGCTATTACCTTTGTTTCCAACCCAAACTCTGCCATCATCCCTAGTGACTTCCATTAATTCATTGCTAACCCTTCTAGCACTATTGCCTCTCATCAGTTTCTTTTACTACTTTTCCCTAAGTCATCTGCAAGGGTGGCCAAACCTCATATTTAGACTTAGACCAGCATTGACGAATCTTTTAGAGATCATGTGCCCAAACTGCATCATCAAGCTGCCTGTGAGTCTTCTGCATTGTTTTAGAAGTGGAGAGAGGAAGTGCTTACATTGGTCAACTGGAAGGAGGGGTGGAATATGCAAAAAATGTCCTCAGGCACTGTGGAGAGAGGAACAGAGACGTCCCCTTTGTGCTGCTGGGTCACATATACCATGCCTTCACTAACATGGACTTAGACTCTAACTCTCCATCAACCTAAAGGCCCCTAATACTGAGATCTCACCTTTACAATTGTATAGTTTCCTGTTATTCTACCTCTCTTACCACCTTATGCCTCCTTGACCTGATTTTCAGACATAGCAAAGTCTCAGGTCCCCTAATTCCTCCCTGTAATTGTAGATGGCAACCCTTGATAGAATTTGTTCTCTTTTATAGTCTTGAAATTCAGTCATTTCAACAAGGCATTGTCTTCTATCTTTAACTCTCTTTCCTCCTTGTCCTACTATTTCTTCTTTTCTAATTCCCAACCCATACCAAGTCCTATTAACAACATTCTTTCTGTCATGGAGCCATTGGAAGTTGATGAGGTCAAATCACTGCTCTGACTGGGCCCATTCCCAATTCATGCTAATTAACCTCATTTGGGCAGTCATTATCACATAGCAATCCTTTTATTCACCTCAGACTGACATCTGGTCATTTCCTTTGGGTTCCAGTCCTAGATTTCTAACTAGCTGCTAGAATGTTCTATCTAACACCTCAAACTCAACATCCAAAACTGAATTTGTTGTTCCCCCCCAAAAAAAATTTACTCCTCTTCACAACTCCTCTGTTTCTGTTGACAATGCCATCATTATCTAAGCCACTAAGTTTAGAATGGCTCTTCCCTGTACTTCTACTTCCCTTCTCCAATTCTGTCCCTAACCTGACCTCTGACATCTTTTTATTCACCAAGTCCTATAGATTCTATCTCTACAACTCTCATATCTCTTTCTCCTTTCCTCTCAGACTTTTAGCAACCAAATTTGGCCATATCTAGATTTTGATAATGGGGCAGCTAGATGGTACAATAGATAGAGCACTGGACCTGGAATCAGTAAGATATGAATTCAGATCTGTTCTCAGAGAATAGCTGTGGATGCCTGGCTAAGTCATTTCACTCCTATTTGCCTCAGTTACTCATTTACAAAACAGGAATACACTGGAGAAGGAAATAATAAATCACTTCAGTATTTTACCAAAAAAACTCCATGGACAAAGTCCATGGAGTCATGTAGAACTGGACATGATAGAACAACAAAAACAGGCTACTGTAATAAGCTTCTAACTGATCTTTGTATTTGCAATCTTTCCTCTTTCTAATCTACCTAGATTGCTTTCAATCTTATGGTTCAAGAGTGCTTCCAAAATAATATTCCTAGTGTGTGGGTCTGATTATACCATCTGCCTATTCTCAAACCTTCAGTGTGGGTCCCTGGGCAAGTCATTTAATAATAAGTGGTATCTCATTTTGTTCCCAAAGTTATCTTTTCATTATTCTGGCATTCGAGGACTTCCACAATATAACTCCAGCCTACCTTTCCAGCTTTTCTTCACCCTATTCCTCTTTGCACAGTCCATTCAAAATTCAAGAGTTAATTCAGTCATTTCCCTAAGCTTATCCATCCCTCTCCTACTTTTGTGTATTCACAGCCTACTCCTCCCTTCTTAAATTCACTCTTGCTACATCTCTGCTTGTTATAATTCTTCTCTTCCTTTAATATCACTCACATCTGTTTTCTCATAGTGTCAACACCCTAATTTGAACCTTATTGTCTCTCATTAGACTATTGCAATAGACTACTGAGTCCATCTATCCTCTCCTAGACTAATAGCTGCTACCAGAGCCCAACCTATTATTTCCTACCTCCATGCATTTACGTAGATTGTCCTGAATTCTTCAAGTGATTTTGTTGTTGTTTGGTCATGTTCAGTTCTTTGAGACCCCTGTGGAACACAGCTGTCCCTGAGGTTTTCTTGGCAAGGATGCTGGAGTGGTTTGCCATTTCCTTCTCCAGTGGATCCAGTGTCATGCAATCAGAGCTTAATTGACTTACCCAGGGTCACACTACAGAAATGTCTGAAGCCAGATAGAACTTAATTCTTCCTGACTCCAAGCCCAGCACTCTATACATTAAGCCACCTACCTGCATCCAAGGCATATAGAAATTGAGCAACTTACCCAAGGTCACACAACTAGGAAATGTCTGAGATTGGATTTGAACTCAAATCTTCTTGACTCTAACCCCAGAGCTCTTAACTACTGAGCCACAGCTGCCTCTACTTCTGTACTCCCTTTATATTTCTGCCTTACTCTATCTTTAAAGTCCAATTCCTATGTTTCCTCCATCAAGCTTTTACTGCCCCCTCCCCAGTTGTGGAAGTGTTTTCTCCCTCATTTTTTTCATATTTTACTGAAATCTCTCCTTTCATTTACTATATTTCTCTCTTTCATTGTGAGTTACTATTTTTGTATGTAACATAATATGTAGCATAACAATAATACAATACATATAATTTGTTATAAATATGTAATAAATTATAAGTATGCTTATTCAAGAGAAACAAATTCTTATATTAGCTATGTCCAAAAATCCACAGCTCATTTTTTTCTTTTCCCTTCTCTTCCCTCTCTCCCTGTCTCCAAAGAAGGCAGGTGATATGATATAGTTTTTACACAAATGATCATATAATACATATTTCCTTGTTTGTCATGATGTAAAAGAAGACACATATTGCTGACTAGAGAAAAATTCCTGGAAGAAAAAAGTGAAGAATAGTATGTTTCAATATGCATTTTGACTTCATCAATTCTTTCCATAGTGATTGATATCCTTTTTCATCATGAGTTCCTTTGAGTTGTCCTAAATCCTTGCCTTGTTGATAATAGTTAAATCACAGTTGATCATCACATGCTCTTGTTGTTACTATGTACCATGTTCTCCTGGTTCTGCTCATTTCACTTTACATCACTTCATATAAGTCTTTCCAAGATTTTTTTGTGATCATCTTGTTTGTCATTTCTTATGGCACAATAATATTCCATTACAAGCATGTACAACAGTTTGTTCTGCCATTCCCCAATTGATGAATATCCCTTCAATTCCCTTCATTTTCCATTTCTTTTTTTTTGCCACCACAAAAAGAGCTACTGTAAATATTTTAGCACATAGAGTTTCTTTTCTTTTTTCTTGATCACCTTAGGAAATAAACCCAATAATGGTATTACTGGGTCAAAAAGTATACACAATTTTATAACTCTCAGTATAATTCCAGATTGCTCTCTAAAATGGTTGTTTCAGTTCAGAGTTCCAGTGATAATGTAATAGTGCCCCAATTTTTCCACATCTTCAGTTTTTGTCATTTTGCCCTTTTATCATTTTAGCCAATCTGATAGTATATTTCTTGTAATAGTCTACTTAGTGGATTCCACGTGATATACTATCCTTATTCTCTACCCTGTACAATTAGATCTTAATTTCCTTGAAGGCAAAAAGTGTTGTTTTTCATTTTTATGTTCCCAGGGCTCAACAACAACAGCAACTATAATCATTTATTAAGCACAATGTCTTGCATATAGTAGATGTTTAATAAATGTTGAATCATCAAATTGAATTGTTCCAGTAATGGAATGCCCAAAGTACCAGTTAACAAGAGGGTTTTGGTTTGATTTTGTGCTTTAGTCTTTTAGCTCCTGATTTGACTTTGTATTTGAACTTCACATTCTTGCCTTTCTATACTGAAGAAACCCAGGTCCTGAAGTACCATCCTCCTGATTACTAATTCCATGTACCACCAGCCTTTCAACCAGGGGGTATTCATCTTCCCTTCCTCTCATTTTCCAGCTCCTTTTTATGTGTTCTCTTCTTCCATTAGAATGTAAGCTCCTTGAAGGTAAAAACTGTCTTGTTAGTATGTGTTCAGGTTTTTTCAATTTGTATTTTATTTTCAATACCAGATTCTTTTCCTTATACTTCCTCCTCCCCTGCCCATTGAGAAACAAAATTATTACAAAACAGTCAAGTAAAATACTCTTCCTCCATTAGCTACATTCAAAAAGGAAAGAAAAGAAAATATTTCGATATACTTACATTTGTATCCCTACTCCTTTGCACAGGGAAGTACTTAATATATGATTACTCTGTCTATTGGTCTATTCATTGATCTATTTCTGTCCATCTGTCAATCTATCTCACACTGAAGAAGCCTTGGCTTTGAGGGAATGGGTACATAATAGGTGCCTAGTAAACATTTGTTGAACAAATGAATGAATCTATTCAGGACACAGTAAATCCTGTTGGGAAAAGAGAAGAAAGGAAGGAAAGGTATGGAATTTGAGGTTCTGCCTAAGGAGGCTTAAATCTAGCATTTCAGTGTGTTACCATAGAGTGGAAGGCAGAACAGTCAATCTTTGGGGTAGGAAGAAAGCACTGATTGCCAGTCCAGACAAAGTCACTAGGCTCTCTCTCCCTCTGTGGTGCCTAAAGAGGCAAATACAAGCAGGGAGTGTTAGATCATTTGGGCTAAAGTTTTAGGCTGACCCATGATACTGCCATGTATTTTTTTTAAAGATACAGGCCAATAAAACTAGGCGGAACCTTCTCCAGTCATAGCAGCATGACTCTTGAGGGGAGTCTCCCTATCCCTTCCAGTGTCATGCATTGCTGGAGAAACTGTATATAACACTTGCTACAAGTTTCCTGAGTTGTTAGAGATAGGTAAAACCGAGTCCTTTTATATTGAGACTTCTTTTGCTTGAACTCACCTATGTTGAATACAATTTGATGAGCAGCACAAGGATACTAGAAGTATCCCCACCATTTTACCGAAGGTAGGACAGGAACATGGCAGTGCAAAAAGTAGGAAAAGAAAAACAGCTAAGAAATTAAAGGTCCCTAATGACACTTTAACGGCTTTATGATTTGTCCCAGATTCAGCCCTAACATATTTGCTCTGATAATGGTGATAGTGTAAGACTATATCTAGTTGGCATGGATTTGGGGAAAATGTCCCAAAAAGAACACTTGATGCTTTCAGGACAAAATGTGGTCACTAGTGATCAGACAAAACAGAAAAGGTTTGTGTTCTCCTAAGGCTGTGGTGATTGTCCCACAAACATGCCTTCTGGATTCCTGCAATCCATAGAGCCAGATAAGGGATCTCTGGTGAACAGGGGTGTCCTTTCAGATATCTGGTTTAGGATCTTAGAAACATGGACTTAGAGCTAGAAAGTACCTCAGAAACCATAACATTCGAGCCTTCTTTTTACACATGGGGACACTATGGCTAAGGGAGGATAAGTGACTTACCCAAGGACAAACAGGTCAAACGCGTGCTCAAATCTGACCACTGACATTTACTACCTGTTTGTCTTTGGGCACCAAGAAGAAATGTTATCTGACGGAATCTAGTCCAAACTGCCAGACAATTAAATAAATAAGTCAAACTAGTCAAATCCCGTTGTTTGACTGAATGCAATAGCCACTATGATCTTCTGAAGACTTGTAAGTACCCATGTAACAGAATAATGATGCAGGAGAGTAATCCCTACTTATTTGCTGACTAGCTAGCCAAATGACCACGGGCAAGTCACTTCCTTCCTTTAGACTTAACTTTCCTCATCTTTAAAGTAACTAAATGATCTCTTTCTAAATTTTCTTCCAGCTCTATCATTCTATTACTTCTGTGAAAAGCAGTGAAAGCTTTGGACAAACAAATAATCAATACAGTGGGAGAAAAGGGGGGCTGGGAAGGGAGAATCAGTCAATTGAGTTATTTGACTAAATTGAATGGTAAACTTCTGTTAGTTCGAGAGCCCAGAGTGGATTCAACCTTGGGGATAAAAAAAAAAAAAAAGCAAAAAACCAAATGGCAAATCAGTTGACACAATATAGTCAAATTCTAGGCATTTTCATTGGCTGTCCCTCATTCCTAGAATGCTCCCCTTTCTCATTTCTTCTTCCTGACTTCCCTGGATTCCTTAAAAATCTCAGCTTCTATAGCAGTGTTGGTGATGGTTTTCAAATTCAGGTGCCCATATTGCAATTTCAAGCTGCCTCTGAACCCTGCCCCAATTACTCCAGAGAGTGGAGGAAGGAAGTGAACTCTTTGGGTGACTGGACAGAGGGGTGGGGCATGCAAAAAAGTTCTTGGGTGCTGGGAAGAGGGGGAACAGCTCCTCGAGTTCTGGCTCTGCTCATGTGCAAGGCCTTTGCCAATGCTATTCTGTAGGAAATCTTTCCTGAACCCTCTTAATTCTAGTACCTTCCCACTCTTGATTATTTTGAATTTATCCTGTAGTTATTCACATAGTCTTTCTCTTATTAAATTAGAAGCTCCTTGAGAACAGGGGCTATCTTTTACCTTTCTTTATACCCAGCACTTAGCTTGGCACAGAGTAGGTGCTTAATAAATGCTTATTGACTGGCAGACTAATTGGCTAAAAATTATCCTTTTCAAGTTGGTTGCTATAGTTATTGTGTACACAATCTATAGTCATGCCTGGAAATAGCCAACATGTTTCTGCCCTGGTTTTTTTTTTTTGTTTTTGTTTTGTTTTTTTGCCTTTTATGTCTGAATCTCTGCACATACTCCCTAAGCAAGGCTGTCTTCCCTTCTACCATTTACTCTCCACACCTTAAGGCTCTATCACTTTGCCCTTTTTGCCCAAACAACCCTGGAACAGCTTTCTTAGTCACATGAGGTAATCTCCTAGTGGTTCCCAGCCAACAGAAAGATAGAGACACAGAAAACAATTGTTGGCTTTCATTGAGGTCACATGGTTGCCTGTGATGATCAGAAGAATGATGACCCATGGGACACTGAATGGAAGCAGCTTTTAGATATAAATATATTTTTTCTCTTCTTTCATCTATCTTTTACCCCCAAGGAGATGGCTTAAACCCCCTTGAACTCTACCCCTCTCTCCACACTCTATAGTCATATATTTAAAAAAAATCCTTACCCTGCATTTTAAAATCAACATTATGTGTATTGATTCCAAGGCATAAAAGTGGTAAGGGCTAGGGAATGGGGGTTAAGTAACTTGCCCCAGGGTCACACAGATAAGAAGTGTTTGAGACCAGATTTGAACCCTAGACCTCCCATTTCTAGAATGGGCTCTCAATCCACTGAACCACCTAAGAGCCCCATCCCATAATCATACTAACACGTGAGTAACTGCTTGCACAAAATGCTTGCCAGGTAGCTAGGTAGAATGGACAGAAACTATATCTGGAGTTAGGAAGATCTGAGTTCAAAACTCATTCTGGTCATTTTGGGAATGGAAGAGCCCTAATTCCTCTAAGAGCCAGCTGGCTTAATGGATACGGAGTCAGGAAGACCGGAATTCAAATCTGGCTTCATTACTTTCACTATCACCTATTATGTGACACTGGGCAAGTCACTTAATCCAAGTTTCCTCCAATGGGGATAATAATAGGACCTACCTTCCAGTATTGTTGGGATAAAATGAGATTTGTAAAGTGCTTTGCAAACCTTAAATCCCCATGTAAATACTAGCTATAGCTATTATTCTTGCTATATTAAGAACCTAGAGAAGACAGACAGCCGCTGGTCGACATCTCCACGATAAAACCTTCTTTAGCTAAAAGACCAAGAGCAAATCTTTCTTCAGGCCAAATATTTTCTGATATGCCCAGTTTTAGGGCACTCAGCAAACTCCTAAAAAGCATTTTAATAGGCTGAGAGAGTCCCCTTGGGCCTGCCCCCATTAGCATGAGAATGATTTCCCTGAGTTGTCCAAACAGCGAATGTTGAAGTGTCATAACAATACAGGGCCTGAGACCCCTGAACCATGTCTTTCTCTACAGGCCCGGCCGCTCCAAAGAGATCATTAATGAGGTGGAATTGGGTGCCCCCAGGGTCACTGCACAATATACATTGTTACTGTCTTTTAATGGACTTTGCTGAGATGAGGTGGTTCTTAAATTGCAGCCGCTGCAGCTGTTAACATGGCAGCCGTAGCAGGAAGAGATGGAGCCTTGGACAAGCTAGACCTGGCAAGGAGGGACCTTGGCCTGGGGCCGGGGGGCAAAGAAGTCAAACTCTCTGAGGGTTCTGTTATTTCTTTAGCATGTGGGTTTAAAGAGGCAGGCAGGTGTGAGAAAGGGGCGCCGGGAGGTGCAGAGAACAGGTGTGGGCAGCGCTGGTGGGTGGCGATTAGCCAGGGTGTTGCAGATTTGGCTGGCTGGTGTCAGCTGGTGCTGATTCACATGGGTGTCTCAGAGAGGTATTGGGTCAGATGGCGATTTTCAAGAGTCCACATGTGAGGCACCTTCTTCTTCCTCCGTCCCTTCGTGTCCCTCCCATCTCTGCCCGGCACCTCCCTGGACCCAGGTCTGTTTCAAGCATCCTCTACCCCAACTCTTTTCCACGAATCCTTTTCTTCGCAAAAAGTGAGTAACCGATTCTCCCCTCCCTAGCAGACTCGCACTCTATTCCAGAGAATATCACACATATCCAACAACTACCCAGAATACCAGGCAAGACAAAACCTGCACCAACTGGAAATGCAGTCTCACAAATAAAACATCCATCAAAAAGCATGTGGAAGTTTTTTCACTCCGTGTCATCTATTCTGAGAAGTTGAACAAATGAGAACAGAGGTGGGAATCAGGAAACCTGGGTTCCGATCCAAGTTCTGCCTTTTGCTTCCTATGAAACCCTGGGTACATCTCTTTCCCCTCTCTGGGTCTTGGCTTTCTCTTAGGCAATATAAATGGGGCTGGACAAAATGATCTCAAAGGTCCCTTCCAGCTCCCAATCCTGTGACCCCAGGTTTATTACCATCATTTCCAACCCTAATGGTCTAGGCTTCTAAGTGGAATGGAGGGAAGTCAAAGACAATAATCATCAATGTTCCTCTCTGCATAGAATGAATTTTCCAAGCTTCCCAAATTCTCGGTCTTTTGAATTTCATTCTGCTCTGATCATATGCATTTGATTTGCACTGTGAGTTTATGTTCCATATCTTATGTGATTTGTATGTCTGATGCAGCATAATCTACTTTGGTTCCAAAAAGGGAAGTAGGACATGGCCAAGGTCTTAGAAGACCATGGAACCTTACAGACAGCTAGGTGAGGCAATGAATAGAGCAATGAGCCTGAATCAGAAAGGCCTGAGTTCAAATCAGACTTTAGACACTTATTTGCTCCATAACCCTGAGAAAGTCATTTAACTTCTGTTCACCTCAATTTTCTCATCCCTAAAATGGGAATAATAGCCTCTACCTCCCAGGTTTGTTGTAAATGTTAAATGAGATAATATTTATAAAGCACATAGTATGGTATCTTACACATAGTGAGTACTATACAAATGTGGGTTATTATAATCTAAAACAGTGGTTCCCAAACTTTTTTGGCCTACTGCCCCCTTTCCAGAAAAAATATTACTTAGTGCCCCCTGGAAATTATGAAACTATTTATTGAACTCAGAATAGAATGTAATACAAAAAAAAAAAGTGTGGCCATCACTGCCTCCCTGGATTGCTGCAGCACCCACCAGGGGGCGGTAGCGCCCACTTTGGGAATCACTGATCTAGAGTAAGAAGGGATCACAGAGGACATTGAATCCAAGCAATCTATTTAATAGATGAGGAAACTGAGACCCAGAACTGTGAAGGGACTTGCCCAAGGCCACAGAGGAAGTAAAGCATCAAAGCTGGGATTTAGACATAGGTCCTCTGGATTCAGAGCTGATGAGCCAAAGGTCCCAACTTTCTCCATGTCCATTAGAATTGGAGACAAAAGGACCTGGGTTAGAATTCTAGCTCTGCCACATTCTAGCTGTAGGAGACCTTGTAAAAGTCTCTCCATGACCCTGGACCCCAGTTTTCTCTTCTCTAAACTGGAGGAGCTAGATTAGATGGCCTCAAAGCTTCCTTCTGGTTCAAAAGCACAAAACCCCAAATTCTCTGTTCCCATCCACACTGGATCATAGGGGATTGTCACCCACAAAACTGGGCAGTTTCAACTGTATCTCCACAATATCAAAACTACCTATGAAGTAAATCAAGTCAGTTGGACAACCTGGCACACTGAGTAAACTAAAAATTATTAACACATTCAGGTGTCTGTCATTATGAAAAAAGAGGCAGCCATTTGCTTTAAAGTCCCACTTTACAGTTATCATTGCAGTGTAGACCAGAGGTGTCAAACATTCAGGCTGCCTCACAACATTCCCCTATCCTGAACCAGGTTAAAATCTAATTGGGACATATTCAACAAAATAAATAAAAACACAATAAACAAGCTAATATTTCATTTGAAAACAAACTCAGTATGTGGCTCACAGGGATCCTTGCCCCCAATTCTATTTGAGCTTGACATCACTGATATAGGTTAAATGTGTCCTATAAGTTATATCTGCCCAATGCCAAAACAACAGATGGATTGGGCCAGTTAATTCAATCAAACTGGTCATCTGACATGATCACAGCCTCATTCAAAGAAGGAATCATGGCTTCTCTTCAATATGACCACTTAGACAAATATTTATAAGCTATATGACCTTGGACAAGTCATTTAACTTGTCACAGACTGAATTTTCTCATCTATAAAAAGGGAATGAAGTCTCTAAAAGCTACTTCATAAGGCTGTGATCAGGCAATCATTTGGCAAACCTTAAATCTGTGGCCTCATGTTAGAAATTGTTTTTACATGTAATTGGGAAAAAATAAAATATTACTGAACAAAGAATATATAAATAAAGAAATGAATGAATAAATCTTTGCACATAGTAAAGAAAAACAAATCTGTGATCTCTTCAATGTGGGCACTCCACTGGAGCACAGAAATATAAATATTAATGGATCTGAGAACTCGTCATTGTGGCTTCTGTTCCATCTGTGTTGAGGATCACCACCTGCCTTCTCATCCCTTGTGATACTTGTTCATATTCTCCTCTAAAGGCCTTTCTCTAGGTCATATAACATGCCACAGGAATCAGTGGAGTAACAGGGTGATCAATCCATTATCTCGTTGTTGTTCAGTTCTGTCTGACCATTTGTGACCCATATGGGGATTTCTTGGCAAAGATGCTAGAATGATTTGCCATTTTTTTCTACAGTAGATTAAGACAAACAGAAGTTAAGTGACTTGCTCAGGGTCAACTAATTAGTGAGTGTTTGTGACTAGATTTGAATTCAGATCTTCCTGACTCCGTGCCTGGCACTCCATCCTTTGTGCCACCTGGCTCCCTCTCTCACCATCACCAGACAATTGGTCCATACTATTTTTATTTTATTTAAAATTTTTTTCTTTTTAAAAAATTAATATCTTTAGTTTGGGGTTTTTTTTTTATTTTTTTTAAACCCTTGTACTACGGTGTATTGTCTCATAGGTGGAAGAGTGGTAAGGGTGGGCAATGGGGGTCAAGTGACTTGCCCAGGGTCACACAGCTGGGAAGTGGCTGAGGCCGGGTTTGAACCTAGGACCTCCAGTCTCTAGGCCTGACTCTCACTCCACTGAGCTACCCAGCTGCCCCTTTAGTTTTTAAATCATATTCATTTCCAAATACATTCCTTTCCTATCCAGTAAGTTTTTCCTTAAAACAAATATTGGAAAAAAGTATTTCAATAAAACTAAATAATAGCATTTACAACATTTCATACCCATAGATCCCAGCCTCTACACTGAAGGTAGGGTCCTGTATTTTCTCAATTCTTCTTCAGGGCCACAGTCAGTCATTATCATCACATAGTATTTGTTTTGTTGTTATTCATTCCATTTTCTTGGTGGAAGTCATTGTGCACGATATCTTATTGACTCTGTTTACTTTGCTCTGCTTCAGTTCAAACAAGTCTTCCCACACTTCTCTTAATCCTTTATATTCAGAATTTCTTTCAGTTTAATAATATACCATTACATTCAATAATCTGATGGATAATAATATAGCAATATTATATTACATTTAAGTGTCATAATATTCCAATACACCACAATTTTAGTTGTTCCCCAATCAGTGGACACCTTTTTGTTTCCAATTCTTTGCCATCACAAAAAGTACTGCTAGGGATATTTTAATTAAACCTTGAATTCTGATTATACAGTTTCTCAATTATATACATGCCTTATACCACTTCTTGCTCAGAAGTCATCATTGTATATCTGCCACAGTTTCTGCTTTTTTCTACCATGTATGTCTCCACTCTCCTCTGGGATACACAAAATTTTGGCACAGTAAATAGAGGCTTGGGCCTGGAGTCAGAATAACCTGTGTTCAAATCTGGACTTAGACATTTATTAGTTGTGTGACCCTGGGCAAATCACTTAACTTCTTTCTGCCTTAGTTTCTTCAGTTGTAAAAACTGGGGTATTAATAACACCTACCTCCTTGGGTTGCTATGAGGATCAAGTGAGGTACTGCAAAATGCTTAATATGGTACCTGGCACATGGTATGCATTTAATAAACTTAACTGGTAGCCTTCCTTGAGAGTGCATCACTAGGAAATTTGCAATAAATCAGTATTACTAGGAGAATATTTAGTTTTGTGTCATGAAAAAGCTTGAGATCATTGAAAGTACTATATAGTTTTCCAGATACAATCCAGACTACTCTCTTCCTCCTATTCACTTGTGAGCCTATCTTCACTCATCAGTAGTACTTGTCCCATGTATGATATTGTCCTAAATCGAGTGATTTAGCCATGTCTAACACTTACTGACCCCATTTAGGATATTCCTGGCAAAGATATTGAAGTCATTTGCCATTTCCTTCTCCAGATCATTTTACAGATAAGGAAACTGAGGCAAATTAATGTTAAGTGACTTGCCCAGGGTCACACAGTAAGGGTCCAAGGCCAGATATGAATACAGGAAGATGAGTCTTCCTGATTCTAGGCTTGGCACACTATCCATTGTGCCACACAAAGATGAGTAAGAAAGAATTCCCCGACCTTAAGGAATTTACAGTGTTTTAGTGGGAGATAAGACAAATCCACAATTATGATATAACCTAGAATGAGGAAGGAGAGAGAAAGATATACCTGAACAAATGATGATTTTGAAATCAAAGAAACTGGGTTGGATCCATGCTTCGCCTCTGGTGAAGTATATGACCCCATTACACAAGTCACTTAACCTTTGAGCCTTAGTTTTCTCATCTGCGAAATGAGGGAGGTTGGACTAGATAGCTTCTGAAGTCCCTTCTCTCTCTAAATCTATGATCCTATTATTCTAAGTACCATAAGAGAGATACAAGAGGATTCAGAGTTCAGAGGAAGGATAGGTCAGGTGTGGTTGAGGCAAATCAGAGAAAGCTTGTTGAAAGAGAGAGCATTCAAATTGGACCATGAAAGTGCTCAGGGGTTATGCAACTAGACAATATAAGTTTCACCTCCTCCCTGCTTCCCCCCTCCCCTTACTAAGCCGTTTCTTCTTGGGGAATGACACTTGGCTGACTTAAAGTTTTCATTCACTCTATTGGAGGTCCTCACAAGGTTCCAAGACGTATGCTAGGCACCTGTCTGCGTTTTGGGAGGAGGGATGGGTGAGCTCCAGAGGGAGGACGATCCGCTGAAGAATGACCATCAGTGAGCTGGGAAGCTCTTCTCCCATTCCGGGGGGAGGCAGCCGCCATGAATATCTGCCAACGCTCACCTTCCTGGTCTTCCACCTTCTTCCCCACATCTTTCACTCCAAGTGAAAAATCTTATCTCAGTCTCCTAAGAACAAATGTTTCCTAGAGAAATGGGGGCATTTATGGTACGACTTTGGCTGGAGTCTAAGATTTGAAATGCACTCTAATTGGGCTGATCCTCTCATAAATGTTATTTTATTAAGTTAGGCCACAATAAATCTGTCATCTCTATAAGTAACACCATGGTGTGTCTATAAGGTATGCAGAGTGCTGTCGTGAGCCATGCTGGGCTCTGAACCACAATTTGATGTGATTATTTGCATGGTTACAACATCGCAAAGCATAACTTCAGCCCCAGACAAATAGGTGTGGTTTCTGCCCCACCACATACACACTCTCTTACTGGCATCTGCAAAAAAAAACAAAACAAAACAAAACAAAAAAAAACAACAGAAACCGAAGGGATTGGAAATGATAAAGGGATGAGATCCCTAAGCGTCCTCTCCATCCGGAACCAAGGGTAGGAAGGAGACAATAATAACTAATATTTATATAGCGCTTTAAGGTTCACAAAATACTTTATCTCACTGTATCTGCATAACAACTCTGGGAGCTAGGTGCCATCATCATCCCCATTTTTTTTTTTTTTTACAGATGAAGAAGAGAGACTAACAAAAACTTAAATGATGTGTCCACAGCTATTAGGTGTCTGAGACAAGATTTGTGAACTCAGGTTTTCCTGATATCAGAGTCAGCTCTCTATTACTAGCTATCTACCTAAGGTAGGTTGTCTAGAATATTTATTTTATTTTATATTGTCTGTTTTTATGAGTAAAAAACTATATTCAGTTATGAAATGATCATGTGATTGAACTTTTTTGAACTACAGGAAAGATGATAAGAGGGCAGAGTTCTCCATTGTGGGGAGCCTAACACAAAGTCTGATAGAATAAATATTATCATATTTATCAAATTTTGGGAGATAGGTGCTATTATTATCTCCATTTTACAGTCAAGGAAATGGAGGCAAACAAAAGTTAACTACAACTAGTAGGTAGCTAAGGCTAGATTTGAACTCAGATCTTCTAGACTCCACATTCATTGCACCACCTAGTTCTTAGATTAATTAGAAATGAATACTTCTACCCACAGAAAGGGGCAGAGCAACCTAGGAAAGAGGTAACCAGATTCCCTAAGACTTAGAGACCTTGATTACTCCATTGATCCCCTTTGATATTGAGTGGAGTGACCCCCTCCTTGGCTCATCACTGAATAAGGTCAGGTCAAGGGATGCACCTTGGTGGTTATGAGTGTGATTTGTTTGGTCTTTTCCAACTTTTAGTAACCCCATTTGGAGTTTTTTTTTTTAAACCCTTAACTTCTGTGTATTGGCTCCTTGGTGGAAGAGTGGTAAGGGTGGGCAATAGGGGTCAAGTGACTTGCCCAGGGTCACACAGCTGGGAAGTGTCTGAGGCCGGATTTGAACCTAGGACCTCCCGTCTCTAGGCCTGACTCTCAATCCACTGAACTACCCAGCTGCCCTGGAGTTTTCTTTTTTTTTTTTTTTTTTAATTTTTTAAACCCTTAACTTCTGTGTATTGACTTATAGGTGGAAGATTGGTAAGGGTAGGCAATGGGGGTCAAGTGCCTTGCCCAGGGTCACACAGCTGGGAAGTGTCTGAGGCCGGATTTGAACCTAGGACCTCCCGTCTCTAGGCCTGGCTCTCAATCCACTGAGCTACCCAGCTGCCCTGGAGTTTTCTTGACAAAGATACTAGAATGGTTTCATACTTCCTTCTCCAACTCATTTTACAGCTGAGGAAACTGAGGCACAGTGGGTTCAGTGACTTGCCCAGGGCCACACAGCTAGTAAGGGTCTAAAGCCAGATTTGAACTTAGGAATTCTTCCTGCCTCCAGTCCTAGCATTCTATCCATTGTTCCATGTAGCTGCCTCCTTGGTGGTTAAACATATGCATTCAAACCATTAGCCACAGAGGCAACTAATCCCCCCCCCCAAAGGACCTCTGGACCAGAATGGAGGGCTGGGTATAAAGGAGGCTTTGGACTCCCTCACAAATGAAGAAGACACATCCTCCCAAGCTCAGGTCCGAGCTGAGCTCATCTTTGTTAGAAAGAAGAAATACCATCAAGCCTTCTGAGAAATGAGACAATCTATGCCCACTTCCAATCCATGTCAGGTATTATGAGTCTGTTGCAGAGTGTATTGGTAAAGTATTGCCTCCACCTTTTATTAACCAGAGAAGAAAATAAAATGAGTTTGGGGAGGTTTTTTGAAGCACAAGAAGAAGTTTATAGACCAGAGAACTGGAGAGTACTTGGAGAAAAATGCAACAAACAGGAGTCAGCAGACTTTAAATTACAGACGCTGTCCATAGTTTGCCCAGATTGGTCAGAGCATGTTTCTTCCAGCAATAAAAAACAAGAGACATTAACGAGCAATGATGTTAGATGGAATTAAGCAGCATTCAAAGGATGAAAGGAAAAATTAAGGGGCTAACCTTCCATTGCCCAGGAAGCCTTCCAAGTTAGTAAAAATATAACCCTGCCTTTCTCATGACTCCAACCACCCACAGGAGAAAGTGGCTGCAGTGGGCCGGGTGCCAGTCTCTACCAGTAAGTACTTGGGAAACTGTCCTTCCAGTTCCTTCCCGATGGCCCTTGGGCATCCAGGTGGCTAAATGGCAAGTTAAGAACGACACATAGTGTTTGTGAATGGTGGCTTTCTTCGTAGTTCCCTGGTGCCTCTGATTCAGGCTACGCCATATATCACTGCTGCTCGGCAGACTCACTACCCAGATAGCACTCTCAAGATTGTAAACAGGATGATTCACAAACTGGTGGCAGCAGCGAAAAGCAGCACAGTTCACAACCCTGAGCACAACGCCAAGATTCTAAATGGAATGTTGCAACAACAAAGCTGCCTGCAGATTCTAAAACACAATTGTGTCACCAGGGCATTCACTGGGTGGTGTAACCTGTAACTGACAAGCACAGCCAATGTTGTTTCATTTCTCTCCAGGCTAGGCATACTTGCACTCCACTGAATTTCCCGGGACACTGCTGCCATTTATTTGCACCAACAAGAAAGAGATCAGGCTACCCAAGGGGATAATCCCAAAGTTTTGAGCTTCCCACAGGCCTTTGCAATCAGTCCAGACTGTAAAGGAGAATGAATCCAATATGTCCTACCGTTGTGCAAAAAGCACAGGGTTTGGAGTCCAATCCCAGCTCTGACACTTAACAAACTCTGTCCTTAGTCAAATAAGCTAACTTCTTTGAGACTCAGTTTCCTCAGCTGTGAAATGAAGGAGGTAATGCCTTAGTTCCTCTGATCTAACTATGATGAATTATGTCTCCTCAACTGAGGACCATGGCAAAACTCAAAATGGGGGAAAAATTCCAGTGCTTTCCCTCCATTAATTATTTCCTTTGTATTGTTTCCCCTATTAAACTGTAAGCTCCTTGAGAACAAGGGACTCTCTTTTGTCTCTTTTTTACATCTCCAGAACTTAGTATAATGACCGGTACTTAATAAATATTTATTGATTGATCAATCTGAATATCAAAGTTTTCAAAGCCAATTACTGTGTCTTCTGAGATTAGTACACCCAAGAGAAAAGGAAAGTGAAAGTGATAAAAAAAAAAAAGTGATGGTTTTGTGAAAGACGTCGTTGTCATTGACCTTATGATATAGTTCTCATTCCCCAAAGCCTCTGGTGTACTATCTAAGAACTTAGATGGCTTAGAACACTGCCTGGAGACTTTTCCTATAGACACACACAGCATAGGGGAGTCTTTCAAGTAACTGGTCTCCTTGGAACTGCCCTGCTCTGCCACAGTGAGGTCCCAATTGGCCCCTCTTATTGTCAAATATTCATTTCTATAATCACAATATAGCCCCAGTCTCAGGAACAACTAAGTAACACAGTGGATAGAACTTTAGACCTGGAGTCAGGAGGACCTGGGTTCAAATCTAGCCTCAGATACTTCTTATCTGTGTGACCCTGGGCAAGTCACTTCAGTTACTTTGCTCTTACCTCTCTTCTGTTTTAGAATTCATGCTAGGGCAGAAGGTGAAGGTTTAAAAAAGAGAAAAGAAAAGAAAAACGTCCCATTGTCTTAGGTTCTCCCTGGTTTTACCTGCAGTATGCAAACTGTCTTAGTGTGGGATAGAAGATAGTACCCTGAAGAGGGTTGTTAAATGGTACCTGCTGCTCCTAGAGATCCACTGTTTTCACTTTCTCCAACTGTGGTAACACAGAATGCTAATTTTTTTTTTCATGAAAATAGTAACAAGGGGGAAATTCCCTGTGATGCTGGGATCTAAAGGCTAGGGAGGAGGGCTAGAGTAGGGACTCAAGGAAAAGGCATTTGCTTGGTATTCCATGAGGCAAGTTAAGAGAATTATGGCCCTGGAAGGAAGGTAGAATGAGGAAGCTATCTCTCCAAATATGTGGAAATGTGATGATCAACAATATTAGAATAATGCTCCACCTTCAGAGAACTCAGTTCTCCAGGAAATAGCACAATTTAATATCAAGATTGTTGGCCTGGGAATCAAGAGGCCTAGATCCTATTTTGTCTTCATCATGAGCTTGCATATATATATATATATATATATACATATATATATATATACATATGTGGATAGATAGATAGATAGATAGATAGATAGATAGATAGATAGATAGATAGNTGTGGATAGATAGATAGATAGATAGATAGATAGATAGATAGATAGATAGATAGATAGTTATTTTTTTCCTTTTAGGGGGATCAGAACTGTGATTTCAGTTGTACAGGGAAGTCTAGATGAGGAAACTCCTTCAACCAGTGGAGTTCAGCATCTACTTTGAAATGAATACTTAGATTCCTGGAACACTTTGAAGTGACTTACCCAGGGTCACGCAGCCAGTATGCCAGGAGCTGGACTTGATGCCAGGACTTGAATAAACAGGCCCTGACCGAATTCCAAGATTCTGGACTCACATATATTAGGTCTGATTTGGGAGAGCAAGGCTAGCTCTTCATCCGTTAGGCATTACCACCTCTCTCTTTGCTACATAAACTTAGGTAAATTATTAATCTCTCTGAAGGTCTACTTTCTTATTTATAAAATGGAGTTAATAATGCCTTCTGACTTATTGGGTCATCATGAGAATTGATTGAAATAATATATGTGGAAACATTTTGTAACCTGTAAGGCACTATAAAATAGGAGCACTAATTATGATTTGGCACCACTGGAAATAACCTAAAGAGGAAGGGAATAAAAACATCCTTGAAAAATTCTGTTTCTCTTTCTCTATGCCAATGTCTACGACTATATCTATGTCCCATTGAAAATATTAATAGAAGAACACTTGGGTCTTTACTTAGCTATTAAACTCCTATTTCATATACAATTTCAAGAAAGTTAATCTTCTGGCTTTTAGAACCTAAGTAGAGTATAAGTAGCAAATTAGAAGGAGCTAGAGAGGCTACTGGGCAACTAGGTGGTACGGTGGGTGGACAAAGTGCTAGTCTTGGAATCAGAAAGATTCCTCTTCTTGAGTTCAAAGTCAGCCTCAGACTCTTACTAGCTATATGACCTTGGACAAGTCACTTAACTCTGTTGGACTCAGTTTTCTCATCTGTAAAATGAGTTGGGAGAAGGAAATGGCAAACCACTCCAGTATCTTTGCCTAGAAAACCCCAAATAGGATCATGAGGAGTTGGGCACAACTTAAAAATGACTAAACAACAGAGAGGTTGCTGGAGATGGGCACACAGATTGTGTCAACAATCTTTATAGTGAGGAAAGGGGAAAAATGCTTTGGTTCTATGCAAACCCTTTTAAGTTTGATAGGTCCTTCCTGAGCTTGCAGTCTGTTGGCAGAGCTTTTGAAATTCCAGGAAGAAATAACTCTGACATAGTGATGAGGCATTCAGAATAACAATTTAATGAAGTTGGTATCCAAAATAGTAAAATATGGAGACCTAACTCCAGCTCCTTCCTCTTCCAAACCTCTGTCCCAAGTTTCTAGGCTCATACAGACTAATTTTGATTTGGGGGCATGACTTGTTTTCAGCTACCAGGAGAGCAACACTCAGTGGGAGATTAATGAGGGATACTTTCTAGTGAAAATATCATTAATGACAGGAAATTCTGCTTTCTCAGGGCACAAAGTTATTTATTTTTTCTCTTCAGCTCATTGCTCCCACCTGGAGTTATTCCAAGAAAAATCTCCTAATATGCTTATGGCATAACACATATCTATATTTCCCCAAACGCGAGTAAAAGGTGTTGTTAGATCCCATATAAGCACTGTAGGTATCATATATATATTGGGTACAGGACAGGTTTTATTTTGCCCCAGAGAAAATGGAGATGCAAAGGACTCAGAAGCCTCGAGGCAGATACAGAAAATACTTAAATAACTCATCACATCAACTTGGAAAGGAATCAAACTTGTGGTTGCTATTGGGACAACCCTTTGACATTCTAATGGATTTATTCCTCCCTTATGTCTTACATAGTTCCCTCATGACAATGGTACCACCCTGTGGTTGAGTTCCCCCCCCCCAAAGATAAATAGATATATGTGTATATTTATGTTCACACGTGTATTATATGTGTATATGTACATATGTATGCACACATACATTGAGGTTCTTCTGATCGGAACCATTTTATTCCTATCAGGTCAGCACTTTTTAAGTAGCTCATTGGATGTTTATGGTAGAATACTGTGGGAACTTTGTGGGCAATTTTGTTTTCTCCAAAGAGCATATTTCATTAGGAAATGAAAAAAAAAAAGGATTAAGCACTAAGTACAAAATACCGTACTAGCTTCATTGTCCATGAACTACCCACTTGGGCAATATGCAGGCACATTTCTACCTCTATAATGACCATCTGCTACACACACCATCCACTGCTCCTGGGCAGAGAGGACATTGCACATGAGTACAAGTTCCCTCCCCCACCTCCACGCCCAAACTGATTGAATGCAGGTCCAATTTGGTTTGTCTTCTCAAAGATAGGAGAGAGTCATGGAAAGGAACAGTTGGAGAAAGAAAGAGGGGAGAAGTGGGGGAGAGAGCAAGGTTGAAAAAGAGAGAGACAGAGAGAGAAAGAAACATATGGATCAGATTTATTGACTCATCAAATTGAATGGAAAGTCACCTGATGAACTCTCTCACAAATAAAAATTTTGATAGTCATCTTGAAATTCAGCTCTCTATCATGACTTGTTTTCCAAGGACTCAAGAGAGCTCAAACTTTTCTATATTCTGGGTAGATAAATGTGCATGATGTGACTTATACAGTGGGTATTTGGAAGTTATTTCTACTTGTCCTTAGTCAAGTCTATTCAGTTTTAACCCTACAAACATGTATCAAGTACTTACAAACTACAGAGCCCTAGGCTAGGCATTAGGGAATAGAATTCAAGGACCATTTTGTTTTAGCCTTGGTATCCTCAGCACCTAGCCCAGTGCAACAAGTGTTAAATAAATCCTTAATAGATATTTGTTGAGTTGAAACACAATGTTTATATAGAATCTATATATGTATATATATGCATATGTATAATATTTTATTTTCTATATTATTTATATAGACTATAGAAAAATAGAATATATAGAATAAATTATATATTTATATAGAACCTAAAAAAACACTATATAACCTGCCCTCCTAGTCCTTATAGTCCTATTTTATGTGCAGAATCCTATCACATCTCCTCTTTGGACCTTAGTTTCGTCATCTATTAAATGATGTCTCTGAACTAGATGAACTCTAAGAGCCCTTTCAGTTGTAATTTCCAATGGGTCTATCAAGTGAGATGATGAATGAATGAATGAATGAATGAATGAATGAATGAATGAATAAATGAAAAAGTATTTTCCACATGCCAAGCATCTTACTAAATGCTAAGGATATGAATAGGAAAATTCAGACAGTCCTTGATTTCAAAGAGGATACTATTTGTGCGTGTGGAACAGTAGCGGAAGGAACAATTCAGCTTCAAGGAGGGTGGGAAGGCCCTGACATCCTCCAAGGATATAAGATCAATGTGGATGACAAGTCCTAGGGGTCCTCAGGTTGCATTGGTAAGTCAGATGACAGTGATAAGGACTAGAGGACGTAGAGGGAATAGTAAGGGATATATTAAGCATAGAGGGATAAAGTTAGGCCTGGAGGACTTTAGGACATAGTAGCAGGACAAGATTGTAAGGCCTGCTGGTCCCTTATCCCTGTTATACTACCATGAGGGCTTATTAAAATAGAGAGAGGAGAGTAGGTATTTGTCTATGTGACATAATTTAAATGGGATCAGAAAATGGTTTGTCCCCAAATTTTAC